>NC_133328.1:213855716-214160966 GCF_042186555.1 Aquarana catesbeiana | reverse complement strand
AGTTCCCTTTGGGAGGATTTTCCCACTGACAGAGCAGGAGTTGGACACTCTAAAAATATACATCGACGAGAACCTGAAGAAAGGGTTTATCCGCCCATCTACCTCTCCGGTGGAGAAAAAGGACCATTCCTTGCGTCCTTGTATTGATTATCGGGAACTGAACAAAGTAACAATCAAGAACCGTTACCCTCTACCTTTAGTGCCCGAACTCTTCCAGAGATTAGGATCCGCAGTAATCTTTACCAAGTTAGATCTCCGTGGTGCCTACAACTTGATCCACATTCGAGAAGGAGATGAGTGGAAGACAGCCTTTCGCACCAGATTCGGACATTACGAATACCTTGTCATGCCCTTCGGCCTGTGCAACGCACCTGCTACGTTCCAACATTTTGTCAACAATGGCGACCCTAGGGGGGGCAGAGGGGGCCCTGACCCCCCCAACATTATGCTGTGCCCCACCATGTGCCCCCCAAAAAAAAAAATTTTTTTTTTTTTTTTACAAAAAATCAATGTCTAAGAGGGAGAGAGTCCCCAGTCAGCTCCTGCGGGTGATTCCTCCCCCCTCCCCTGCTCGCTGACACTGCATAATGTGAGCGTTCACACAACCACGGCCGCCTGATCTGCTCCTTCACCTGCATCCTCATTGGCAGGGAGAAGAGCGAGTTGCAGGAAGGACTCCACCAGGACTTTCAGTTACTGAAAAAACAGACTGATTTCTCCCATCCTTAGGAGAACCAGCCTGTAAATTCCAAGAGATGCCAGACCAGCACTGTCAATAGCAGGGGCAGGACAGCAAGAGGAGGCTGGGGAACCCCACAGTGGCAGAACACCAGGGCCCGGAGGCAAGACAACCTTTGCAACCCTGATAGTTCTCCCACTGCTTTCGATCCTTATATTTTCTTGATATGCTGGTGACATATATCTCTTGTTTTCTGCCACCCTGGGGGACCCCAATACAGTAGGAAGGGAGCTTACTGCAGAACATGTGAAAGGGCCCGTTGTGGGGTCGTAGTAAAGGGCCCCAGGATATATATATATATATATATATATATATATATATATATATATATATATATATATATATGCATTTTATAGTTGCCCCCCTACTTTTGTCCCTGTCCCCCCATGTGCCCCCCCTAAATTTGAAAGCTGGAGACGCCACTGTTTGTCAATGACATTTTCTGTGACTTCTTGGATCTATATGTTATTGTCTATTTAGACGATATCCTGATCTTTTCCTCCTCAGTCTCAGATCATCGCAGGCATGTCAGAAATGTGTTAGCTCGTCTCAGGCAGCATGGACTTTATGCTAAACCAGAAAAATGCCAATTCGAACTTCAAAGCATCCAGTTTTTAGGCCTAATCATTTCTGTTGATGGTATAAAAATGGATCCGCAGAAGGTATCAGCCATTCTGGAGTGGCCCGCTCCCTCCGATAAAAAAGGGGTTCAAAGGTTCATCGGCTTTTCGAACTTTTACAGGAAGTTCATTAGGGGCTTCTCTACAATAATTGCCCCCATCACCGAAATAACCAGACAAGGGAATCGATTCCAGTGGTCCCCTGAGGAACAATCCGCCTTCGAAAAACTCAAGGAGCTGTTTACCTCCGCTTCAATCTTAAAACACCCAGATCCTGCTCTACCATTCTTCCTTGAAGTGGACGCTTCGGAGGTCGCAGTTGGAGCTGTTCTGTCCCAACGGCAAGGCCCAAAGGCCCTTCTCTACCCAGTGGCCTTTTTCTCCCGCAAACTCTCTTCAGCGGAGAGAAATTATGATGTTGGCGATCGGGAGCTTCTGGCCATTGAATCCGCCTTGGAGGAGTGGCGTTATTTACTGGAGGGTGCAGCACACCCTATCCTGGTCTATACGGACCACAAAAATCTGGAGTATCTCCGAACTGCCAAAAGACTGAAACCTCGACAAGCAAGATGGGCTCTATTTTTCTCCAGATTTCAGTTTCATATAACGTAGAGACCTGGTTCCAAAAATACCAAGCCGGATGCTCTTTCTCGTATGTTCCCTGATTCCGGCAAACCTGTGCATCCGGACACCATTCTTCCATCCGGAAATTTTCTTTTATTCCAAGTGGATCTGCTATCCCGCATAAAACAAGCTTCTTTAAATTGGACCCCAAGTTCCGGAGAGGAGGTGAGGGCCCAGGATGGTCTTTTTTGGCACAAGGGTAAAATCGTAGTCCCTGAAGATTTGAGGGTGGCAGTGCTAGAGCTCTGCCATGATCATAAGATGGCTGGACATTTCGGTGTGCTGAAGACGACGGAGTTAGTGCAGCGCACATTTTGGTGGCCTCTGTTAGTGAACGACTGCAAGAACTATGTAGAATCTTGTACCACCTGTGCCCGGAACAAAAATAGCCGGACTAGAGCCTGGGGTCTGCTAAAACCATTACCCGTCCCGGAAAGACCGTGGAAGATGATATCAATGGATTTCATTGTAGAGCTTCCCCAGGCAGAGGGCTTCTCTACCATCTTTGTCGTCGTAGACAGGTTAACCAAGATGGCTCACTTCCTGCCTATGAAGGGCATGCCTTCGGCCATGGAGACAGCAAGGGTCTTCATTAAAGAAATTGTCAGGTTGCACGGAGTCCCATCGAACATCATATCTGATCGTGGTGTTCAGTTCTGGAAGGCTCTCTGTAATTCCCTGGAAATTGAGCTGGCACTCTCCTCCGCTTACCATCCCCAGACTAATGGGCAGACGGAGAGAACTAATCAAACTTTGGAGCAATACCTCCGTTGTTTTTCATCTTTCTCTCAGGACGACTGGGTCTCTCTGCTGCCAATCGCTGAGTTCTCCTATAACAACTCTTTACATTCAGCCATTAAGCAAACACCTTTTTTTGCCAATTACGGCTTCCACCCGTCCTTTCTGCCCAGGTCTTTACCTGAATGTGCGATCCCTGCGGTCTCTGAGACCATGGACTTCTTTCTTTCTAACAACAAACTCTTGCAGGACACCATGGCTAAGACCCAAGAGTATAATAAGAAGATGTTTGACAGGAAGAGGCGGGGAGAGCTTATCCTGGAACCTGGCAACCAGGTTTGGTTATCCACGACCAATATAAGAATGGCCTGCCCTTCAAGGAAATTGGGCCCCAAATTCTTGGGTCCGTCCCCAGTCAAGAAGAGAATTAACAATGTGGCCTACAAACTCAACTTACCTAATACTTCATCCGGTCTTTCCCCATTTCATTGTTAAAACCTGTTGTACCCAACACCTTTGCTGGTCGAAGTACTGACCCACCGGAACCCATAATTGTCGATAGCAAGGAAGAATTCGAGGTGGAGGCTATCTTGGATTGCAGGAAGAGACGCAACCAGTTGCAGTGCTTGATCAAATGGAGGGGGTACGGACCAGAGGACGACTCCTGGGAGCCAGGGGGCAACGTACATGCCGAAGAGCTTCTGAGGTCTTTCAGGAGTACCCACGCTTCCAAATTGGCACAGTTGGACATCTGGAGGCTGCCCTTGAGGGGGGGGCACTGTCAGAGAGTTCCCTTGGGCAGATGCGCTGTTGGTGGGCATCGCGGTGCGTTGGGGCGCGTTGACGCGCGCGCGTTCCCGCGCGCGCCGCCGCGGGTGCCGGTGTGCGGGCGCGTGCGTGTGTGCGGGGGCGCGCGTCGGCGGGTGCGCGCGCCCGGTGTTTGGCTCCAACCTGCCTATTTAGGCCATCTGCACAGGGGGCTCGGTGCTGTCCGATCTTCAGCTCCCTGTATCCCTGCACCTGCTTCCTGCTTCCTGTTTCCTGTTGTACCCGATCTCCTGACCACCGGCCTGTCTCTGATTCTCCCTGCTTGCTGCCTGCCACTGATCCCGGACTGTCCTGACTACGAACCTGCCTGCTCCTCTGTACTGCGTTGCCCGCCTGCTGCCGACCTCTGCCTGTGACCCGACCTGCCTGCTCCACTCCTGCTCTGCATCCACTGCCTGTGCTTCAGTTGACTGTGATCTCCATAACCATCTTTACTGGGATCTTCCTGCAGCTAACCTGCCAGGCTCTCATACCATTCTGTGTTCCTGTGCCTCCTGTCCATACTACCAGGGGCCGGTAACCAGATACGTAAGGGAGGCCTCCCCCTGCTACATCGGGCTCACCTGTCTGCTACGTGGAAGTCTGACAAGTGTGATCCCAGCCTCAATCAGTTCTAATGTTCTTTACCTGTTGCTAGGGATGAGCCGAACACCCCTGGTTCGGTTCGCACCAGAACTTGCAAACAGACCAAAACTTCGCACGAACGTTAGAACCCCATTGAAGTCTATGGGACTCGAACGTTCGAAGTCAAAAGTGCTCATTTTAAAGGCTAATTTGCATGGTATTGTCCTAAAAAGGGTTTGGGGACCTGGGTCCTGCCCCAGGGCACATGTATCAATGCAAAAAAAAGTTTTAAAAACGGCCGTTTTTTCGGGAGCAGTGATTTTAATAATGCTTAAAGTCAAACAATAAAAGTGTAATATTCCTTTACATTTCGTACCTGGGGGGTGTCTATAGTATGCCTATAAAGGGGCGCATGTTTCCCGTGTTTAGAACACTCTGACAGCAAAATGACATTTCAAAGGAAAAAAAGTAATTTAAAATTACTCACAGGCATGTGGTTTGGTACGGTTCAGGAGGGGGGGGGGGCGCGTTTTTTTGGATTTTTTTTGGCGTGGGGTTCCCCTTAAAATCCATACCAGACCTGAAGGGTCTGGTATGGAATTTAGGGGGAACCCCACGTCATTTTTTTTTTTTAATTTTGGCCAGGGTTCCCCTTAATATCCATACCAGACCTGAAGGGCCTGGTATGGAATTTAGGGGGACTCCCACGTCATTTTTTTTTTAAATTTTGGTTCAGGGTTCCCCTGTGGGGAATTCCTATGCCGTTTTTATCAATGAACTTCTATGTGTATTGTCGACAATGCAATAGCCGCGAGTAGTTTTAAATGGGTTTTTTCCTTTGAAATGTCATTTTGCTGTCAGACTGTTCTAAACACGGGAAACATGCGCCCCTTTACAGGCATACTATAGACACCCCCCAGCTACGAAATTTAAAGTGATATTACACTTTTATTGTTTGACTTTAAGCATTATTAAAATCACTGCTCCTGAAAAAACGTCTGTTTTTAAAACTTTTTTTTGCATTGATCCATGTCCCCTGGGGCAGGACCCAGGTCCCCAAACACTTTTTATGACAATACCATGCATATAAGCCTTTAAAATTAGCACTTTTGATTTCTCCCATAGACTTTTAAAGGGTGTTCTGCGACTTTCGAATTTGCCGCGAACACCCCAAATTGTTCGCTGTTCGGCGAACTGGCGAACAGCCGATGTTCGAGTCGAACATGAGTTCGACTTGAACTCAAAGCTCATCCCTACCTGTTGCACACTTCCCAGCAACATGTGATTGGATTATTTACTGTATTTATCAGCATATAACACGTACAGGCGTATAACACGCTCCTTCATTTTAGGAGAAAAGTTTCAGGAAAAAACTAAAATTTTAAATAAAGAACTTTGAAGCAAAATAAAGGTCAGTGCCCATCAATGCAGCCTCACCATTGCCCATCTGCAGCCTCACCATTGCCCATCTGCAGCTTGATCAATGCCATCTGCAGCCTCACATTTGCCCATTAATGCAGCTTGATCAATGCCCATATGCAGCTTCACAATTGCCCATCAATGCAGCCTGATCAATGCCCATCTGCAGCCTGATCAATGCCCATATGCAGCCTTACCATTGCCATGAATGCAGCCTGATTAATGCCCATCTGCAGCCTCACCTCAGATTACTGCTGCCTCGGAGGGGACAGGGAGCAGGGCGGGATGAGAGCCATCAGACTACATACAGCGAGAATCTCCTGTTTACTCTGCGACCTCTTTAATACAAAGTCCCGCCTCCTGGACCGGCTTCTGTGATAGACAGAACAGTGGTCCAATGCCGGCCCAGGAGACAAATCTTCCTATTAAAGAGGCCGCTGAGTAAAGAGATTCTCATTGTATGTAATCTGATGGCGCTCTTCCTGCCCCCCTCCCCGTTCCCGCCCAAATTGCAGTATCGGCGTATAACATGCAATCACTATTTGCACCCGATTTTTAAGGTGAAAAAGTGTGTGTTATATGCCAATAAATACAGTAATTATAACAGTTTTTTTTCAAACTTTCACATCTCCCATCCTATTGTTGGACAATAAGCATCTGCCTTGAGGCCGGGTTCACACTGGTACAACACGATAGTCGTACCACTTTGAATCTGACTTTGCCCTGTGACTTGAAGTCTGACTTCAATGAACAGGGATCTGACTTTGATCCCCAACAATTCCAGGCACTGTGTCTGGTGTGAATCTTTAGGCTGAACTCCACGCAAAATGTAAAAAAAACGGCATGGGTTCCCCTTCAAGGAGCATACCTGGATTTTTATGGGATCCCCATGCTGAAAAGATGGCTTTGGGGTCCCCCCCAAATCCATACCAAACCCTTATCCGAGCACGCATCCCGGCAGGTCAGGAAAAGAGGTAGGGACAAGCGAGCGCCCCCCCTCCTGAACCATACCAGGCCACATGCCCTCAACATGGGGAGCTTTGGGGCAGGGGGGCCCTGTGCCCCCCATCCCAAAGCACCTTGTCCCCATGTTGATGAGGACAAGGGCCTCTTCCCAACAACCCTGGCCCTTGGTTGTCGGGTTCTGTGGACGGGGGGGCTTATCGGAATTTGGAATTTGGAAGAACCAGAACCCTGGCCCCCCCACCCTATGTGAATGAGTTTGGGGTACATTGTACTCCTACCCATTCACCATAAAAAATTGTCAAAAATAAAACACATTACACATGTTTTTAAAGTAATTTATTAAGCAGCTTCATCATCTCTTCTGATCTCCTCTCTCCTCTCTGGCTCTTCTGCCTCCTCCGCCGGTTCTTCTCCCATCTCTAGGTCTTCTCCACTCTCCACTGATGTCTTCTAGCCCTCTCCAGTTCTTCTCCCTCTGTCCACTGTCTTCTGCCTCTGCTCCGCTCGCTCGTCCCCACCCCCTTTCCTGACCTGCCAGGCTGTGTGCTCGGCTAAAGGTCTGATATGAATTTTGGGGGGACCCCCATGCCGTTTTTTTGGTGTGGGTGTTCCCCTTAAAAACCATACCAGACCGAAGGGCCTGGTATGCTCTTGGAGGGGAAACCCATGCCGTTTCTTTTTTTAATTTGACGTGGATTTCCCCTTCAAGATCATCAGAGCACAAGTCGCATGCCAAAATTGGATCAGATGTGACTTCAGTGATATTCAATGGGCTGAAGTAGGATCAAAAATTCATTTTCACACGTCATGCGAGATGAGCTCCCAATGTCGGAGCGTTTGTCGTACCAGTGTGAACCCGGCCTGAGGCATTCCATGGTAATTAGATTATTGTGGCAAAAATGCTTGTGTGGCTATAAATGCTAGGGTTAATGTAACAAACTACTACTAGCTGTACTATGACCTATATAATATACAATGAGAATCTTAACAAATATGCTGCACTATATAGCTCAATAGTGGATAGTGGTTAAAAGATAGGTAAATATTTTTACCGTTATATGTGCTGTGCATTCACCATATATAAATGTTGGTAAAATAGGTCTAAAATAATACATAGGCTAGTTATGTCAGTGTAAGCCTACATGGATAAAGAATATTCCCTACATTAGTTTGCCAAAGATGGCTAATTATCTGCATGCTTCTTTGGTTCATGCATCAAGATGTCATTAATTCAAGAAACATGATGGAGCCATTGACTCTTGTGTATTGTTTTAAAAATTAAATGTAGTGGTATGTTTTAAAGTGCCAGTTTCAAAGTTACGTTTTCTTGAAGCTTTGATGCACTATTTTAACTTAATTGTTCATGTCGTCTATTATTCTGAGTGTTTGAAATTTGCTACCATGAGAATTCTGTCAACATCTGTTGTTCCTTTCCTTTCGTCTTCCTCCTCTCAGCAAACGGTTGTTTACACAAACATCCACCAATCCGACCAATGACGCTAAAATGTGGGTGTTTATAATGGATACAATGAAAGCATGTGCTGGAATAAATGTGTTCCAGACGAAAAAAAATGTTCATATGGCATTCTGTAACTGATCTGCAGGCTAATGAAGAGTAGGTCATCCATAACATGCTAATAGCGTGTGTATCTTTATCACGCAACAAAGTCAGATTTTTACCTTTTACACATTTTTAAATATAAATTAATTTGGAGGTTTTAAAATATAGTTTATATAATGTTTCCTGGTAGGCCAAAGGAAGCAATCTAATATTACTGAACTATAAATTCTACTAGAATGCTATTGAACAGAAGGTGACCATATTTTGTTGTTTCTTAAATAGCCTTCATCTGGCTTACATTCATGACAACAGCACTATCCTAATATTCCCTTGTGGTCTTATAGCTGAGGCCTCAAACATGTTCAGGATATATCAAAGTATGATTTGTAGTTTTTTTCACAAGTTCTAAGAGTTTAAATATAATGGACTAAAAAGGTTGTTTTTATTTAACGTTTAACTATAATTTGACAATGGACACATCTGGTCTTTTTCTTTCTTTAATGCTCTTATGGGAGGAAGCCCACCAGAGATGTGTTATGACATTTGATCTTCTGCAAAATAGTATGATAACATTTTACACACCAGGAAAATAAAAAATATCCTATATACCGTTTTGAGAAAAATGCTGTGAACCCTTGGGAATTTTCATGTGATATGATCTAAAAAAGCTAAGAAAGACTTATATAATTCACACCACATACAAAACCTTATCTTGTTCATAGTACACGGAGAGATAATAGAGGGGATGCTAAGACAGGCACCACATCCCATATACAAAGCAAACAATTAAAAAAACACAGTTGTGGGACTTTTTAGGTGCCAGAAAAACATATAACTTCAAAAGTTATTGTGACAGTATGAGGCTCTGTCACTGTGGAAATGGTCAGGAAAAGGACACAGGGTTTGTATGTTTGCTGAGTGCAGGACTATGGAGTGTTAACTTTGAGCAGAGGAAACTGCTTTTGCAGATTTCTCCAGATTTTGGGATCTGTGGATAGGGCTCCATTGTTTGGAGATTTCAAAGTGCCTTGGGAGGGAAGAGATCTCCAACCCGGTGTCTGGATTTTGTAGAAGACCAGCAGGGTTTGTGCCAGGTACACACAACCCTTATAATGATGGTCTGGTGTTAGTTGCAGGAATGATGTGAACTCACTTAGATCACTTAACACATATACCACTAGAGCTAGACAACCCTCATATCACAGTAAAAAAATAATTTCTCTTTTATGTGCAACAAACTTCATAAAATATCATACAAATAATGGTTATATGCATTTATTCATTAGTATACTTAGTACAAATCCATTTCAGTATCTAAATTGCAGGTGTCTTTGCATGGCATTAGATAGGTAGTAGCTTCAAAATTTTTCACAAATAGCTACATCAGGAAAACAAATGACCTCATTACACCCCACCAGGTTTCCAAAGAAGGAAGGATCCCCCAAAATGAACTGCTAAAATTCATCAGAGGGAAGCAAACCCAGGAGCCCAGGATGAGAAGAAGGTACTGATACTAATGCTTTAATAAAACCAGTGAGTTAACATGACTACAAGAGGGCGCCCATACACTGTCCATCTTAGAATAATGATGATGATTGATTATGAAGGAAAACCACCATTCAGAGTTTGTACCCACTCTAGATTAGCATATGCTGATAAGGTCATCCATGAGCTTGAGGCTCATAATACTGGAAAAAGGCTTACAAAGGGCTTTCTAAAGTTTCAGAAATGTATCAGCCCAAAGTCAGACAGAAACTATACAACTGAAAGAAATTCAGGGCTGTTTCTTTTATGCCTAGGAAAAGGCACCTTAAAGTGATACACTTTAAAACTTGTAAGGCCCAACTCCAGCCCATTTTTTTATTTAAACAAAAAGCTTTTATTAATGTTTGAAAATAACATTAGTACAATCACATTAACATTTGTACATAAGTTTCATATAACAGTGAATAATTGATTTCAATAATAGAGTATTTACTGGTAAGGCCACCAAGGTGGTTTCGTATCCGACCTATTGTTATATTGATAAATTATATGGAAATACTCTAGCTTTGTATAGAAAAAATCTGTTATTTATTTTAAAAGGAAGAATAAATTTGTGGACCCCTGAGAGCTGTCCTTAGATATATATATATATAGTAATAGAAATGAGGAGTAAAGAGGAGGAAAGAAAATAAAATAAAAATAAAATAAAATAAATATATTATAGGAAAAATATTGGTCTATGTATAAAAGGTTTATCTTTATGTGAAAGTGGTATATGAATCAGAATATTTAAAAGTAATCCATGGTTGCCATATTTTGTTTAAATTTTATATATTCCCTTGTGTTGTTGCTCTGATCTCTTCCATTCCTTTAAGGAGATGTATTTCTTCCAGCCATTCCTTAATTGTAGGGGCGGTGGTGCTTCTCCAGTGTCTTGGTATCACTGTTTTAGCTGATGTGATTAAGAATCTGGTCAAAGAGTTTTTGTATTTTCTCAGAATACAATTGGTGATATTTATGAGGCAACAAGCATCGTCTAGATGAATTGTCGTTTTTGTGATATGTTTTATGATCTTTATTACTTGATTCCAAAAGGGCAACATTCCCACCAGATATGATATAGAGTACCCTCTTCTTGGTTGCAGCGCCAACAATGTCCAGGTACTGCCGGAAACAATTTGTGTATTTTATTTGGTGTTATGTACCAATTTGTTAAAATTTTAAATGATGTTTCTTGCAATCTTACACTGATTGCACATTTGTGTGCGAACACACATGCTTGTAACCATTGGTCTTTTGTAAAGGATTTATTTAAAGTTGATTCCCAGAAAGTTTTGTGTCTATTCGGTTCCTGTACATCGCTGGACTACAACCATGTGTACGTTAAGGAAACACTCTTAGTGGTTGTAGTAGCTGAAAGACAAATAGTTTCGAAGGGTGTTAATGGTCTAAGAAAATGTTTTTTGTTTTTGAGTGTTCATAATGAATTCATGTATTTGTTGATATTCCCTGGGTTGTAGAGGTGTTTGTCCTATTTCTTTTTGTAATTCTGATAGAGATTTGATTTTGTTTTTCTGTAAACAGTGTGCCACTAAAAGTGGTGTGTTTCTGTTGTAAAGCGATTGGATGGAACCATCCATTCCCGGTGAGAAATCAGGGTTTGTTGTCAGAGGTGTTAATGGTCCCAGTGATGAAGTGAGGAAATGCCTCTGATTGATTGTTTGTAAGTTTTTTAAAGTGGCCCCAATGAGAGGATGTTGTTTTAATGGTTTTGGGCGTAGGTTCCAGGGTATCCATGATGTATGTGATGTCGGAATAGGTCCCATATTATTCTCCAATCCCACCCAATCTTTATTCTCTTTGTGGCATGTCCAATCTATAATTTCCAGCCCATTTTTTTAAGGAGTGGGAAAAAGTCAAAAACTCTTTCAAGGTTTTATTACTGATTGTGTCCACAAGATTTTCTTTCACTTCATGTCAGAGTGATACTAAGGCAGAAATGAAAGTGTCAGAAAGGAACAAGACGATATAGTTAAATAGTAAAAATACTAAACAAGAGCTGAGAACATGGCAAGGTTTTAGAGAGGAAACCACTGGTACCTTAACCACTTGACGACCGCCTCACACCAATGTACGTCGGCAAGGTGGCACGGATAGGCAGAATCACGTACATACACATGATCTGCCTTCTGCGGGCGGGGGGTCCGATCGGACCCCCCCGGTGCCAGAGGCGGTCGCCATTTCTTCCCGGGCGATGAGAGGTGAGGGGGAGGCCATCCATTCGTGGCCACCCCCTCCGGATCGCTCCCGGCGAATGAAAATCCTTCCTGTGCCTCTGTAATGTAAACAGAGGCACAGGAAGTGATGTCATCCCTCCTCGAGCCGGTCTTTTCGATCCGGCGCCGAGGAGAGAAGACATCCAAGTAAGTGCACCAACACAACACATTCAGTAGAACACGCCAGGCACACTTTTCACCCCCCATCACCCCCCGATCACCCCCCGATCATCCCCCTGTACCCCCTGTCACACTGACACCAATAGCAGTTTTTGTTTTTTTTTTTTTGCATTGGTGTCAGTTTGTGACATATAAGTGTTATAAGTGTTAGGGCAGTTAGGTTAGCCCCCTTTAGGTCTAGGGTACCCCCCTTTAGGTCCAGGGTACTCCCCTAACCCCCCCTAATAAAGGTTAACCCCTTGATCACCCCCTGTCACCAGTGTCACTAAGCGATCGTTTTTCTGATCGCTGTATTAGTGACACAGGTGATGCTAGTTAGGGAGGTAAGTATATAGGTTCGCTGTCAGTGTTTTATAGCGACAGGGACCCCCATATACTACCTACTAAAGGTTTTAACCCCCTGATTGCCCCCTAGTTAACCCTTTCACCAGCGATCACCGTATAAGTGTTACGGGTGACGCTGGTTAGTTTGTTTTTTATAGTTTTAGGGCACCCTCCGTTTATTACCTTATAAAGGTTTAACCCCCTAATTGCCCGGCGGTGATATAAGTTACGTTTTTAGGGTCAGATAAGGTCTGCGTCGCCCCAGGCAGCGTCAGGTTAGCGCCAGTACCGCTAACACCCACGCACGCAGCATACACCTCCCTTAGTGCTATAGTATCTGAGCGGATCGATATCTGATCCGATCAGATCTATACTAGCGTCCCCAGTAGTTTAGGGTTTCCATAAACGCAGTGTTAGCGGGATCAGCCCAGATACCTGCTAGCACCTGCGTTTTGCTCCTCGGCCCAGCCCAGCCCAGCCCACCCAAGTGCAGTATCGATCGATCACTGACACTTACAAAACACTAAGCACACATAACTACAGCGTTCGCAGAGTCAGGCCTGATCCCTGCGATCGCTAACAGTTTTTTGGTAGCGTTTTGAATCAGTCACTGACAGTCAGGAGCTTTTTTGCCTGTGAGTCTCACTAGTGTACCCCTAAATTTAGAGCCCAAAATGGCAAATCGAAGGTACACTAGTGAAGAGGCCTACACGTTTCTGAGCATGACAGATAGTGAAGAGGAAGTCACTCATCTGCCAGATTCAGGCTCAGAATACGATCTTGTAGAGGACAGCGGCTCCATGACAGATAGCTCTGACGACGGAGTTGTGGTCCCTGCCAAGGTCAGGCATACAAGACCCCAATATTCTTCTTCTGTCCTTGAAGTGCAAGAACCGCAGGGATCTCGTATGGAGCAGAGAAGTACTAGTGCCGCTATTCCTTCTGGTGAACTGGCAAGCACCAGCGGCCTAGTACACCCTGGTCGTATATCCAGCACTGCAGTAACACTTGGTGACGTGGCGAGTCCCATAAGTGCAGTTCAAGCTGGCGAGGTGGCAAGCACAAGTAGTGTCCCGCTGCCACCAAGAAGACAAAGACAGGCCCATCGTGCCCATATTGCCCTTCCTGCTGCATTCGCCAATCCGAATTGGGAACCCACCACTTCTGCAGCACCTGTACTTCCCCCATTCACTGGCCAACCCGGAATTCAGGTGGAAACAGTTGATTTTACGCCACTGGATTTTTTTCGCTGTTTTTCACCGAAGATCTCTATAGATCTATTGTGGACCAAAGCAATTTATACGCTGGTCAATTCATCGCCGCTAATCCCCAGTCCTCCCTTGCCAGAGATTGGAGACCAATTACGGTCTCCGAATTTAAGATCTTTCTGGGCCTTTCCCTCAACATGGGCATAAATAAAAAGGGTAAGTTGCGGTCATATTGGTCCACTGACCCAATTTACCATATGCCCGTGTTCTCTGCTTCCATGGCCAGGGCACGAACTCTGTCGTCCTCGTGGAGACCCTGGATACGATCGGCTCTACAAAATTCGGCCCCTCGTAAACCACTTCAACCAACGTTTTGCAGACTTGTTTACTCCCCATCAAGTTGTCTGCGTTGATGAGTCCCTGATTAAATTTTCTGGCCGCTTGTCATTCAAACAGTACCTTCTCAGCAAGCGTACCAGATACGGGGTCAAGATGTATAAGCTCTGTGACAGGGCCACAGGCTATACATGTAGATTTATGGTTTACGAGGGCAAAGATAGTCACGTAGAGCCGACAAACTGCCCTGACTACATAGGAAGCGCTGGCAAGATCGTGTGGGACTTGGTGTTGTCACCCTTATTCAGAAAGGGGTACCACTTGTACGTGGACAATTATTACACGAGCATGCCACTTTTTAGTCACTTGTTTGATCAGCAGATTGGAGCATGTGGCACCGTGCGACCTAATCGCCGGGGCTTTCCCCAGCGGCTTGTAGATTCCTGTCTTAGGCTGGGGGAGAGAGCCTGCTTGAAGTGTAATAATTTGCTCACTATGAAGTGGAGGGATAAGAAGAATGTTTTCGTTCTCACCTCCCTTCATGCAGACACGATGGCCCAAATTACTACGGCGACTGGTGTTGTGGAGAAACCCCTCTGTGTCCACGAATATAACCAAAATATGGGAGGGGTGGACCTCAACGACCAGTTGTTGGCGCCGTACCTAGTTGCCCGTAAGGCCAGACGCTGGTACAAAAAAGTGTCTGTTTATTTATTTCAATTGGCTTTGCTAAACGCTCATGTGCTATACAGAGCTTCAAGACGGACTGGATCCTTCCTTAAATTCCAGGAAGAGATCGTCAGAGCCCTTCTGTATCCAGACGGTGCTCCACCTCACCATCCCCAAACAAATGCAGTAGGCATTTTCCTTATGCCCTCCCGAGTACCCCTACCCAACGAGCCCCCCAAAAAAGATGTTGTGTCTGTAGCAAGCGTGGATTTAGGCGTGACACCTGGTGTTATTGTCCCTCCTGTCCTGGCAATCCTGGTCTTTGCATGGGTGAATGTTTTGAACGCTACCATTCACTAGTTGAGTATTAGCGTAGGGTACAGCACTGCACAGACTAGGACACACTTTCACAGGGTCTCCCAAGATGCCATCGCATTTTGAGAGACCCAAACCTGGTACCAGTTACAAAAGTTAAAGTTACTAAAAAAAGTGTAAAAAAAAAAATAATAAAAATAAAAAAAATAAAAACACAAAAAAAATAAAATAAAAAAACCAAAAATAGTTGTTTTATTGTTCTCTCTCTCTCTATTCTCTCTCTATTCTTCTGCTCTTTTTTACTGTATTCTATTCTGCAATGTTTTATTGTTGTTATGTTTTACCATGTTTGCTTTTCAGATATGCAATTTTTTTATACTTTACTGTTTACTGTGTTTTGTTGGTAACCATTTTATTGTTTTCAGGTACGCCATTCAGCTGCAGAGCGGATTTATTTATTTTGACAGCAACAGCGTTTGCTCCCACGATACATAAAGCCGTGACTCCACCACAGTTACATACTTCAGCATATATGCCGAAGCGTGGGGGCAGCAGTGGGTGGAGGAGCGATTTGCTCCTGCCTTTTGTGGGAGGATGCCCCCATGCTTCTGCATATATATTTTAGGCACAGGTTGCGTTAAATGTTTTATTTTTTACTATGTTTTTTTTTGTATTTGCTTTGCAGGTATGGTAAGTCTCACTGTTATACTGTAATGTTACTTTGTTTTATTGTTAACCATCATTTGCTTAGCAGGTACGCCATTCAGTTGCAGCACGGATTTATTTATCTTGACAGCAACAGCGTTTGCTCCCACGATATATAAAGCCGTGACTCCAGCGCTGTCGAAGGTGATTTCACCACCACAGTTACATACTTCAGCATATATGCCGAAGCGTGGGGGCAGCAGTGGGTGGAGGAGCGATTTGCTCCTGCCTTTTGCGGGAGGATGCCCCCATGCTTCGGCATATATATATATTTTAGGTAGGCACAGGTTGCGTTAAATGTTTTATTTTTTACTATGTTTTTTTTGTATTTGCTTAGCAGGTATGGTAAGTATTACTGTTATACTGTAATGTTACTTTGTTTGTTGGTTAACCATCATTTGCTTAGCAGGTACGCCATTCAGTTGCAGCGTGGATTTATTTATCTTGACAGCAACAGCATTTGCTCCCACGATATATAAAGCCGTGACTCCAGCGCTGTCGGAGGTGATTTCACCACCACAGTTACATACTTCAGCATATATGCCGAAGCGTGGGGGCAGCAGTGGGTGGAGGAGCGATGTGCTCCTGCCTTTTGCGGGAGGATGCCCCCATGCTTCGGCATATATAAATGGTGCATGTATGCCCATCATTAGAAATGGGTGGATGAAGGGAGGTATTCTAATGGGGGGCATACCCACCGATCAATATCTTTTTTTTGTTCAGCCCACAGGCTGCATGAAAAAAAAGTTTACAATATATGCCCAACAAGGACCAGCAACGTACTGGTATGTTGCTGGACTTTGAGTGGTTATACCAGAATGATGCCTGCAGGTTTAGGTATCATCTTGGTATCATTCTTTTCAGCCAGCGGTCGGCTTTCAAGTAAAAGCAATCCTAGCAGCTAATTAGCCTCTAGACTGCTTTTACAAGCAGTGGGAGGGAATGCCCCCCCCACCGTCTTCCATGTTTTTCTCTGGCTCTCCTGTCCCAACAGGGAACCTGAAAATGCAGCTGGTGATTCGGCCATCTGACCATAGAGCTGATCAGAGACCATAATGGCTCCAAACATCTCTATGGCCTAAGAAACCGGAAGCTACGAGCATTTCATGACTTAGATTTCGCCAGATGTAAACACCGCCATTGGGAAATTGGGAAAGTATTTTATCACACCTATCTTGGTGTCGTCAGATGCTTTGAGGGCAGAGGAGAGATCTAGGGTCTAATAGACCCCAAGTTTTTAAAAAAAGAGTACCTGTCACTACCTATTGCTATCATAGGGGATATTTACATTCCCTGAGATAACAATAAAAATGATTAAAAAACATAAAAATTAAAGGAACAGTTTAAAAATAAGATAAAAAAATCAAAAAAATAATAAAGAAAAAAAAAAAAAAACACCCCTGTCCCCCCCTGCTCTCGCGCAAAGGCGAACGCAAGCATCGGTCTGGCGTCAAATGTAAACAGCAATTGCACCATGCATGTGAGGTATCACCGCGAAGGTCAGATCGAGGGCAGTAATTTTAGCAGTAGACCTCCTCTGTAAATCTAAAGTGGTAACCTGTAAAGGCTTTTAAAGGCTTTTAAAAATTTATTTAGCTTGTCGCCACTGCACGTTTGTGCGCAATTTTAAAGCATGTCATGTTTGGTATCCATGTACTCGGCCTAAGATCATCTTTTTTATGTCATCAAACATTTGGGCAATATAGTGTGTTTTAGTGCATTAAAATTTAAAAAAGTGTGTTTTTTCCCCAAAAAATGCGTTTGAAAAATCGTTGCGCAATTACTGTGTGAAAAAAAAATGAAACACCCACCATTTTAATCTGTAGGGCATTTGCTTTAAAAAAATATATAATGTTTGGGGGTTCAATGTAATTTTCTTGCAAAAAAAAATATTTTTTTCATGTAAACAAAAAGTGTCAGAAAGGGCTTTGTCTTCAAGTGGTTAGAAGAGTGGGTGATGTGTGACATAAGCTTCTAAATGTTGTGCATAAAATGCCAGGACAGTTTAAAACTCCCCCAAATGACCCCATTTTGGAAAGTAGACACCCCAAGCTATTTGCTGAGAGGCATGTCGAGTCCATGGAATATTTTATATTGTGACACAAGTTGCGGGAAAAAGACAATTTTTTTTTTTTTTATGCACAAAGTTGCCACTAAATGATATATTGCTCAAACATGCCATGGGAATATGTGAAATTACACCCCAAAATAAATTCTGTTGCTTCTCCTGAGTACAGGGATACCACATGTGTGAGACTTTTTGGGAGCCTAGCCGCGTACGGGACCCCGAAAACCAAGCACCGCCTTCAGGCTTTCTAAGGGCGTAAATTTTTGATTTCACTCTTCACTGCCTATCACAGTTTTGGAGGCCATGGAATGCCCAGATGGCACAACCCCCCCCCCCCAAATGACCCCATTTTGGAAAATAGACACCCCAAGCTATTTGCTGAGAGGTATAGTAAGTATTTTGCAGACCTCACTTTTTGTCACAAACTTTTGAAAATTGAAAAAAGAAAAAAAAATACATTTTTCTTGTCTTTCTTCATTTTCAAAAACAAATGAGAGCTGCAAAATACTCACCGTGCCTCTCTGCAAATAGCTTGGGGTGTCTACTTTCCAAAATGGGGTCATTTTGGGGGGGTTTGTGCTATCTTGGCATTTTATGGCCTTCGAAATTGTGATAGGTAGTGAGGAGTGAAATTACAACTTTACGCCCTTAGAAATCCTGAAGGCGGTGCTTGGTTTTTGGGGCCCCGTATGCGGCTAGGCTCCCCAAAAGTCCCACACATGTGGTATCCCCATACTCAGGAGAATCAGCTAAATGTATTTTGGGGTGCAATTCCTCATATGCCCATGGCCTGTGTGAGAAATATATCATTTAGTGACAACTTTGTGCAAAAAAAAAAAAATTGTCACTTTCCCGCAACTTGTGTCAAAAAATAAAATATTCCATGGACTCAACATGCCTCTCAGCAAAGAGCTTGGGGTGTCTACTTTCCAAAATGGGGTCATTTGGGGGGGGGGGGGTTTGTGCCATCTGGGCATTTTATGGCCTTCAAAACTGTGATAGGTAGTGAGGAGTGAAATAAAAAATTTATGCCCTTAGAAATCCTGAAGGCGGTGCTTGGTTTTCAGGCCCTGTACGTGGCTAGGCTCCCAAAAAGTCCTAAACATGTGGTATCCACATACTCAGGAGAAGCAGCAGAATGTATTTTGGGGTGTAATTCCACATATGCCCATGCCATGTTTGAGCAATATATCATTTAGTGACAACTTTGTGCAAATAAAAAAAAAAAAATGTGTTACTTTCCCGCAACTTGTATCAAAATATAAAATATTCCATGGACTCAACATGCCTCTCAGCAAATAGCTTGGGGTATCTACTTTCCAAAATGTGGTCATTTGGGGGGGGGGGTTTGTGCCATCTTGGCATTTTATGGCCTTCAAAACTGTGATAGGTAGTGAGGAGTGAAATCAAAAATTTACGCCCTTAGAAATCATGAAGGTGGTGCTTGGTTTTTGGGGCACCGTACGCAGCTAGGCTCCCAAAAAGTCCCACACATGTGGTATCCCCATACTCAGTAGAAGCAGCTAAATGTATTTTGGGGAGCAATTCCACATATGCCCATGGCCTGTGTGAGCAATGTATCATTTAGTGACAACTTTGTGCAAAAAAAAAAAAAAAAAATTGTCACTTTCCCACAACTTGTGTCAAAAAATAAAATATTCCATGGACTCAACATGCCTCTCAGCAAATAGCTTGGGGTGTCTACTTTCCAAAATGGGGTCATTTGGGGGGGTTTTATGCCATCTGGGCATTTTATGGCCTTCAAAACTGTGATAGGTAGTGAGGAGTGAAATCAAAAATTTATGCCCTTAGAAATCCTGAAGGCAGTGATTGGTTTTCGGGGACCCGTACGCGGCTAGGCTCCCAAAAAGTCCAACACATGTGGTATCCCCATACTCAGGAGAAGCTGCTGAATGTATTTTGGGGTGCAATTCCACATAGGCCCATGGCCTGTGTGAGCAATATATCATTTAGTGACAACTTTTTGTAAATATTTTTTTTTTTTGTCATTATTCAATCACTTGGGACAAAAAAAATAAATATTCAATGGGTTCAACATGCCTCTCAGCAATTTCCTTGGGGTGTCTACTTTCCAAAATGGGGTCATTTAGGGGGATTTTGTACTGCCCTGCCATTTTAGCACCTCAAGAAATGACATAGGCAGTCATAAACTAAAAGCTGTGTAAATTCCAGAAAATGTACCCTAGTTTGTAGACGCTATAACTTTTGCTCAAACCAATAAATATATGTTTATTGACATTTTTTTTACCAAAGACATGTGGCCGAATACATTTTGGCCTAAATGTATGACTAAAATTGAGTTTATTGGATTTTTTTAATAACAAACAGTAGAAAATATCCTTTTTTTTTCAAAATTTTCAGTATTTTTCCGTTTATAGCGCAAAAAATAAAAACGGCAGAGGTGATCAAATACCATCAAAAGAAATCTCTATTTGTGGGAAGAAAAGGACCCAAATTTCGTTTGGGTACAGCATTGCATGACCGCGCAATTAGCAGTTAAAGCGACACAGTGCCAAATTGGAAAAAGTCCTCTGGTCCTTAGGCAGCATAATGGTCCGGGGCTGAAGTGGTTAAAATTATATATGTTATATACATTAAATAAGTACCAAGAGTGGAGGTTACACAGCACTACCAAAACAAATGTTGAATGTTGTAAGTAGAGGGTTAGAGAAACAGAACACTCATTCATGGGTGTCCGCAGAACTTTTTTTTGGGGGGGGGGGGGGCATAATTTTAACGTCACCCATGCTCTGACCCTTTTTGACAATGTCATTATCACATTATCATGGTCAGAGCCTGCAGACATGGCACAAGAGACGGTCAGAGACTGCAGACATGGCACAAGAGACTGTCAGAGACTGCAGACATGGCACAAGACACTGTCAGAGACTGCAGACATGGCACAAGAGACTGTCAGAGACTGCAGACATGACCCAAGAGACTGTCAAAGACTGCATACATGACCCAAGAGACTGTCAGTGACTGCATACATGACCCAAGAGACCGTCAGAGACTGCACACATGGCCCAAGAGACTGTCAGAGACTGCACACATGGCCCAAGAGACTGTCGGAGACTGCATACATGGCCCAAGAGACTTCAGTGACTGCATACATGGCCCAAGAGACTGTCAGAGACTACACACATGGCCCAAGAGACCGTCAGAGACTGCATACATGGCCCAAGAGACTGTCAGAGACTGCACACATGGCCCAAGAGACTGTCAGAGACTGCATACATGGCCCAAGAGACTGTCGGAGACTGCATACATGGCCCAAGAGACTTCAGTGACTGTATACATGGCTCAAGAGACTATAAGAGACGCATACATGTGGGGGGTGACAGAGAGGGTGACAGAAAGAGACAGAGGGGGGTGACAGAGAGACACACAGGGGGTGACAGACAGAGAGGAGTGTGACACAGAGAGACGGGGCAGAGAGAGAGGGGGGTGAAAAAGACAGAGGGGTGACAGAGAGAGAGAGAGAGAGGGGGTGATAGAGAGGGGTGATGGGGGGTCAGAGAGAGGGACCCCCTAGCCCTGTCTTCAGTCCCTCAAGTGCCCCTATGTCCCAGTGGTGTGTGTAATGCTCAGTACAGTACCTTGCATGCCAGTAGGATGTCCAAGATGGCCAGCAGCTGGCAAGACCCGTTTTCATTCTGGGTGAGGACAGGAGGTGCTCTGTTCCTTCCATCAGATCTATGATGTGACATGGAGCGGTCCCTGGCTGCTTGCATTTCCTGCCCATCCTTGTTCTCTGAACCCCCGGTCAATCTGTCCTCCAGGCCTGGAAGCAGTGTGGAGGTTTAAGGAGTCCAGGGGTTCCAGGCTCTGAGAGGCTTTGTGCCCGCTGTTCCTGGCATCTTGCTGCTCTCCTTTCCCCAGCTTCTGTCTCCTGGGCCGCTCGCACTATGTTGACCGGGTGATGTCACCCTGCCCACCCCTTGAGGCCTTCACTGTAATGCTCCTTGCACCAGCTGTCACCAGCCCTGTTAAACTGTGTACAGGTGTGAGAAGGGCTGGCGCTAGGATAAAGAGTGTGGAACTCCTGATTCGATCCCTGATTCCAGGGGGGGCACTTGCCCTCCCTTGTCCCTACCTGCGGACGCCCATGCGCTCTTTGCTAACACCAAAACTTAATTCAAACTGTGAAACATGTCTGAAGGTGAATAATGGCAATGGGGATTCTTCTTTCCCAAGGCGTTCTTGCAATAAAACTATAGGAACAATAAAATTATATTGGTAAGTTCCACAGCACAATATTGGAGAGTATCTGTGACGAAAAGGTAAAAAAATGTTGGGTCGCACTTCATAATACTGATAATGATACATGATGAAACGTGATAATGAACACGTAATTAAACCAACAAAATGGCTGAAATAAAACAAAATAATTATTTTAAACTGCTCATGTCAGAATTGTGACCTCTGACCTATTCAAATGCTTGTCTAATAGACCACTTAAACAAACATTTCCAAAAACATAGACATATTGAGATAATTTTGTTTACAGTAATAGACCAAAATGCATATTGACATGTATTTATAAGTAATGCTGGCCATACAAATATAGATTTTTTATGGATTTCTCAATTCATACTATACAGCACAGCTGAATGAATCTTCCACAGTGGCTACTCTATTTTGATAGTTGGCCCTCACCAGTATGGTGACTGGACAGATTTCTTCTTACAGAAAAATGGCCAATGCTTGTAGTAGTTGGTTTTTTCACCTTTCTTGGAATCAAAACATAACATTTACAGTGGCCCTCATAAACATAAAGCGCCCTCCAAGTGCCAATATATCTCAGCCCGGTGACTCCAATTACTGTGGGGTGCCGTCATCCAGAGGGTACATCAGGCCCACTAAAGCCAACTATCAAAGAGAAATACGGAGCTACACACCAACAAACTGCCTGGTCATAATATGTGAACGATGTGCTTCAGCTTGTCACCTCCCAAGCCACGCCCCTCTAATGCATTTCACCCTCCAATGGACTTAATAGCTATGCTACTCACACACATGAAGAGGTTATTAGCTATGTAACTACATAACTGTGTTAATGCACTGGAAAAAAATCTGTCTATACATCTGTGCCCTATTCTGATCTGAACAATAGACATTGCTTATTGAGTCCTTCATATGAACATAATCCAAAGAAACAACTAGAAAGGTAAGAAATTTTTTTACAGTTAGTTTAAGGAATGCTGTGTGCAATGGGCACACAGAAAAAACACAGAATGTGTCTAAAAAGTTTAGTGAATGGTCCGATATCTTAATGGGAACATGGACCAGGTGCGCTCACAAGCACATGGCTATCCAGAGACACATTGAGGAGCACTACCTAGTGTGGAGTAGACAAGACCGTCAGGGTAAACCCACTGAGGGCAGTCAAACATAGTCAGTTAAGAGGTAGAGTCACAGTCCAATGGAGCAATGAGTAAACAGCTAGTTCTGATACAAATTGGGGAAAACGGCAACGTAGACGCATGAAATGTTGGTGCAAGTGTACTAGACAGAATCCGTGAGCAGAATATGTGTTTACGACTGGTTCAAATGCTTTTACGATGGAAGGAAGGAACCACGTTCGGGTTGGCCGTTGACAAGCAGAATCCCAGACATGATTGAGCGAGTTTGACAAATGCTGGCACGAGATCGGCAACTGACTCTACGATTAATGGTGGATGAATTTGGCATTAGCAAAGACAAGGTGTGCACCATCGTCCCTGAAGATTTGGGTAAGAGGAAGATCTGTTCCCAGTTTGTGCTGCACAAGCTGACAGACGAACAGAAAGCAAAATGGATGGAAACCATTACCACGTGTGACTAGGATCCATCGCTTCTGTGAACCATAATCACAGGGGTTGAGACATGTTGCTACAAGTTGGATCCAGAATCAAAGTGGCAATCGATGGGATGACATTCACTGTCGCCTGCAAAAGTCAAAGGTCAAGACAGTGTTGATCGTAGATGTGGCAATCCAGGAATGTGTGACAGTGATTCTGCGATGAGGCCTTTGCTGACAGTTTCCAGAAGCTTTATAAATGTTGCCAAAATTGTGTTGTGAAAGATGGGAATTCATTTGAAAGCCAATAAATGTATATTGTTTGTATCTTCTGTTTTGTTTTCTGATATCATTCACTGAACGTTTTAGACACACCTCGTATGGTGGTGGGTTCTCAAATTTGACTGCAAGGGTGGAAAAATACTCAGTGATTTATATCTGATGGGTAGATAGATATCTATAGATATTATCTCAAAAACAAATGAGATTTGAGAATACATCTGATATTTCCATTCTTCCTAAACAAATATCTATCCATGGTGTAATGATAATAGTAAAAGCTATTTTAGGATGGATGAGATGGGGCCAGCAGGGATCAGCTTACCACAAACACAAAATCTGCCATAGCAGCTACCGTAAAAAAAAAATGAATGAAAGTGAATGCAGATTTTCTTGCCAAAGTTAACATTTATGGTAGGCTAAGTTTATATTTTTACAGTGACATTAGTTTTAGTAGATTTTTATAAGTTTTCTTCATGCCATCCTCACTTTTTCATTGAAAAAAAAAGGGCACCCCCAGTGATCTTTGATCTCTTCCATGTTGTCAAGGTAGATTTCCACCTCTCAAAAGTTGCCTACCCCTGCTCTAATTCATAGTTCTGCTTTCTTTTGGTTTTCCCTAAGGTCAGTGTTATTGCTTGCTTCTCCCTGCTTTTGGGGACTGCCCATTACAGTAATGTAAGAAGATCCAATAACCTCCTGCATGAATGGCAATAGAGTAATCTTCCTGTGATCCAAGACCAGTTCTGCAATCCTTTGCCCATCTCTGTCATTTCCGTCAAGCTTTTGGGATCAACCGAGCCCATCAATTTATAGCGGTTGTATGCTAGCAAAAAAAAAAAAAAATCGAAGGCACCTCATACTAGCTCATTATGAAATACTTACCTTAGAACGAAGCACCGACATCGCCTCCCGGTTACCAAAAGGGATGAGCCGAACACCCCCCGGTTCGGTTTGCAGCAGAACATGCAAAAAATTTGTTCGTACATGCGAACACCGTTTATGTCTATGGGACATGAACGTGAAAAATCAAAAGTGCTAATTTTAAGGGTTAATATGCAAGTTATTATCATAAAAAGTGTTTGGGGACCTTGGTCCTGCCCCAGGGGACATGTATCAATGCAAAAAAAAAGTTTTAAAAACGTCCGTTTTTTCGGGAGCAGTGATTTAAATAATGCTTAAAGTAAAACAATAAAAGTGAAATATTCCTTTAACCACTTCCCGCCCGACCTATAACAGAATGACGGCCCAGAAGTGGTTCTGTTATCCTGACTGGGCGTCATATGACGTCCAGCAGGATAACATGCCGGCATGCGCTTGTCGGGGTGCGCAGCGCAGCGTGTCAGATCAACACGGTGCATCCCCGATCATGATAAGAAACCTCTGACAGAGGCGTCTTACCACGTGATCAGCTGTGACCAATCACAGCTAATCATCGCGAGAACCAGGAAGTGCCGATAAACAGCATTCCTTGATTCGCGCTGACAGACAGAGCCGATCGGCGGCTCTCCCTGTCAGGGGGGGGGTCTGTGCTGATAATCAGCACATTTATTATCAGCACAGCCCCATCAGATGTGCCAATCAGCTGCCAATCAGTGCCCAGCAGTGCCCCAATAATAAAGTCTACCAGTGCCCACCACAGTGCCAATCAGTGCCCATCACAGTGCCAATCAGAGCCCACCACAGTGCCAATCAGTGTCCATCACAGTGCCAATCAGTGCCCAGCATTAATACCTGTCAGTACCTGCCCAATCAGTGCTGCCCATCAGTGCCATCTATTAGTGTCCATCAATGCCACCTGTCAGTACCAATCAGTGCCGCCTGTCAGTGCCCATCAATGCCACCTGTCAGTGCCCATCAGTGCTGCCTGTCAGTGCCCATCAGTGCTGCATATCAGTTCCACCTATCGGTGCCCATCAGTGCTGCATATCAGTGCCGCCTATCAATGCCCATCAATTCTACATATCAGTGCCTCCTCATCAGTGCCCATCAGTGCCACCTTATCAGTGCCAACTCAGCAGTGCCCATAGGTGCTGCCTCATCACTGCCCATCAGTGGCGACTTATCAGTGCCCGTCAGTGAAGGAGAAAACAAATTTTTATAACAGAAACGAAGAAAAAAATTTTTTTTTCAAAAATGATTAGTTTGTTTAGCAAAAAATAAAAACCACAAAGGTGATCAAATACCACCAAAAGAAAGCTCTATTTGTGGGAAGAAAATGATAAAAATTTAGTTTGGGTACAGTGTTGTATGACCGCGCAATTGTCATTTAAAGTGCGACAGCACTGAAATCTCAAAATTGTCCTGGGCAGGAAGGGGTGAAAGTGCCTGGTATTGAAGTGGTTAAATTTTTCCCGTGTTAAGAACAGTCCCCGCACAAAATGACATTTCTAAAGGAAAAAAAAGTCATTTAAAACTACTTGCTGCTATGATGAATTGTCTATGGGAGAAATCAAAAGTGCTAATTTTAAAGGCTTATATGCATGGTATTGTCATAAAAAGTGTTTAGGGACCTGGGTCCTGCCCCAGGGAACATGTATCAATGCAAAAAAAAGTTTTAAAAACGGCAGTGATTTTAACCAGTTGCCGACCGCCGCACGACGATGTACGTCGACAGAGCGGCACGGGCAGGCAAAAGGGCTTACCTGTACGTCCTTGCCTGCCCGCGGGTTGGGGGTCCGATCGGACCCCCCCCGGTGCCAGCGGCGGTCGGATCGAGGTCAGGGTCGATCAAAGGTGAGGGGGAGGCCACTCATTCGTGGCCCCCCCCCTCGCGATCGCTCCTGGCCAATGACAAGCTTCCTCGGCTTCTGTGAATGTAAACAGAAGCGGAGGAAGTGATGTCATCTCTCCTCGAGCCGGTCTTTTCGTCCGGCGCCGAGGAGAGAAGACATCAAAGTAAGTGCACCAACACTACACATACAGTAGAACACGCAGGCACACTTGTCACCCCCCTGTCACCCCCCAGTCACCCCCTGATCACCCCCCTGTACCCCCTGTCACTCTGACACCAATAGCAGGTTTTTTTTTTTTCTGATTTATTGCATTGGTGTCAGTTTGTGACAGTTACAAGTGTTAGGGCAGTTAGGTTAGCCCCCTTTAGGTCTAGGGTACCCCCCTTTAGGTCCAGGGTACCCCCCTAACCCCCTAATAAAGTTTTAACCCCGTGATCACCCCCCGTCGCCAGTGTCACTAAGCGATCGTTTTTCTGATCGCTGTATTAGTGACACAGGTGACGCTAGTTAGGGAGGTAAGTATATAGGTTTGCTGTCAGTGTTTTATAGCGACAGGGACCCCCATATACTACCTACTAAAGGTTTTAACCCCTTGATTGCCCCCTAGTTAACCCTTTCACCAGCGATCACCATATAATTGTTACAGGTGACGCTGGTTAGTTGGTTTGTTTTTTGTAGTTTATTGTAGTTTATTACAGTTTTAGGGCACCCGCCGTTTATTACCCTATAAAGGTTTAACCCCCTAATTGCCCGGCGGTGATAGAAGTTAAGTTTTTAGGATCAGATAAGGTCTGTGTCGCCCCAGGCAGCGTCAGGTTAGCGCCAGTACCGCTAACACCCACGCACGCAGCATACACCTCCCTTAGTGCTATAGTATCTGAACGGATCGATATCTGATCCGATCAGATCTATACTCCCCAGCAGTTTAGGGTCCCCCAAAAAAACGCAGTGTTAGCGGGATCAGCCCAGATACCTGCTAGCACCTGCGTTTTGCTCCTCGGCCTAGCCCAGCCCAGCCCACCCAAGTGCAGTATCGATCGATAACTGTCACAAAACACTAAGCACACATAACTGTAGCGTTCGCAGAGTCAGGCCTGATCCCTGCGATCGCTAACAGTTTTTTGGTAGCGCTTTGAATCAGTCGCTGACAGTCAGGAGCTTTTTTGCCTGTGAGTCTCACTAGTGTACCCCTAAATTTAGAGCCCAAAATGGCAAATCGAAGGTACACTAGTGAAGAGGCCTACACGTTTCTGAGCATGACAGATAGTGAAGAGGAAGTCACTCATCTGTCAAGTTCAAGCTCAGAATACGAACCTGTAGAGGACAGCGGCTCCATGACAGATAGCTCTGACAACGGAGTTGTGGTCCCTGCTAGGGTCAGGCGTACCAGACCCCGATCTTCTTCTTCTGTCCTTGAAGTGCAAGAACCGCAGGGCTCTCGTATGGAGCAGAGAGGTACTAGTGCCGCTACTCCTTCTGGTGAACTGGCAAGCACCAGCGGCCTAGTACACCCTGGTCGTACATCCAGCACTGCAGTATCACGTGGTGACGTGGCGAGTCCCATAAGTGCAGTTCAAGCTGGCGAGGTGGCAAGCACAACTAGTGTCCCGCTGCCACCAATAAGACAAAGACAGGCCCGTCGTGCCCATAGTGCCCTTCCTGCTGCATTCGCCAATCCGAATTGGGTACCCACCACTTCTGCAGCACCCGTACTTCCCCCTTTCACTGGCCAACCCGGAATTCAGGTGGAAACAGTTGACTTTATGCCACTGGATTTTTATTCACTGTTTTTCACTGAAGATCTCTATAGATCTATTGTGGACCAAAGCAATTTATACGCTGGTCAACACATCGCCGCTAATCCCCAGTCCTCCCTTGCCAGAGATTGGAGACCAATTACGGTCTCCGAATTTAAGATCTTTCTGGGCCTTTCCCTCAACATGGGCATAACCAAAAAGAGTGAGTTGCGGTCATATTGGTCCACTGACCCAATTCACCATATGCCCGTGTTCTCTGCTTCAATGGCCAGGGCACGATACGAGCAGATTTTGCGGTTCATGCACTTCAACGACAATGAACTCTGTCGTCCTCGTGGAGACCCTGCATACGATCGGCTCTACAAAATTCGGCCCCTCGTAAACCACTTCAACCAACGTTTTGCAGACTTGTTTACCCCCCATCAAGTTGTCTGCGTTGATGAGTCCCTGATTAAGTTTTCTGGCCGCTTGTCCTTCAAACAGTACCTTCCCAGCAAGCGTGCCAGATACGGGGTCAAGATGTATAAGCTCTGTGACAGGGCCACAGGCTATACATGTAGATTTATGGTTTACGAGGGCAAAGATAGTCACGTAGAGCCGATAAACTGCCCTGACTACATAGGAAGCGCTGGCAAGATAGTGTGGGACTTGGTGTCACCCTTATTCGGAAAGGGGTACCACTTGTACGTGGACAATTATTATACGAGCGTGCCACTTTTTAGTCACTTGTTTGATCAGCAGATTGGAGCATGTGGCACCGTGCGACCTAATCACCGGGGCTTTCCCCAGCGGCTTGTAGAGTCCCGTCTTAGGCTGGGGGAGAGAGCCTGCTTGAAGTATAATAATTTGCTCGCTATGAAGTGGAGGGATAAGAAGAATGTTTTCGTTCTCACCTCCCTTCATGCAGACACGACGACCCAAATTACTACAGCGACTGGTGTTGTGGAGAAACCCCTCTGTGTCCACGAATACAACCTTAATATGGGAGGGGTGGACCTCAACGACCAGTTGTTGGCGCCGTACCTAATTGCCCGTAAGGCCAGACGCTGGTACAAAAAAGTGTCTGTTTATTTATTTCAATTGGCTTTGCTGAACGCTCATGTGCTATACAGAGCTTCAGGACGGACTGGATCCTTCCTTAAATTCCAGGAAGAGATCGTCAGAGCCCTTCTGTTTCCAGACGGTGCTCCACCTCACCTTCCCAATCCAAATGCAGTAGGCCGGCTGCATGAGAGGCATTTTCCTTATGTCCTCCAGAGTACCCCTACCCAACGAGCCCCCCAAAGAAAATGTCGTGTCTGCAGAAAGCGCGGATTTAGGCGTGACACCCGGTATTATTGTCCCTCCTGTCCTGGCAATCCTGGTCTTTGCATTGGTGAATGTTTTGAACGCTACCATACACTAGTTGAGTATTAGCGTAGGGTACAGCACTGCACAGACTAGGACACACTTCCACAGGGTCTCCCAAGATGCCATTGCATTTTGAGAGACCCAAACCTGGAACCGTTACAGTTTTAAAAGTTACAGTTATAAAAAAAAAAAAAAAAGTAAAAAAAAAAAAAATACACAAAAAAAATATAAAATAAAAAAACCAAAAATAGTTGTCGTTTTATTGTTCTCTCTCTCTCTATTTTCTCTCTATTGTTCTGCTCTTTTTTACTGTATTCTATTCTGCAATGTTTTATTGTTATGTTTTATCATGTTTGCTTTTCAGGTATGTAATTTTTTTATAGTTTACTGTGTTTTAAACATTTTTTTGTTTTCAGGTACGCCATTCAGCTGCAGCGTGGATTTATTTATCTTGACAGCAACAGCGTTTGCTCCCACGATACATAAAGCCGTGACTCCAGCGCTGTCGGAGGTGATTTCACCACCACAGTTACATACTTCAGCATATATGCCGAAGCGTGGGGGCAGAAGTGGGTGGAGGAGCGATTTGCTCCTGCCTTTTGCGGGAGGATGCCCCCATGCTTCGGCATATATATATTTTAGGTAGGCACAGGTTGCGTTAAATGTTTTATTTTTTACTATGGTGTTTTTTTTGTATTTGCTTTGCAGGTATGGTAAGTATTACTGTTATACTGTAATGTTACTTTGTTTTTTGTTAACCTTCATTTGCTTAGCAGGTACGCCATTCAGTTGCAGCGCGGATTTATTTATCTTGACAGCAACAGCGTTTGCTCCCACGATACATAAAGCCGTGACTCCAGCGCTGTCGGAGGTGATTTCACCACCACAGTTACATACTTCAGCATATATGCCGAAGCGTGGGGGCAGAAGTGGGTGGAGGAGCGATTTGCTCCTGCCTTTTGCGGGAGGATGCCCCCATGCTTCGGCATATATATATTTTAGGTAGGCACAGGTTGCGTTAAATGTTTTATTTTTTACTATGGTGTTTTTTTTGTATTTGCTTTGCAGGTATGATAAGTATTACTGTTATACTGTAATGTTACTTTGTTTTTTGTTAACCATCATTTGCTTAGCAGGTACGCCATTCAGTTGCAGCGCGGATTTATTTATCTTGACAGCAACAGCGTTTGCTCCCACGATACATAAAGCCGTGACTCCAGCGCTGTCGGAGGTAATTTCACCACCACAGTTACATACTTCAGCATATATGCCGAAGCGTGGGGGCAGAAGTGGGTGGAGGAGCGATTTGCTCCTGCCTTTTGCGGGAGGATGCCCCCATGCTTCGGCATATATATATTTTAGGTAGGCACAGGTTGCGTTAAATGTTTTATTTTTTACTATGGTTTTTTTACTGTTATACTGTAATGTTACTTTGTTTTTTGTTAACCATCATTTGCTTAGCAGGTACGCCATTCAGTTGCAGCGCGGATTTATTTATCTTGACAGCAACAGCGTTTGCTCCCACGATACATAAAGCCGTGACTCCAGCGCTGTCGGAGGTGATTTCACCACCACAGTTACATACTTCAGCATATATGCCGAAGCGTGGGGGCAGTGGGTGGAGGAGCAATTTGCTCCTGCCTTTTGCGGGAGGATGCCCCCATGCTTCGGCATATATAAATGGTGCATGTATGCCCATCATTAGAAGTGGGTGGATGAAGGGAGGTATTCTAATGGTGGGCATACCCACCGATCAATATCTTTTTTTCGTTCAGCCCACAGGCTGCATGAAAAAAAAGTTTACAATATATGCCCAACAAGGACCAGCAACGTACTGGTATGTTGCTGGACTTTGAGTGGTTATACCAGAATGATGCCTGCAGGTTTAGGTATCATCTTGGTATCATTCTTTTCAGCCAGCGGTCGGCTTTCATGTAAAAGCAATCCTAGCGGCTAATTAGCCTCTAGACTGCTTTTACAAGCAGTGGGAGGAAATGCCCCCCCCCCACCGTCTTCCATGTTTTTCTCTGGCTCTCCTGTCCCAACAGGGAACCTGAGAATGCAGCCAGTGATTCGGCCAGCTGACCATAGAGCTGATCAGAGACCAGAATGGCTCCAAACATCTCTATGGCCTAAGAATCCGGAAGCTACGAGCATTTCATGACTTAGATTTCGCCGGATGTAAACAGCGCCATTGGGAAATTGGGAAAGCATTTTATCACACCGATCTTGGTATGGTCAGATGCTTTGAGGGCAGAGGAGAGATCTAGGGTCTAATAGACCCCAATTTTTTCAAAAAAGAGTACCTGTCACTACCTATTGCTATCATAGGGGATATTTACATTCCCTGAGATAACAATAAAAATGATTTAAAAAAAATAAAAATGAAAGGAACAGTTTAAAAATAAGATAAAAAATCAAAAAATTAATTAAAAAAAAAAAAAAAAAAAGCGCCCCTGTCCCCCCCTGCTCTCGCGCAAAGGCGAACGCAAGCGTTGGTCTGGCGTCAAATGTAAACAGCAATTGCACCATGCATGTGAGGTATCACCGCGAAGGCCAGATCGAGGGCAGTAATTTTAGCAGTAGACCTCCTCTGTAAATCTAAAGTGGTAACCTGTAAAGGCTTTTAAAGGCTTTTAAAAATGTATTTAGTTTGTCGCCACTGCACGTTTGTGCGCAATTTTAAAACATGTCATGTTTGGTATCCATGTACTCGGCCTAAGATCATCTTTTTTATTTCATCAAACATTTGGGCAATATAGTGTGTTTTAGTGCATTAAAATATTAAAAAGTGTGTTTTTTCCCCAAAAAATGCGTTTGAAAAATCGCTGCGCAAATACTGTGTGAAAAAAAAAAATGAAACACCCACCATTTTAATCTGTAGGGCATTTGCTTTAAAAAAATATATAATGTTTGGGGGTTCAAAGTAATTTTCTTGCAAAAAAAAATAATTTATTCATGTAAACAAAAAGTGTCAGAAAGGGCTTTGTCTTCCAGTGGTTAGAAGAGTGGGTGATGTGTGACATAAGCTTCTTAATGTTGTGCATAAAATGCCAGGACAGTTCAAAACCCCCCCAAATGACCCCATTTTGGAAAGTAGACACCCCAAGCTATTTGCTGAGAGGCATGTCGAGTCCATGGAATATTTTATATTGTGACACAAGTTGCGGGAAAAAGACAAATTATTTTTTTTTTTTTTTTGCACAAAGTTGTCACTAAATGATATATTGCTCAAACATGCCATGGGAATATGTGAAATTACACCCCAAAATACATTCTGTTGCCTCTCCTGAGTACGGGGATACCACATGTGTGAGACTTTTTGGGAGCCTAACCGCATAGGGGACCCCGAAAACCAAGCACCGCCTTCAGGCTTTCTAAGGGCGTAAATTTTTGATTTCACTCTTCACTGCCTATCACAGTTTCGGAGGCCATGTAATGCCCAGATGGCACAAACCCCCCCCAAATGACCCCATTTTGGAAAATAGACACCCAAAGCTATTTGCTGAGAGGTATAGTGAGTATTTTGCAGACCTCACTTTTTGTCACAAACTTTTGAAAATTGAAAAAAGAAAAAAAAAATACGTTTTTCTTGTCTTTCTTCATTTTCAAAAACAAATGAGAGCTGCAAAATACTCACCATGCCTCTCAGCAAATAGCTTGGGGTGTCTACTTTCCAAAATGGGGTCATTTTGGGGCAGTTTTGTGCTATCTTGGCATTTTATGGCCTTCAAAACTGTGATGGGTAGTAAGGAGTGAAATCAAAAATTAACGCTCTTAGAAATCCTGAAGGCGGTGATTGGATTTCGGGGCCCCGTATGAAGCTAGGCTCCCAAAAAGTGCCACTCATGTGGTATCCCCGTACTCAGGAGAAGCAGCAGAATGTATTTTGGGGTGTAATTCCACATATGCCCATGGCATGTTTGAGCAATATATCATTTAGTGACAACTTTGTGCAAAAAAAAAAAAAAAAAAATTGTCACTTTCCCGCAACTTGTGTCAAAATATAAAATATTCCATGTACTCATCATGCCTCTCAGCAAATAGCTTGGGGTGTCTTCTTTCCAAAATGTTGTCATTTGGGGGGGTTTTGTGCCATCTGGGCATTTTATGGCCTTCAAAAATGTGATAGGTAGTGAGGAGTGAAATCACAACTTTACGCCCTTAGAAATCCTGAAGGCGGTGCTTGGTTTTCGGGGCCCCGTACGCGGCTAGGCTCCCAAAAAGTCCCACACATGTGGTATCCCCATACTCAGGAGAATCAGCAGAATGTATTTTGGGGTGCAATTCCACATAAGCCCATGGCCTGTGTGAGCAATATATCATTTAGTGACAACTTTGTGCAAAAAAAAAAAAAAAAAAATTGTCACTTTCCCGCAACTTGTGTCAAAAAATAAAATATTCCATGGACTCAACATTCCTCTCAGCAAATAGCTTGGGGTGTCTACTTTCCAAAATGGGGTCATTTGGGTGGGGTTTGTGCCATCTTGGCATTTTATGGCCTTCAAAACTGTGATAGGTAGTGAGGAGTAAAATCAAAAATTTATGCCCTTAGAAATCCTGAAGGCGGTGCTTGGTTTTTGGGGCCCTGTACGCGGCTAGGCTCCCAAAAAGTCCCACACATGTGGTATCCCCGTACTCAGGAGAAGCAGCAGAATGTATTTTGGGGTGTAATTCCACATATGCCCATGGCATGTTTGAGCAATATATCATTTAGTGACAACTTTGTGCAAAAAAAAAAAAAACAAATTGTCACTTTCCCGCAACTTGTGTCCAAATATAAAATATTCCATGGACTCAACATGCCTCTCAGCAAATAGCTTGGGGTGTCTACTTTCCAAAATGGGGTCATTTGGGGGGGGTTTGTGCCATCTTGGTATTTTATGGCCTTCAAAACTGTGATAGGTAGTGGGGAGTAAAATCAAAAATGTATGCCCTTTGAAATCCTGAAGGCGGTGCTTGGTTTTCGGGGCCCCGTACGCGGCTAGGCTCCCAAAAAGTCCCACACATGTGGTATCCCCGTACTCAGGAGAAGCAGCAGAATGTATTTTGGGGTGTAATTCCACATATGCCCATGGCATGTTTGAGCAATATATCATTTAGTGACAACTTTGTGCAAAAAAAAAAAAAAAAAATTGTCACTTTCCCGCAACTTGTGTCCAAATATAAAATATTCCATGGACTCAACATGCCTCTCAGCAAATAGCTTGGGGTGTCTACTTTCCAAAATGGGGTCATTTGGGGGGGGGGTTGTGCCATCCTGGCATTTTATGGCCTTCAAAACTGTGATAGGTAGTGAGGAGTAAAATCAAAAATGTATGCCCTTTGAAATCCTGAAGGCGGTACTTGGTTTTTGGGGCCGTACGCGGCTAGGCTCCCAAAAAGTCCCACACATTTGGTATCCCCGTACTCAGGAGAAGCAGCTGAATGTATTTTGGGGTGCAATTCCACATATGCCCATGGCCTGTGTGAGCAAGATATCATTTAGTGACAACTTTTTGTAATTTTTTTTTTTTTTTTGTCATTTTTCAATCACTTGGGACAAAAAAAAAAAATATTCAATGGGTTCAACATGCCTCTCAGCAATTTCCTTGGGGTGTCTACTTTCCAAAATGGGGTCATTTGGGGGGGTTTTGTACTGCCCTGCCATTTTAGCACCTCATGAAATGACATAGACAGTCATAAACTAAAAGCTGTGTAAATTCCAGAAAATGTACCCTAGTTTGTAGGCGCTATAACTTTTGCGCAAACCAATAAATATACGCTTATTGACATTTTTTTTACCAAAGACATGTGGCCGAATACATTTTGGCCTAAATGTATGACTAAAATTGATTTTAATGGATTTTTTTTATAACAAAAAGTAGAAAATATCATTTTTTTTCAAAATTTTCGGTCTTTTTCCGTTTATAGCGCAAAAAATAAAAGCGGCAGAGGTGATCAAATACCATCAAAATAAAGCTCTATTTGTGGGAAGAAAAGGACGCAAATTTCGTTTGGGTACAGCATTGCATGACCGCACAATTAGCAGTTAAAGCGATGCAGTGCCAAATTGTAAAAAGTGCTCTGGTCAGGAAGGGGGTAAATCCTTCCGGGGCTGAAGTGGTTAATAATGCTTAAAGTGAAACAATAAAAAAAAAATCCTTTAAATTTCGTACCTGGGGGGTGTCTATAGTATGTCTGTAAAGTAGCGCATTTTTCCCATGTTTAGAACAGTTCCTGCACAAAATGACATTTCTAAAGTAAAAAAGTCATTTAAAACTATTAGCGGTTATAATGAATTGTTAGGTCCTGGTAATACAGTTAAAAGTAATTGAAAAAAATGGCATGGGATCCCTCCAGTCCATTACCAGGTCCTTTGGGTCTGGTATGAATATTAAGGGGAAACCCGAACCAAAATGTAAAAAATAAAATTACGTCCCCCAAATTCCATACAAGGCCCTTCAGGTCTGGTAGGGATATTAAGGGGAACCCTGTGCCATTTTTTTGTTTAAAAATGGCATAGGGGTCCCCCTCAAAATTGAACCCCGTGCCAAATTTTAAAAAAATGGCGTGGGGGTCCCCCCAAAAATCCATATCAGACCCTTATCTGAGCACGCAACCTGGCAGGCCGCAGAAAAAAAGGGGGGGATGAGAGAGAGCGCCCCCCCTCCTGAACCGTACCAGGCCACATGCCCTCAACATGGTAGCCCCCAATGGCCAAAGGGCCTCATCCCCACAAGGGGAAGAGTGTCCTCAAATTTATGTTCAGTGTTCTAGAGTATCCCACAGCCTCATTAAGCCCATCCAAGTTACTCTGCAATAAACTTGAGAAAAAGGCAACCCCTAGACTGTTTATTTGAGCCAATAGAGTGAATGTTGCTGTTTGCCTAACTGCTGCTACACAGAGGGAAAAGAACCTGGGACACAAGTCAGCTCTTGCAGGGGTAGCGCTACAAAAATTTTTTTTTTGGGTTGTTTATTTTTATCAATTTACAAAATTCAAAGTGAATGAGCAGAAGAAAAATCTAAATCAAATTAATATTTGGTGTGACTACCGCCTTCAAACCAGCATCAGTTCTTACACTTTGTGACTTGCAGCAAGTCAGGGATTTTGTAGAATTAGAGGTAGGTGTTTGATTAACCAATTATACCAATTATTATTTCTGAAAGCATTCTTTATTTACAGCATTTTTCACACCTGCCTAAAACTTTTGCACAGTAGTAAACAAAAAGCAAACCAAGCTCATAGAGTCCAGATGTATTGGTTGTGGCCAATAGTATGCTCAGCCCAGTAAGTTATACCCAATAAATCTGGTACTAGTCGGTTTAGCATTTTTGGTGCATTAAAGGGCAAGTTTATGAACTTTTTCCTCCCAAGAACTTTTTCAGCTTCAACTCATCTAATTGTTTCTCCTGCAGCAGCAAGAGTTGGGTGTGATGTGACAAATAAGTCAGAATAGTACAGAATGGTGGTCTAGCTTAAAGGTCATCTTCTGTAATGAATGTATGTGAGTAGAAATACAAAGTCTGCGATTTTTGGTATTTTCCGGTATCTGGTGCCTTAATCCCAGTGTTTTAATTCTGTTATGCCCCATACACATGGTCGGACATTGATCGGACATTCCGACAACAAAATCCATGGATTTTTTCCGACGGATGTTGGCTCAAACTTGTCTTGCATACACACGGTCACACAAAGTTGTCGGAAAATCCGATCGTTCTAAACGCGGTGACGTAAAACACGTACGTCGGGACTATAAAGGGGGCAGTAGCCAATAGCTTTCGTCTCTTAATTTATTCTGAGCATGCGTGGCACTTTGTGCATCGGATTTGTGTACACACGATCGGAATTTCCGACAACGGATTTTGTTGTCGGAAAATTTTATAGCAAGCTCTCAAACTTTGTGTGTCAGAAATTCCAATGGAAAATGTGTGATGGAGCCTACACACGGTCGGAATTTCCGACAATAAGGTCCTATCACACATTTTCCATCGGAAAATCTGACCGTGTGTACAGGGCATTAGAGTATCTTAAATGGATTTGCAACCACTTTTTCCACCCCACAAGGAGCCAAGAATTCTGTCCTGAGAATAAATGCTAGACCAACCTAAATGCTCCTCTAATGTTGGTACGTTTTATTATATGGTTTGAGACTTCCCTCCCACACGGGCTTTCTGGTCTGCGGTTACCAACCTTATTAGCTTGATGACTCAGCTTCCTAATATTTGTAATCCCCCCAGTTGTTTATTGTTTCCCAGTAAGTGTACATTAATTGGTTTGTGTGAAAGTTATAGCGTCTACAAACTATGGTATATATACTGGAATTTACGCAGCGTTTACTTTCTGACTAGCTATCACATTTCCTGAGGTGCTAAAATGCCAGGGCATTACACACACATCCCGAATTACCCATTTTTGGTAAGTAGACACCCCAAGGTATTTGCTGAGAGGCATGTTGAGTGCATGAAGATTTTATTTATTGAAAAGTCATTTTTCAAAAAACTTGTGGTAACAAAAGATATCTGCAAAATACTCACCATGCCTCTTAGCAAAAAACATTGTCATTTCTATTTTCCTCACATGCCTGGTGCAATCGCTGTTTACATACCAACACCTGACTGATGCTGCGTTTGCCTTTGCGCACTTTGCGTACAGGGGCCTTTGAGTACAGGGGCACTTTAATTTTTGTATTACTTATTTTGGTTTTTGTTTAGTTTTTTTTTTTTTTTTTTTACACAGTCCGTGTCTTTTTTTTTTTTTGATCACTTGTATTTTTATCACAGAGAATGTTAATATCCCCTGTGATAGCAATATGCAATGACAGGTATTCTTTACTAAGAAATATGGGGTCTATTAGACTTCAGATCTTTCCTCTGCCCTTAAAGCATCTGATCACACCAAAATCATTCTGATCAGATGCTTTCCCAATTTAAAAATGGAGCTGCTTACATTCAGCAAAACTGAAGTGATGAAATGCTCATTGCTTCCGGTTTCTTAAACAATAGAGATGAATGAAGCCATTCCGGTCTTCGATCAGCTCTATGGTCATCCGGCGGGAACCACCAGCTGCATTCTGGGGTACCCCCGGTGTGACGGGAGAGCCTGAGAAAGCCATGAGAGGGGGATGTCCCTTCCTGCTGCTTGTCACAGCAATCTAGCGGCTAATTAGCCGCTAATTTTGCTTATACAAGAAAGCAGACCGCTGGTTAAAAAAAAACAATAATGGGATAATGCCTGCAGCTGTGCTTAAAGTCCTTGTTGGGCATATATGTAATGTTCTTCTTTTCATGCAGCCTTCATCACATCGATGTGGATGAAGAAACCTCTACAAGAAAAAGTATGTGGTATGCCCACCATTAGAATCTACTGCCCTGCATCCACCCCCTTTGAATGTTGGGCATACATGTAAGTAATGTCCTTTTTTCATTCAGCCCTCTGGAAGAACGCTATGGGCTCTATGGACCTGTGCCACTGTACCAGTTTGGACTGCATTTATGTGACTCACTACATTGCCATGAGATATTGCAGTGCTGTAAAATACCTGGATGTACTAGGCCACTGGTGCCTGCCAGTTCACCACAAGGTAATACGGCACTAGTACTTGAACCCTGCTGCAAATGAGACAAGTCATGCATTCCTAGCACTTCAGCTACCTGGGGTCAGGTACACCTGACCTTAGCAGGGACCTCTTTTCAATCGTCCAGGCTACCTGTCAGCGTGCTGCTGCTCTCTACAGGTTCATATTCTGAGGCGGATTCTGTCAGAGAGGCTTCCCCTTCACTCTCATCTGATATGCTCAGAATCCTGTAGGTCTATTTACTAGAGTGCCTTTCTTGGGACATTTTATCCACTAAATTTAAGGTTCCTAGTGCAAGTCATGGGGAAAAGAGCATCTGGCTGTCAGGGACTGCTTGAACTGCTACAAATAAAATTCACCTGCTATTGCTAGCAGGGATCAGGTCTCATTCTGCTAAGGCTGTGGTTTTGTGTGCAATGCATTACAGGTGACAGTGATCTACTTACACTGCACTTGTTGGGAGTGGAGGGGCTAAATGCAAGTGCTGGCAGCGAACTGGGCTAATCTTGCAAACACTGCATTTTTGGGACACTGTATTAAGGGGGTACTAGTATAGTTCTGTTTGTGATCAGTGTATTGATCCGTACAAACACTATACTAGTAATAGTGGTAATCATCGACCAATAGCGTGATTGTGATATTGTGTGGGCAATCTAACACTAGCTGACCCTGGTTTGGAGGGATGCTAACTGACCCTGATGTCACAAGTGACACTAATACAGTGATCACTGAAAAAAATGTACACTGACACTGTACTGATAGTACTTGCTGAATGACCAGAGTGATCAAAGATTGAATGTGCCTAATCTAACATTTGGGTGCAAAATGTGCTGCTTGTATGTAAAGTGTCACTTCTAAATACAAATATAAACAAGAAGGTGGCCTTATAAAGTTATAAAGTGATCCGATTCCCCCAAAATCTAATAACAATGATATAAATATTTCTATAAATTAAATATTAGCAAGTGCACATAAATAATAAAGTCCAAGAAAGCCAGGAACCTAAATCATTCTATCAAACCACCTCATGTCAGAAACATAAAAATTCTAAAGGACAAATAGGAGGAGGGTTTGCTAAAACTGGAAAGTTCAAAATCTGGTTCAGCTGAGCAAAGAAACCAATCGGCTTCCAGGTTTTATTGTTAAAGCTTAATTTAACAAGCTGAAGTTAGAAGCTGATTGGCTACCATGCATAGCTGTACCAGATTCTGATTGCTCCAGTTTTAGTAAATCTCCCCCATTGTGTCCCACCCCAAAGAGATCATTGAGATAGTTACACATTTTTTTTTTTTTTCAATAAATTTTTATTAGTAGTAGCAAGAAAAATTTCTTACATAACCTTTGAAAAAGACATTACATGGTGCAAGGATATGAAGATACAAAAGGAGCCAAACAATACGAGGAAAGACCTCTCAATGCAAGACGTAAAATGAAAGGTCTAATCAGTAGAATTCTTAGTTACAGTTGAACTTAAATTAAAATTATAAACTAAAATATACAGAACTCTGGCAATATGGCAATGAAGGATGTGTAAACTGTCAGAGCAAAAACCTAAATGAGTCAGGTGTAACTCATTAACTGGAGTAAATGAGGAGAGGTTAAGATGAATGGAAGGAAGACTTTATTGAATTATTTGCGAGGGATCCGAGATCAGGGGAGAAGTCCACCACCCGCCCCTATGGGAACACACTGCGGGCTTAGGACCAGACCCTTCTCCCGGAATCCCTACCTCAGTCGAGTCTAATCTAAGTGAGGTAGCCCGTTATCAGTATCAAAATGTGGCTATTAGACCTGTCCTATCCCTCAGAGGTTTATCTACAGGTGGTCAGAAAAACCTAGGGCCTTAGATGTCCTCATAGAGGGAGATACTTAAACAAACAGGATAGCTCTGGGGCTTTGGGGCCAGAGGGTGTTAGGGTTTTACTATGACCCACTGGAAGGGGTAGAAAAGAGGAAGTTATACGAAAAAATTAATTTTAAATAAATCTCAGGGTTGAATATTTTACATAGAGAACAATCAGAGAGTCTAAGGTACTAAAGGGAGAGGGTATTCAGGGAGACTGATGGAGTGGAAGGTAGATGGGGGAAAAACCATCGCTTTTGATGAGGATTGAGGTCGGAGTCTCTCAGAGAGCCCGTTGCCCTGGAGGGCCCATGCCAGGGCGCAAGGAAACATGGCAATAGTTGGCCCAGGGTCCCCAGATAAGCTCAAACTTACTAACTTTATCCTGGATAATGCTCACTATTTTTTCTTGTGCCATAATCCAGGATATTTTATGCTTCACCGCTGTGAATGGGACTCTGTGTTTTTTCCAGCAAGAGGCTATTGTTATTTTGGTGCCCAGTAGAACAAAAAAGATCAGTTGTTGGGTGTATTTATCAACCCTATCCACTTTCAGATTCAGTAAGGCTATCTCCAGAGTTTGAGGGATCTGGGCGGTGGATATTTTGCGGATCACTGAGAATACTTTGTTCCATAAGCCCCTTATCCGTGGACATGTCCACCATACATGGATCAGAGTCCCAATGTGGTTGCAACCACGAAAGCACAGCGGGGAAGCATCAGGATATATCTTAGCCAAAAGATAGGGTACCCTATGCCATCTCATGATCACCTTAACGCTGCCCTCCATGAGGGAAACATTAAGGATTCCCTTAAATGAGCGATGAAAGCAATAGAACCATTGGTCACTTTCCCATGAGGTATCAAGGTCTTTTTCCCAGGACAAGGCGTACGGAGGCTTAGACACAGCAGAGGCAAGTGAAGCATATATGATGGAGATCCCCCCTCTCTGATCCACTGCACCGCACACCATGATTCATAGTTAGTTATTGAAGGGGGCTCCGGTTTGTTTGGCCAAATAGAATGGAGGAAGTGTTGGATCTGCATAAAACGGAAGTGTTCAGCAGGGGGCATTTCGAGCTTACTTGTACAGAGGGCTAAAGAGAGAGGGCCTGTGGAGGAAAAGTAGTTCCCTATTCTGAGTAATCCTTTATTCAACCACCAGCTAAATGCTAAAATGTTCATTCCCTGCGGGAAGTCAGGGTTATGAAAAATATGTGTTAGGGGTTTAAGGGGAGAGATCAGGGATGGATTTTTATAGAGTCGGTCGCATAGAGCAAGAGAGTGTGATAGTGTGGGGGCTAGAATGGGTGGTCTCAATTTGGAGGGAGACCAAAGTAAGAAGTCAATCATGTGGTGAGGGACTGCATGGCGTTCCATTGATACCCAATCAGGTTTCTGGCCCTTTGAATAAACGATAGATATCTGGGCTAGCTGGGCAGCCTGATAATACCACCAAATGTTGGGGAGAGCTAGACCCCCTTGTGATTTGGAGCGGAATAGAATGTGTTGTGCACAACGACTTCCCCTTGATCCCCATATGAATTTTATGATTTTGGATTGAAGTAGTTGAACTTGTGATTTTTGGATAGGGATGGGCAAGGATCTGAATAGGTAAAGAATGCAGGGTAGAAGGGTCATTTTGACTGCATTGATACGGCCAAGCCAAGATAAGTTGTGATTGTCCCATTTGGATAGGTCCAAAATCAATTTACGGAAGGTGGTAGGGAAGTTAGATGAGTAGAGAGAGGCTATATTTGCTGTGAGGTTGACCCCTAGGTATGGCAGTGCGACCTTGTTCCAGGAAAACGGGAAGTGGTTTTGAAGGCTACTTAGAACATTAGGAGGAACCGAGATGTTCAGGGCGGAAGATTTGGCAACTTTAACTCGTAGGCCAGAAACCTCCCCAAACTTATCAAGCAAAGCAAAGATATTAGGAGTTGAGACTAGGGAGGAAGTTACAAAGAGTAACAAATCGTCGGCAAAGAGGGCGCATTTGTGCTCGCCTTTACCACACAGCACCCCTTTAATATCAGGGTGAGTTCTGATTGCGATAGCCAGGGATTCCATGGCTATGGCGAACAGAAGGGGGGAGAGCGGGCAACCCTGTCTGGTGCCCCTTTCTATTGTAAAAGGTTCAGAATAGTAGCCCTGCAATCTGACCTGTGCTGTAGGGCCGGAGTACAGGGCTCTAAGGATGTTCATGAAACGTTGACCAAAACCCCAGCGTTCTAATACATGGAATAAGTAGGGCCAGGTGACTGTGTCAAAAGCCTTTTGCAAATCGATGGATAGCAAATAGCCATGTTGCGGGGGGCCTCCGTCCTATTGGGATTTAAGAAGAGAGATAATGTTAATTGCTCTTCGGATCTGGTCAGGTCCTTGTCTCCCCGGGATAAAGCCCACTTGGTCTTTGTTGATATAAGTTGCTATGCAGGAAGCTAGCCAGTTGGAAAGAACTTTAGTTAATATTTTGAGATCATTGTTGATTAAGGAAATAGGACGGTCTGTATTAAACTTTGTCTGTATTAAACTTTGTATTGTTCTGCTGATTTGTTCAATAAACAAAAAATTTCTGTAAAAAAAAAAAAGGAAATAGGACGATAATTGGAGACCGTAGTTGTGTCTTTGCCAGGTTTTGGAATGACTGAGATGAAGGCCAGATTGAGGGCTTTATCCAGGGGAGAACCAGACCTGAGAGAGTTAAAGAATTTGACCAAATACGGAGTTAAGGTCGGACCGAATTTTTTGTAATAGCCTGCGGAAAAGCCGTCAGGTCCCGGGGCCGAGTTTAGTTTCAGATGTTTAATTACCCCAAGTACTTCTGCTTCCGATATGGGATCGTCCATAAGGTCAGAGTGCTCAGACGATAATTTGGGAAGGGGTAAGCTAGTCAGGAAATCCGAGGTAGAATGGTCAGATGTTGTTTGTTCCTGTTTATATAAAGATGTATAAAACTTGTGGAATGTTTCCATTATATTTTTGGGGTTTTGGGAAAGTTCACCTGAAAGGGTGCGAATTTTGGGGAAAGCAGCCGATCGAGGTTTTGGGAACAACTTGGTGGCTAATTTAGTTCCTATTTTGTCAGTCTGGTGGTAAAAGCGTGCGCCTGACCACCGAAGCTGTTTCTCAGCCTCAGAGGTGAGGGCTAGGTTTAAAGAAGTCCGCGCATTTTCCAACGCCTCTAGAGAGTCCCTAGTGGGGTTCTTCTTATGGGCTCTAGACAGGGATTGGTATTGTAACTTAAGGTTGTTAGTGTCAGCCGTGCGTTCCTTTTTAAGGTTGGAGGAGATTTGGATAATCTTCCCTCTGAGAACTGCCTTATGGGCCGCCCACAGCGTGTCCGGAGAAACTTCTCCCGTGTCGTTAAGACGAAAGTATTCTTGAATCTCTTTAGCTATAATCGAGCATTGTATTGGGTCGCTGAGGAGCCCTTCATTAAGTCGCCATATGAATTTATTTCCCGGGTTAGGAGAATGTTGCAGGTATAGGAGAACCAGGGAGTGGTCCGAAATGGGGGAGTCTCTAATAACTGCTTTGTGAGCCCTGGGGATGTTATGTGATTGTATGAAGATATGGTCGATCCTAGAATAGAGGTGATGTGGGGCCGAGTAATGGGTAAAGTATTTGGACCTAGGGTTCATTTCTCTCCATATGTCCACCAGTCCTAGAGAATGAAGAGCGGATGCTATTTTAGTACTATGTTTTGGGGGTTTTCTGGAGCGGGAAGGCCACCGATTTGTCTAGGGAAGTATCGAAAGGGAGGTTCGTGTCACCTCCCATTATTATTTTTCCCTCGAGTCTTGGGCCTAGAGTGGACAACATTGTGGAGAAAAAGGAAGCCTGGCCTTTATTTGGGGCGTAGTAAGAGATAAATGAATATATTAAACCCTCAATCGTCCCTTTTACCAATAGAAACCTACCTGCCTGGTCTTTAATAACTTCGGAAGGGGAAAATTTCAGGTGTTTTGAAAAACAGATGGCTACCCCTTTAGACTTATTTTCGGCATTGGAAAGAAAAAACTGAGTGTAGTTACCATTTAAAAAGGAGGGGTTGTATGAGGCTGGGAAGTGAGTTTCTTGCAATAGGAAAACTGCGATTTTTGGTGATTTGTAGTGATTAAAGAGTTTGCGCCGTTTGACAGGAGAGTTCATGCCTTGTACATTATGCGTGGCTATACAAATTTGGGGAGGAGGAACGTGTGAGTCAGGTAGCATGGATCAGAGGGGGGGATGTGCTCATCACACAACAAGAGCCTACCTGAGACATCAAAATTTGTGCTCGTGTCCAAGTCTCCGCCGCCCGAAGGTCCTGGAGTCCGGGATGTAGCGACATGGTTAGGCCCCCGAGAGACTCCAATGGTAGGTAAGGTGGGGAGGGGAGAACATGAGGGAGGATCAACCCTGAGAGAGAGAAATAGGTCATGTCAAAAGCAATGTAAAACAAATGATATAACCGATCTGACATATTAAGTGTAACTAATTAAAAATCTAAGAACCCTATCAGGGGGGAGGGCAGTCAGCCACCCCCTAAAAAGGTTTTCCCAAAAAACGGGTACCCCGTAACAGGGGTTGTGAAGGTGTTTCTGAGTGGGGGAAAATACCACTCAGGAACTCGTGGAGGCGAAGTGCAGCCACTCCGGCCAAACCGCCAAATAAAAAACATAAAGTAGAACCGTAAGAGCCAAAATTGTAGGAGACCTGAGAGAAGTGAAGCAACAAAAAAAAGGAAAATAAAGCAAACGTCTCAGTATCCCAACAGGGTCTGGCTAAAAACCAGGCAAAAGAGAAAGGGTGCTCCAGGGAGATCTGGAGAGGAGAAGGCACTGTTGATAGCAGACTTTCCGTTAAGGGGGGCGTCCATCTTTGGATCTCTTGGCTTGTTGTTTATGCCATAAGGGTTGGATGGGGCTCGAGGGTGGTGGTCTCTTCGCAGACTGGGGTGTTCTGGAATCCATGGCAGTAGGTGATGCTGGTGAGTGAGATATTAGGCCCAGTTGCAGCAGCAGGCGTTCCCCATCTCCGAAATTTGTGAAGCTGTAATGCCCCGTACACACGGTCGGATTTTCCGATGGAAAATGTCCGATCGGAGCGTGTTGTCGGAAATTCCGACCGTGTGTGGGCTCCATCGGATTTTCCGACACACAAAGTTGGAGAGCAGGAGATAAAATTTTCCGACAACAAAATCCGTTGTCGGAAATTCCTATCATGTGTACACAAATCCGACGGACAAAGTGCCACGCATGCTCAGAATAAATAAAGAGATGAAAGCTATTGGCCACTGCCCCGTTTATAGTCCTGACGTACGTGTTTTACGTCACCGCGTATAGAACGATCGGATTTTCCAACAACTTTGTGTGACCGTGTGTATACAAGACAAGTTTGAGCCAACATCCGTCGGAAAAAATCCTAGGATTTTGTTGTCGGAATGTCCGAACAAAGTCCGACCGTGTGTACGGGGCATAAGACTTGTTTAGATAGGCAAAGTTCAGGCGAAAGGGAAACGACCATCTGTAGGTGATTGATTTTTGCGATAGGATGCTCAGTAGAGGCTTTAATGATCTCCATCTCTGAATCGTGAAGGGGGAAAGGTCCGCAAAAATTTGAATCGAGTGTCCCTGGAAGGAAAGATTTTCAGATTCTCTCGCTCTGTGCATGACTTCTTCTTTGACTCTGAAAAAATGGGGTTTAACCACTATATCTCTGGGTAGGCCATCTTGGCGTGGTGGTTGCAATGCCCTGTGTGCCCGGTCTAGTTCCAGCCTGTAATCTGGTATATCCGGGATTAAATGTTTGATAAAAGAACGAACGATTTTCTCCGTGTCCTTAAAGGTTTCTGGAAGGCCTCTTAGTCTGAAGTTGTATCTTCGAGACCTGTTCTCGAGGTCATCGAGTTTTGAGTATGCCATATCCAGTTGGTCATGTAATTCTTGAATCCTGTCAGTGTAACTGCAGCAATTTGATCAGTCTTTGATTTGATTGCTTCAATGCGTGCACCCAGCTGTTGCAGATCCGCCTGTATAGTGGTGGTAATTTGTGAGGCATTGTGTGCCAAACCCCTTGTAAGCATATTGGAGAAAGTGTTCATTAGGGCTGCAAAGTCAGTGGGGATGGGGGCAGAGAGATCATCATGAGGGCTGGGTGGGGGGCAGCTCTCCTCCATCTGGGATAGGGGGGGAGATTCCATAGGGTTGCAGTCTAAGGAGTTCATTTGGGATCCTGTAAATAGCCCATCCTGGGGATTACTCACAGTTTGCGTTTTCATCATGGAGCTGGGGGAGGGCAGGGGAGGAAAGTCTTCCAAGGATGCCTCCAGATTTCCTGAGGGGCCTCGTGTGGCGCCGGCCGCCGCCATTTTTGTGGAGGCCGCAATCCGCGGGCCGGAGTAAAGGAATCGGGATAGGTCCCGTCTTGCCGAGCCCCCGGTCATGCGAGGGGGTCCCTCCGGACTTCAGGGAGTGAGGAGGGGGTCCGATGGTCCGGTTCCGCTGCTATTTGTAGCTGTGGCAGGGCTAGTAGGCCGGAGTGGAGCGGAGCTCTCAGAACGAGCGACCGTTCATGGGGCTGCCGCGCATGCGCCTTAGTTACACATTTTTAAAAGCAATTACTCTTTCCCCCTCTATGTAATCCTAGTCCTGGTTCAGTATGTTGGCTAGAGAAGATGTCCCTTTTCCAAGTTGTCAACAAAGCAGATTCAGAGCCTGAATTTCACATGCATGGATACTGTATAGAGACAGTGAAAGTTATTAAATCTTTGAAATCATCCAAAGCTAATGGCTCTGTATGTTCTACTGTAAGAAATGTGCCGTGGGTGGAGCTGCCCCTCCCCGTGGGTTTCCCAGTTGGGATGGGTAACTACCCTCTTTGTCCTATTCCTACCCGACACAGGGGGGCCGCGATGTCCCTTTTATACATCGCGGCAAATTCTTTACCCCTATGCTTTTACTGCGGTTCGAGCAGGGGTCCCTGTGTCGGTGGTTATTAGCCCTTTGTTATCCCCCTCTTCTACACGGCCTACCCCGGGTGGGTCAGGGGGATAGCCCCTGTTGGTGTCACGGGCCTGGGTTTAACCACCCCCCCACAGTGTATTCCATCTCCACCCCCTGTAGGCCGTTCCGCGGACTGGGACTCACTATCCTAGTCAGCGGTCCATTGGGCCTATTTTCCATCTATGGGGTGGGGGGATGTTTTTCCCTTTAATGAGGACACCGCTTCCACGGCACCTATCACAGCCATTCGATCCAAAGTCAAACCCTCATTAGTATCTCCAACTATGGTGCACGGCCCTTTTCCATAATGGAGGCCGGCCCATTTAGGCTGCTGTGCGTCACCTTGACGCAGGCTGCTGTGTGTCACCTTGACGCACGCCGCTGCGGCATGCATGCGCTGTGCCAGCGGTGGCGTCTTGTGTCGTGGGGACGCCCGGCGTCACCCGCCGCATCATTGGTTGACGCAGTGACCTATCCCCGCCCACACCCTACAAAAGGACGCCAGGGGCGGCAAATCGCGTCACTCCTCCCTCGGCTACCAACCGAGGATGATCAGGGCACACAGACTGCTCCAGGCGGATCAGACCTAAACTCTCTACAGAAAGTAAGTGTTCTTATCCTATACTCAAATACCAGAACAGGGAAACCCAAGGGGAGTTTTTATACCCCTCTTTTTCCCAATTATGATGTTTATTATCTCTCCCTTTCTTTTGCCCTGCTTCACACAGCTATCAAATACTTGATGCTGAAATGCCAATATTTGGATTGTTACTCCATATACAGCCATCTTGTAGAGGACTTAGGACATTGATTAACCCATGGAGGATTAGGACCTCTTACCCTGACATTGGAAATACAATTAACCCATGAAGTGCATTAGGAGGATGTAAATGTTGTGTCAGCCTCATTATGCGAGATATATATACATATAGCTTTACATAGTTCTTAACATTGCTGTTTTGATTTTTCTCAGACTGTGATACATTTGCCTGAAGAAGACTTTTCTATGAAATAAACATGTTTAAACGCGTTGGAATTCTACTACTCGATGCCACGGTTTTTTATCCGTGGTGACTGTATCGTGTAGTGTGATGTATCACTTTCTCCCAATCTTCTCTTTCATATGCGAATGCACCTTTTTAACCATTTTGCAATGTGATATCCTTATCTAATTCCATTTATTTTTCTATTTCTTTGTATTTTGTAATTTAAATTCAGATTTGTAATAAATATATTTTTTATCTAAATTTATAGTTCTCATTGCCTTAAAAATACCCTTAGAGGTTTATGTAGTTTTTTTTTTCTTTAAACATACACGGGATGATGGCAGTGACACATTCATATCACCAGGGTCAATCAAATATATAATTAGAAATAACTTTGGTTCTCTTGATGTAGGGAGACACTGTTGTATTTGGGTATTCAATTAAACCCATCTTTACTATCTCTTTATTGCACTCTGTACTCTCTCTCTCTCTCTCTATGGTCCTCATACCATATTTCTTTCCTAGGTAGAGTAATAGCAATTAAAATGTCTTGCCTAAATGAATGCTCTTCTTCAGAGCATTACCAATTGAAGTTTCTAAATCTACCATAGAAACTATTCAACCAGCAGTAGATAGCTTTATCTAGATAGGTAAGAAACCCAGATTTGGGAAACTGCTGCTATTTAGACCACACGCTCAAGGGGGATTGGGTTTACCCAATCTGGCACTATTATTTATCAGCAAGACTGGCATAACTGGCATAATTCCTGTAAGAGTGGCAAGGATGTAGAATTCCCTTCCACAGGCGGTGGTCTCAGCAGGGAGCATTGATAGCTTCAAGAAACTATTAGATAATCACCTGAATGACCGCAACATACAGGGATATACAATGTAATACTGACACATAATCACACACATAGGTTGGACTTGATGGACTTGTGTCTTTTTTCAACCTCGCCTACTATGTAACTAATTGAATGCTACCCCTGCGCATATATCATGTCTCAAATTTGAAACAATTTAGCCCTTTTACTTACTCTGGTCCATGTTGGGTCGTCCTAGAGCCCCTCTTAACTCAATTGTATTCCAATTGTTGTAACCATAGTATACATATTAGATACATAGATACATAGTTTTTATTTAATGGTTTCAATAAGAAAAATATCTTCATTGATTTGCTTTACAACTCTTTGGCATGTGTTCATTATTAATTCCTATTGCCCTTTATTGAGATCCTTGAGTGAGACTTCTAACTACTTTGAAATGCCAATGCTCAGCTTCCCTATTATGCCATCAATACCATCCTTAGAAAATTAATAGAAGAGCCCAGGGATGCATTAGAGGCCAAATATAAAAGATGTTTTACTTCAGAGAACCATATGCAGAAAACCACATTCCCCCATCATCACCTCTGCTAGGCCAGTATCTGAGGTGGTGGCTTTATTTTGCAAAGAGCCAATTGTTTAAATTGTATAGGGACAAGGCAGTTGTTGGATTTAAGATTTGTCTTTTTTTTAAAGATAGTACCAAGCTTGCATTGCCGTTCCTTTATGTTATTCATTGTTTTCTTCAACATGGGCAAGCATAGCCTTACAATGAAAAAAAAGGTAAAATAAATATAAAGTAAAAAAAAATGTAATATTTAAACAAAATATTGTTTAAAAAAATGAATACTTAGTAGGTATTTGTATAAAAAATAGTCTTCTGAGGTCACACGTGTGCAGCTCGCCATGATGGCCACCAGGCAACTGGCTAATTTTAGTTAATCATGAAGCCCAAGGGGACTCGACAGACTCCCCTTCTCTGTTAGATGGCTGGAGGAACAGAGAGGAGAGCATGCTACAGAGCCCCACCAGCATCTCTGTCCACAGCAGCTGCAGGAAACATGGTGGCTGCGGCTCTGCTACAGACACATAGCCTGGAAGCTGTGGGGGAATCGTAGGAACTGTGTACCGGTACTGCCTTATAGACTTGATAACTCATCTCCTTTAAGTAAAACCTCCACTGGCTCCCTGATTGCGAAGACATTGGGTGATATGTTTTTATCCAAGCCTGCTGAGTCTTCTCATAGTCCTGGTGTATTGGATCCAGCCATTAGCCCACCTCTCCCTGATGATATAGCACATCAGTTACTTTTACACAAAACAAAGGACTAGCTAAAACAGCTTTACAGATTACTGCAGATATTAAGGCTGACATCAGGGAGCAGAGAACACAAATTGAAACTATAGAACGTAAGCTGGATTCCACTATCTCGGGTACCACTCAAATACCCATAGAATTGAGGACTTGCAACATCAACTAGACCAGGCTTTGGCTAAGTTAGATGACCTTAAAAAACAGATCATGGATGTATAATTTTAGAATTTGATTATGAAACAAAAAAAATAAAAAATAATTTGGGGGCTCCTGAAATCTATTAAGGAAATGGATCTTGTGGTGCAGTCTTTCCTTAAAGATCTTTTCCCTGACATCCCCAATCTTCTTCCTGACATCCTAGACATCCCAGTTGGAGCTGGACAGGGTTCATTGAGCTCTACAATCTGCTAATTCTGATGGCCCACCTGGGGACATTATTGTAAAGCCTCATTACTATGGCGTCAAAGAATTGGTGATGAAGAAATCTAGGGAACCATCATCCTTGTTTGCTGTGAGACATTTTGTATAAGTCTTTGCTGATATTTACCATTCAAAAGCATAGAACTCTTAACCCCCTACTCCTGGCACTATCACATAGACAGATAAAATATAGATGGGCATTCCCTCTGCAACTCATCTTCTCCTACAATAACAAAACATATTCCTTTGTGTCCTTTTTGGAGGGAAAAGACCTGCTTCTGCGGGTAGGCATAATATTATAAGGTGCTGATCCACGTCCCTCTCCACCCCAACATCTGGCTGGGACTTCGCTCCCTGACATTCGAACAATATCACCAGTCTAGCAGAAGGCTAAATCTCAGCATTCAAGGGACACCTCATTCACCCTGAACTTTCTGGAACTTGTTTTTTGTTATACTGCTTAGGTCTGCCTAGTCCTTCTGGGAATTAATGTTTCTGCCGACATGTTTGATTGTTCTCACTTGACTGTATGCTTATGCTTATCTACCCTCTCTTACACTTCTCTGATGTTAGATGCTCCTGATAGGCAATGGTTTACTCTCTACCCCCTGAATGTTGTGCTGTAGTGGCCCCCTAAACCTGGCATGCTTGGTCCTTTTTTCTTTGTAATCTTAGCTTTATATTTCCCGGGACCTTTATTTTACTGTGTTATAGCTACCTGTTCTGCTTAGTATCTGGATCTAAGCTTGCTGGTTACTATTTTTCTTTTCCGCCCTACTGTAAGTCAGACTTTATGTCCTTGTTATGATGGGGGTGGGGGGAGCTTTGTGTACATGTCGCTTAATTCACCAGGGTGCAATAGAAAAAAGAGATTTTTAGGACGCTCAGAGCTTCAGAATGGAACAGACAATGTCTCTATACAATCAAAAGTCCAATAATGGTGACAATGGCAGTGATATGGATGTTTCTTCAGTACTTATGGCTGCAGCTTACAGATAGAAGCAATGAAAACACAAGCAGAAAAAAAAGATAGGTTGATAAAGGAACCAGATATAGTTCCGAAACGCGTCCCTTTCTTATGACCACATCCGTTTTGTGGTCCAGGCTGGTTGCTGTCCCTCAGTGCTGACATCTGGATACTCTGCTGCTGACCCTGACTGGACTCGGTGTGACCACACGCAAACAGCCTGGGGATTTCCTTCCGCTGTGACCCCTTCCGATGCTGAAGAATCCACCATCCAACCATTTGTCATGATGTGCCGTCTTTGCCTTCTGATTTTGTAAGTGTTTTTAATCCCGCTGGGAATATAAACTGTTTCAACTTCCACACTTAGAGGCACCTTTTTTTTTGCTTGTAATTCACCAGGGTAACTTTAGCTTTTTTGCACTTCACTTAAAAATTTTTTGTGAGCTAACCTTAATTTTGGTAAAGGTCAGTTTTCACTGTTGTGCTTCCGCACTTGATCAGATACTTGGATGCCTCTGGTCCTCGGCTCAAGCCAAACTCTCAAAAAATCCAAGGTGTGTGCTATTCTTTCATGACCAGGCTTGCACTTTTTCTAACGTGAGCCACTGCCTGTTTTCCCATGTGCTTATCTTGTTCTTTTTTCCTTTTTTCTCACTTCTCCATTTTCTTTTGTCCTAGATGATCTCCCCTCTTGCAGCTGGATGAATTACTACCTCAAGTACCCTTGTGGTGTACTGCCCTAGTATTACATTATAATATCCTTCTCCAAGCTCATTGCTATGGCTGAATATAAACCTACACCTTTTTGTATTATTTCACATAATGTCCAAAGCATTAACTCCCCAATAAATGTCACAAGGCCCTTCAATACTATTATTCGCAGTAAGCTGATGTGCTGCTACTCAAGTAAACTCATTTCCCAACTTCCTACAAACCCTGTTTTATCCATAAACATTATCTGTTGTTTTACTTGGCTAATGCCCTAGGTAAGACTAAGGGAGTGGCGATCTGTTTTGCTAACTTGGTGCTGAATAGCAGGATTCCATGAGTCAGTTTCTTTTATTAAAGGGTCCTGTTGGAGAACAACTATTATTATTATTATACACAATTTATATAGAGCCAACAGTTTGCGTAGCAATTTACAATGTAGAGGGGGGGACAGCACAATTACAATACAGTTCAATACAGAAGGGACAGGAGGGCCCTGCTCATGGAGCTTACATTATAAAGGGAGGAGGGTGGTGGTACAAAATGTAATAGCTGGGGGGGATGATTTGATGGGGATGGCTTGAGTACAGTTTTTAGGTGGGTGTGGGATAGGCTTCCCTGAATAAATGAGTTTTCAGGGATCTCCTAAAGGTGGACATGGTAGGGGCTAATTGGACATACCGGACATGCTCTTTTATCTCACACTAGGTCCCTAATAATGGTCAGGATGCCTTCTTTTATAAGATGTTTCTCATGTTGTTGCCCAATCCAGAGGGAGTTGTAATTTGCGGAGGTGATTCCCATATCGCTTTGAACTTAATTTTTGATAAATCTAACATGGCTAAAGTACAATTTAACTGCCCTCCTAGCACTCAGATAGCTAAGCTGTTCCATTCTGTAAACTTGACAGATGCCTGGAAGGACCCTTCGGGTCTGGTATGGATTCTGAGGGTAACCCCACGCCAAAATGTAAAAAAAAAAAAACAACATGGGGTCCCCGCCAAAATCCATACCCTGGGCTGTAGTTGTGGGGGTCTGCAGACAGGGAACTTATCGGAATCTGGAAGCCCCCTTTACGAAGGTCAATCATGTCACCCACCACACCACCCGACCTCTAAAAAAAGAAGTTCTGCCTATGACGGAGGCTGACTGCCTAATGCCTACTCCCCGGATGACAGTTCTGAAATAGGGGCGGGGCCACCTGGCAGCGGGTGGTGTGAGATTTATCTACATTGGGGACATTTTTGTTTTTTAATAAAGAAATTGTCAAAAACTCATGTACTGTCTTTATTCACTTTTTACACATTTTTGGTGAATGGGTAGGGGTACTAAATACTCAATACTCATTCACATGGGGGGGCAGGATCTGGGCTGGCCACAGAACCCCCACAATCACAGCCCAGGGTTGTGGGGAAGAGACCCCTGTCCCCATCAACATGGGGACAAGGTGCTTTATCCCCATGTTGAGGGCATGTGGCCTGGTATGGCTCAGGAGGGGGGCACTCACTTGTTGTGTGGTTGTGGGGAAGAGACCCCTGTCCCCATCAACATGGGGACAAGGTGCTTTGTCCCCATGTTGAGGGCATGTGGCCTGGTATGGCTCAGGAGGGGGGCATTCACTTGTCCCCCCCCTTTGCCGGCCTGCCGAGATGCATGCTCGGATAAGGGTCTGATATGGATTTGTGGGGGGGACCCCACAGCGTTTTTTTTTTCATTTTGGCGTAAGGTTTCCCTTAGAATCCATACCAGACCTGAGGGGCCTGGTGTGGATTGAGGGGACCACAAGCTGTTTTTTTTCCTAATTCTCTATTGCCGGAATTGTTTTGTTTACATTTCAGCTGTCAGTGGGGAAGCCAGCTGATAGTTGATAAGTCATCAGTTGTGTAGGATTTGGCAGCCGGATTACCAGCCCACTGCTTAACAACTAGCTAATCTTTCCACAAAATTCAAATTGGTCGATCATTTTCCGATCGATCCGAAGTCAAATTGGAATTTGTTAGAAAATGAATAAACGAAATGAAATTGAACAAAAACAAAATGAAAATGAATGAATTACAAAACGACACTAAACGAACTACGAAACGAAATGAAATTAGTAACATAACGAATATGTCCGAAACAAAACAATTTTTTCAATTCTGCACATGTCTAATTCCTATGGTGCACTATATCTAGCCACACCATCAGGAATGCATAAAGAGATTCTTTGTCATACAGTCTCAGTATGGGGCAATTTGTTCTTCTAGTATGGTGACAGTAAATCCCCCACATGATGTTCCCCTTGTATCAGGGAGGGATAAAACATTTCCCTTGAAGCCTCCCCAAATTTCCTCCTCCTCATAACTACCAGCACTGCCAACCTTTCTGCTCCTCAATGCTAGCAACCCAACCAAAAGCCATGAACTTAGGCTAGATTATATGAGAGGAGCTGTAGTGTAAAGAACCTGGTAAAATATTTTTATTTAATATGTCAATTTTGTAAATATGTAAATAGCAGTTGTAATATAAATGTCATAACAACCAAAAACACATCTAGTCTATGCAGGGCTTTTTTTCAGGGGGAACTTGGTGGAACTCAGTTCCACCACCTCTGGCTCAGACCCTTTGGTGCCTGCTTACCACAATCACTTGTAAACACAGAAGTCTGGTTTCTGTGTTTACAAGTAACAGCTATGAACTCTGTGTGTAACCCTCATGAACTCTGCACTCTGTATGTAATGCAATCCTGATATTTAATGCCCCTTTAAGACCCTTCTACTGTCTGTAAAATATATGACCACACCCACTATTTGATGGGGTTTGGGGGGGTCGTGGTTGAGTTCCAGCACCTATTGTTTGAGAAAAAAAGTCCTGACTCTATGACTCAGAGACTGATCCAAATTCCCCCTGTCATATTACCATTACCCCTTTTTGCTGCCAGCCCCTGTGCTCTACTTTTAAACTTAGCTGGCCAGGCCATTTTTGCAACTTTTCCAGTGTTTTTTTATTTTTCTGTTACAGGTTTTTTTAAAGATCCCCCCCAAACCATATATTTTCTGAAAGCACATGACCAGTAGAATACAAATAGGGTGCTACTGATTTTTAGGGCATCATGATATTTGCGCAAATGTTTATCAAAACAATATTTTCACTAAAATCATTATTAGCAGATAAAAACACAACACATGCTACAAAATTCCTACTAAATATAAAAGCTAATCTGTATTGAGCTAATAAATAACCACTATTTGTAAATTTTAGATTGCGCCTTTTTTGCAAAATGGTGAAAATCAAACATACGCAAAAATACGCAAAAATGTAAATATTAAAATTTCCCTTACAGCTTTCAGAGTTTGTTAAAGACCCCACAAACATATATTTTCTGAAAGCACATGACTTGCAGAATAAAAAGAAGGTGCTACGGATTTTAACGCCCCTGAGATATTTGCTCAAATGTTTATCAAAACAATAAATTCACTAAAAATTCTCTAAAATCATTTTTAGTAGATATAAAATTTACAAAATACATGCTAAATTCTTACTTAATATAAAAGCTTAACCTGTATTATGTTAATAAATAACAAATATTTTTAATCTTTAAATTACACCTTTTTGCAAAATGGTGAAAATTGAATGTACGAAAAAATGTTAATAACCACATTTCTCAAAAAATCTGGAGGTTTTCCTTTTTCACTTACAGCTTTCAGAGTTTTTAAAGACCCCCCAAACCATATATTTTCTGAAAGCACATAGCCAGTAGAATAAAAAGAAGGTGCTACTGATTTTTAAGGTAAAACAATATTTTCAATAAAAATACACTAAAATTATTAATAGTGGATTCATACATGGCAAAATGTACGAAATTCCTGCTAAATTTTTAGTAAATATAAATATTAAAACTGTATTGAGTTAATAAATAACAAATGTTTGTACATTTTAAATTGCACCTTTTTGTGAAATGATGGAAACTGAAGGTACGCAAAACTGTAAATGAATAATTTACTCTAAAAATTCAAAGATTACCATTTTTCATTTACAACTTTCACAATTTGAAAAGACCCCTCAAACCAGACATTTTCTGAAAGCACATGACCTGTAGAATAAAAAAAGTGCTACTGATTTTTTGGGGCCGGCAATAATTGCGCAAATGTTCATCATATCGTTATTTTCACTAAAAATACACTAAAATCATTAATAGTGCACAAGAAACATAACAAACACAATAAACAAACAGACAAACAAACATAACATTACAAAATTTCTGCTAAATAACTACCAAAGCATCGTTCATTGGTGGCATACTAAAGTGTACGCCCATGGAGGGCCATGTTTTAGCGCACAGGGATGCACAGGTGTTCCGTGCATCCTCGTGCAGGCAGTCCCATTTATGTCAATTGGGATGCAATGGCTGTACAGCCATAGATGCTCCCACTCTGACATCCATGTGGGTGTGGGTGCACGACCCCGAATGCAGACAGTGTGAGCTCAGGGACATTCATGCGGACTTACAAGGATGTTAAAATGTTCGTGCAGGTGCTACATCCCAAATTACATCAATGGGACTGCCTGCACAGAGATGCACGGAACACCTGTGCATCCCTGAAAAGGTAGGCTGTGTATGCCCTGTGTGAACAAGGCCTTAGGCCTCTTTTACAAAGCAGACCGATCGGGTCTGCCTGTTCATCAGACTACCCATTGTTCTCTATGGAGAGGCTGATGTAAATAGATATTCACTTCACTTCTCTTTCATTGTCCCCCAGATTCCAAGTCCATATTAACACTGAACGAGTTTGGTTCATGTATACACACATTTACATAGTATTATATATTGCTTTACATCTATGCTGCTATGGCAGTAACATTGAGCCAGTTTGGTTCATATGCATACATCCTTTTATTATAACACATACTCCATGCTTACTCTGCTGTAGAGCATTAATTGGTATATATATATATATATATATATATATATATATATATATATACAATCTCATGTCTGCTGACCCTTACTATGGATGTTGGAACTTTTGTGGGTCACACACTTCACTCATCACTTCTTTTTCATTGTCCCCCAGATTCCAAGTCCATACTTACACTGAACCAGTTTGGTTTTTGTATACATATATTTACATTGTATTATATACTGCTTTACATTTATGCTGCTATGGCAGTATTAGTTGTTATACGTGCATTTATGTTTCAGTTGATATTCTCTATTTGGTTGCACTCTGTTGGGTCTCGGTTTTTCTTGCCTCCTCAGCTCCCGAGCTGGACGCTTATTGCTGCCACCTCTGGGTATTCAGCATCTGGTAGTCTGACCTAGCCGTTGGTAAGTATGGGGCCTTGTGCCTCAGACCCCCTTGACCATTTGTCACAATACCATCATTGTGCAGATACCTATTTGGTTTTTCATATTTTTTTACAGATGTAATACACACTCATCTACCCCTGATGAAGCGAGCATGGTCTTGCGAAATGCTTAGGGTCACTTTCTATGCCTGTGTACATTGCTATGTACATCTATACTACTATATGTGTAATGATACTGTTTTACACTGTATGTATCAGCTGACCGGCTTGGCAATTTTTTGTTGTTCATGTATGTATGACAACTTTTAATAAACTTTGATACTACAGTATATTCACTTATGTCATGTGACTGGCTAATTGCATTCACCTCATTCACTTTTTGTGTTTTGTTGTATATATTGCGATGGAGGTGCTTTTCAGGTGAAACTAGACCAGTAATGGCCGAACCTTGGCACTCCAGATGTTTTTGAACTACATTTTCCATGATGCTCTTGCACTCTGCAGTGTAGTTGAGCATCATGAGAAATGTAGTTCCAAAACATCTGGAGTGCCAAGGTTCGCCATCACTGCACTAGACCATTTTTTCCTTTTCTCATGTAAATGTACATGTGTCCGTTTACACTGCCTGCATCTGATCCGATCCGGTCCACTAAAAACAGATGGATGGGGATCCCATTCCCCATCCATCTAGCAGATCGGATCAGATGGTATCGGATGGAAATGCACAGACAGTCCATTTCCAGCCAACCGCTCCCTAGAGAACAGCGGGCTGTGTCCATGTCCGCTCTGCATCAGCGGAGCGGACGTGGACCTGTCAACCGCCTGCTTAGCGGGGATCAGCAGACAGATACCCAGCTGAGCTAATTTTCTACAATTATATTCTTTAATATTTTAATTTTTTTATTTTTTGAGGCAGGGGGAGGGTCTTTGGTGAGAGATCAAAGGTCTAAACAGATCCCCATATCTCTTTTTTTGAGACAGAGAAAGGTACTGAAGGTAGTCCCTTCCTCTGCAGCATTTTACATGAATGAAATAAAGAGTCTGTATGGAGCAGCGGTAGGCAACCAGTAGCCCCCCAGCTGTTGTGGAACTACATTTCCCATGAGGCATTGCAAGGCTGGCAGTTACAATTACTCCCAGGGTATGATGGGACTTGTAGTTCTGCAACAGCTGGAAGGCCCAAGGTTGCCTACCTCTGGTATAGAGACTCCTCATTTATTCATAAACTGACACATAGTAACCTCTTGGTTTACTATGCTCAGCTGTCAGTGCACACAGGAGCGATATGTAGTGATCGCTGCCTATGTCCACTGTAGTACAGGCAGGGGGCTGGTAAACACCAACTTCACCTGCACCGCTCCCCTCCCCCCACGCTCTCCAGCCTGACAGCTCACCAGAGCTTAGTGCCGGTCAGTAGCTGCAGGTGGCGGGAGGGGAAGGAGGGATGCCGCCAGAGCAGGCATGAAATGGAGGTGCGGGGGCCAGTACAGGGGGGTGATCAGTGTGATGGGGACATATCTGGATCCCCTCTAAGCCTCTGCAGCACCTGAAGCCGGCGGGAGTGGCAGAGGAGGGATTTTGGCTTATGAGGGTGGCTGCAGGGGATCTGGTTTGCGGGGGGGGGTTGAATCGGGTGTGGGGGGAGGAAATTGGTGCTGGGCTGGAAAAAGGTGAATGAAGGGGATAGGAAAGAAAAGGGGGGGTCAGTTTTTATATGAAAGGGAGTGTCGGGTTGCTACGTCTTTTTGAAAGTCAACCCTCAAGCTACTGACAGAATTTAAAGAAGGCATTGTGGTCCATGGAGGGGACTTCAACGTCAGTCCAGATCCTGTACTTGATACCTCTAGCTCCCGACCCTCGTGTTCTTACACTTTCCTTAAACATTTCCGCAAGTGCCTTCAGACACACCTCCTACTTGATAGCTTGAGGGTTCTTCACCCTACGGGTAATGACTTCAGCTATTACTCCGCTGTCCATGACATATATACTCGCATAGATCACATTTATGTTGACCGCCCCATGCTGGAGCTCCTGCAGTCTGCGTCCATTGGGAACATCACCTTATCCGACCATGCACCAGTCGGGGTGGCCATCACGCTTCCATATGGCACTCATAGGGCCTGGACATGGAGGTTAAATGAGAACCTGTTGGACGATACTGCAGCGGCAGCCAAGGTGACGGAGGTCATCACTAACTATTTCAAAGAAAATACCGTAGATGACCTCAGTGCAGGTATAGTGTGAGAGGGTCATAAAGCAGTAATCAGGGGAGAATTGATATCCTTAGGCTCCAAACTCAAAAAAATGCGACAGGCAGATTTTAAAAGGGTTCCTGATGCCCTCCAAGAGGCATAACTTAAGCATAAGCAAGGTGGAGACCCTGGGGCATTGAGGAGGTTGACCGACCTGAGGGAACTGTTCTTGCAATTGCTGGAATGGCAAATACGTAAGTGAGCCAGGTATATGTCCCATAAGTGCTATGAGCATGATAATAAGTGTGGCCATATGCTCGCAAGGGCCCTTCGTAAGAAGCACACTCAGACTTATATACAGAAGCTTCGCTCCCCATCTGGAGACGTTATGGTCCAGTCCTCCAAAATTGCCTCAGGGTTTCAGGAATATTATACCCAACTCTATAACTTGACCCCTGATCAACTCCTAGACACCCAGACACCCAAGTCGGTGGTCATCCAAGACTATTTAGCCTCAGCTGGTGTCCCACCCTTGAACACAGACCAATGCGCAGGTCTGGAGCTACCGATTACCCCCGGTGAGATAGAATTGTTAGTGAAATCCCTGCCTAATGGGAAGTGCCCTGGGCCAGACGGCTATATGGGGTCATATTATAAGGCTTTCTTGCCCCTTTTAACACCCCACATGTGTAAATATTTTAATTTTATCGCAGAGGGGACCCCCATCCCCCCTGAGGCTCTGCTAGCTCATATCACGGTACTGCCAAAGGAAGGTAAAGACCTAATGATTCCCCAAAGTTATCACTCCATATCCCTCCTTAACGTCGACGTTAAAATTCTGGAAAAAATCCTAGCAAATAGGCTAGGGCGTCTTATGCCCTATATTATCCACCCCGACCAAACTGGGTTTATCATAGACATGTGCACGCTGAAATATTTCGTTTTGGAATTTCGTTTAAAATAAATAAAATAAATATATTTAGTTACTCCCGAAATTCGTTTTTATTAATTTCGTTTCGTTAAAAAATGCATTTGTCCGAAAATCCAAAATAATTAAGGTCGAATCTGTCATTGAAGGCTTATGGTGTCTGTCGAATATTCTAAGAAGATTCGACGGAGCAGCTAAACTGTACGACGCGGCAATCGTACATTACCGGTCAAATGTTCCGCCTACAAGCTATAGTAGAATTCTAATGTTGTATGACACTAGTAATAATTATATTTATTAATTATTATTACTAGTCAACCAACATTAGAATTCTTCTATAGCCTATGGGCAGAGCATTTGACCATAAATGTCTGCTCGCAGCGACTGCTTTGTCGAATCTTCATGTCGAATCTTTTCTCTCTATGTCGAATAATCTTGGACTAATAGAGTTAGGTTAGGCACATTCGACCTTTTTTGCTATTGTGTCTATAATGTTGAATCTTTTCTCTCTATGTCGAATCTTTTCTCTCTATGTAGAATAATCTTGGACTAATAGAGCTAAGGTTAGGCACATTCGACCATAGGTTCGATGGACACAGATCGCTGTTGTCAGCGTCTTGTCGAATCTCCTATCTATATCGAACTGTTGTTGCAACTAAAATAAAGCATTTGTTTATGTCGGATCTTTCGGTTTTCAGATTCTACACATTCGTTATCGTTTATTAAAACGATAACGAAAAGACCCGAAATTCAGACAAAAATGCATTCGGACTAAAAAGAAATTCACAAGTCTAGTTTATCACAGGGAGGGAGTGGAGGGATAACTCCATCAGAGCCATCCAACTCATCCAATGGGCCCACACCAGTTTCAATCAGAAGCCCTATATAATTCTCTAGACCGATGCCGAGAAGGCTTTCAACCGCGTTGATTGGTCATACCTGCGAGCGGTGTTAGAGGCCCAGGAGATGGGACGGCATATGCTGACCTCCATTATGGCCCTATATTCCACTCCTTGTGCACAGTAAATGGGGTATTCTCCCCCGGGTTCCCAATCAGGAATGGTGCGAGACAGGGGTGTCCCCTTTCCCCCCTCCTCTTTGCCCTGGTACTAGAGCCATTGTTATGCCCTGTGAGAGTGAACACGGACATAAGGAGCCTGAGGGTGGGAAATACTGAACACAAACTGTCAGCCTATGCAGACAACGTGCTCTTCTATCTCTCTGAGCCTCTGATCTCGCTGCCAAACCTGATGGGTGAACTAAAGCGATTTGGGATGCTCTCCAATTTTAAGATTAACTTCTCTAAGTCGGAGATACTACCCATTCATCTGATTCATCCTTCCTTGGCAAATAGACTACAAACTGCCTTTCCATTTACTTGGGCCAAGTTCTCCCTTAGGTATTTGGGAATACAATTAACAAACCATTTTGACACCCTTTATGCTGCAAATTATCCCCCCCACTTGAAGCAGTCAAGAGAGATCTCTCTCAATGGACCAGGACCGCCTTTATGTGGTTAGGTCACATTAACATCATAAAAATGAACATTCTGCCACGCATACTTTTCTTCTTACAGATGATACCAGTGCCCCTGCCCAGAGACTTCTTTTCCCGGATGTCTAGTATGCTGTCTGGGTTCGTGTGGAATGCATGGAAACCCAAAATAGCTTTGAGAGTGCTAAAGCGCTCAAAACAGGCAGGTGGACTGGGGATCCCATACATCTTGAGATACTACAGGGCTGTCGCTCTTCAGATCCTCAACTGGTGCTTCCACACCCAGTCCAAACTATGGATCTCCCTGTAAAAATGTTTGGCCGGGAGGAACTTAGCCTACACACCATGGCTGTCCCAGGAGTATAGGGGACTGTCGGACACAACCTCCCCGCTGACAGCGCACACTCTTTCAATTTAGGATCAGATAAATCCAACCTTGAACCTTGCCCCTCCCGTGTCCCCGCTAGCTCCGTTGGGGGGGGTTTTGTGGTTCCCTCCAGGTGAACAAATGGCCTTTTTTGGCCTTTGGGTGGATGATGGCAATGCCAGTTGTGGAAAGTTGATGAGAAATGGTAAACTATTGAGCTTTGAGTCCCTGCAAACTAGACATAGCGGCTCTCAAATGAACTTTTGGAGGTACAGACAGTTCCACCACTTTTTCGAGGTCCACGGCCCCTCTATAAGAGACATTTCGTCTCTCACACCCTTTGAACGCCTTTTTGTAGAAGATGAACCGATCGCCCACATGATTTTGGAAATGTACCGCCTACTAGGTCCCATCACCCAGGACACTAGATCGGCTTTTGTACGGGCATGGAAGAGGGACCTAAAACTTGATTTTTCCGCGGCTCAGCTGGCACACCTGTACCGGCTCACTCACTCCAGCTCTATTGAAACTAAAACCCAAGAAACTAATTACAAAATTCTGTCGTGCTGGTACAGGGTGCCAGTTGATTAAGCGCGTATCTACCTCTCTGCGTTGGACCGGTGCTGGAGGGAGTGCCCACAGGGGCACACTCCTACACATATGCTGGGAATGCCCCCGGATTATGCCCTATTGGGTGGACATTAAATCCCAAATTAAAAAGGTCCTCTGTCACCGACCCATTTCCTCCTGCATGTCCCACAGATGCCAATTAGTGGATACAAAAAGAGCAAATTGCCACATCTCTTAAACGCGGCCAGACATCTACTTCCAATCTATTGGAAGCAGTCCAGAATCCCCTCAAGGGAGAAATGGATTAAAAAAGTAAATGACATTAGAGAGGCCGAACATTGGATAGCAACCTGTAGAGGTACACTGGAACGCTTCAACATTACGTGGGTACCCTGGATAGACTATGTGGCCGATCCAGAACAAGGTACCTCTTGTTTAGACCTGGCACTGCTGGAGCTAGCAGAACTGTTCCTTGGATCTCATTTAGACAATAGCACTATGGCCCGTGAAAACCACCCCCCCTCTGATCCCTCTGGTGGTAGTTTGACCCTGATGAGGCTCACTCAGTGCAGAGATGCAGAGTTGAAGACTCTACCTTGAACAGAAGGTATGCTCCCCCCCTCCCACTTTCTTTTTTCTCTCCTCCCCTAATTTTCCCCCTTCTTCTTTCTCTCTCACCATCTTTCGTTTTTCCATTATTTACAGTCTCCTTGTTACACGGTTTTGGTTCTTTTATTTTATCTGTTTAGCACCAACTGGACTTATTGCCATAGTGGCTAGCTGCAGCGAGGGAAGCCCCCCCTATTGGGAGTGGCCCTTGTTTTTCCCTCCCAGCTCTAACAGACAGCAATAGGCATTCCCATCTGCAGCGCCGGGAGAGGTTGGATGGAGGCAGATTTGTCCCCCCTCTCCTGACGCTACTGCCAACAGGAGGCCTCCTATCCTTTTGAACACATAAGCACCTAGGTGGATGTGGTACTGGCTGTGAGCCAGCTAATGCTCCCTCAGTCAACGCGGAAAATGTTTTGCATATTGATCACAAAATGCTCTGCCATTTCAAGTCCAGGAAAGATTTACATTTACTGACCTGTATCAGGGTGCAATTTCTACTTATATTGCAATGTTCTCTCATCTACTTTATTTTCTATTTTTCTGTTGGCTACTTGATTTTGTATATTGTTTTATGCTAAACTGTTTCTAAATAAAGATTTTACAAACAAAAATGAGACTTTAACTACCTCAATACAGGGCACTTACACCCCCTTCTTGCCCAAGCCATTTTTCATTTTTCAGCGCTGTCGCACTTTGAATGACAATTGCGCGGTCATGTTACACTGCACCCTAATTAAATTTTTAGCATTTTTTCCCCACAAATAGAGCTTTCTTTTGGTGGTATTTGATCACCTCTGCGTTTTTTATTTATTGCGCTATAAACAAAAGAAGAGGGACAATTTTGAAAAAACACAATATTTTTTACTTTTTGCTATAATAAATATCCAATTTTTTTTTTTTTTTTAACAAATTTTTTCCTCAGTTTAGGCCGATATGTATTCTTCTACATATTTTTGGTAAAAAAAAATTGCGATAAGCGTATATTGATTGGTTTGCGCAAAAGTTATAGCGTCTACAAAATAGGGGATAGATTTATAGCATTTTTATTATTTATTTATTTTTTACTAGTAATGGCGGCGATCTGCAATTTTTATTGTGACTGCGATGTGGCGGACACATCGGACACTTTTGACACATTTTTGGGACCATTCACATTTATACAGCGATCAATGTTATAAAATTGCATTGATTACTGTGTAAATGTGACTGGCAGGGAAGGGGTTAACACTAGGGGGCGCTCGAGGGGTTAATGTATGACCTAAGGAGGTGATTCTAACTGTGGGGGGAGGGGACTGACTGGGGGAGGTGACCGATCGCTGTCCCTATGTACAAGGGACACGCCATCAGTCTCCTCTCCTCTCTGACAGGACGTGGATCTGTGTTTACATGCACAGATCCACGCTCCTGCTCTGTTACCCGGCAATCGCAGGTGCCCGGCGGACATCGCGGCCGCCGGGCACGCGCACCGGGTCCTGAGCGACGCGCGCCCCCTAGTGGCTCGGGAGGGCGAGGACGTCATATGACGTCCTCCCAGAACAACAGAAGCCTCGTCCCGCCGTCATATGACGGTGGGCGGTGGCTTAGTGGTTAAATGAGACCCTCCATCCTTTTTATCCTACTTTTTCTTTTTTAGCTTTCTTTATGAGATATAAATAGCATTCAAAATGCAAAGTGACACACATTGATTTCCCAGAGTAATGAGTTCATGCTTAAAGTGGAACTCCAGCAGTGTTAAAAATAATATATTATTTGCCCATTGTGTTGAAAAAAAGATAGACAAAGAAATATGTATAATTAAAAAAATATATATAAATAGAACATGGACAAGAGCAGTATACATTCTTGATCTTAAAAGCTAAACTGAAAATACAAACTATAGAAAAGATAGGACAATAGACAGACTGTTCAAAGTTCATCAGAAATATTCTTAGATTTAGGAATATTCTTAGATTTGTGTTTGTGTGAGCGTCTTGGCTGGGGGTTGGTACAGGATTTGACCCACTTAAAATCAGCTGTGGTTCTAATAGTAACTGATTGCTTTAATTAGGACAAAACTCTGTTTATCCCCCTTTCTTGATCACTGTCCAAATGTTCCCAGACCTGGATGATCAAAAATCTTTTGCTCTAAATTATTTTTTTAACCTCTTATTCTTAAGGTTTTGAACATACTCATTTGCTGTCACATAGAAAAGTACATGGAAAATCACACTCATTTTATTTATTTTTTTGGCAATTTAAAGTAAACTTAATAATTTGTATAACTGCATTGTATGAGGAACTTACTTTTTTAAATTTCCCTACTATTACCTAAACCTTTCAGAAATATAATTGATTTATCAGTAATTTATTGTCAATATATGCAATGTATTTTACTTTATATTTGCTATTTTTTGTGGGTCTACATTTGAATATAATAAATCACACAGTCACTATATTCAGGTAACTTAAGCTTTATTGTTAAAGTCATTTTCTTTAGAACAAAGTGCAGCATAGATGTTTGCTCTGCATGTGGAATATGCAGATGTGAACTGATTGACACGGCATGGTTTAGGTGTTTTACTAACCACAAAACCCATGGGTATTATCCAGTTCAACAGTGGCTTCCTTATTTGAAAGGATTTTTTTTTTCTCTCTGCTAAACAGTTACTGGACTATAATTTCCAGAGCCAACCCATTTACTGTGTAACTTCAGTAACTTGCTTTGTGTGCATACACAGGCTTATGGCATCCTATAGTGAATGACAAGCCAAAAAAGTTCAGTTATATCTAAAAGATATTTGACGTAGTAATGAACAAGAAAAATATTGTATTTATTTATTAGAAAAGCAACATTTTGAATCATAATAATATTTTTACAAAATGACCCAAATTAATTTCTGGTACAGTCTCCTCTATTGTAGAAGCACTAAAAGAGGATAGTGAGGGGTGACTAATGAATATACACTATATTACCAAAAGTATTGGGATGCCTTTACACGCACATGAACTTTACTGGCATCCCAGTCTCAGTCCGTAGGGTTCAATATTGAGTTGGCCCACCATTTGCAGCTATACCAGCTTCAACTCCTCTGGGAAGACTGTCCACAAGGTTTAGGAATTTGTCTATGGGAATGTTTGACCATTCTTCGAGAAGCACATTTGTGAGGTCAGGCACTGATGTGGACAAGAAGGTCCGGCTCACAGTCTCCGCTCTAATTCATCCCAAAGGTATTCAATCGGGGTGAGGTCAGGACCTCGCTTTGTGCACTGCGCGCAGTCATGTTGGTGCAGGAAGGAGCCATCCCCAAATTGTTCCCACGAAGTTGGGAGCATGAAATTGTCCAAAATGTCTTGGACACCTTAAGCGTTCCCTTCACTGGAACTAAGGGGCCAATCCCAACCCCTGAAAGACAACCCCACGCCATAATCCCCCCTCCACCAAATGATTTGGACCAGTGCACAAAGCAAGGTCCATAAAGACGTGGATGAGTGAGTTTAGGGTGGAGGAACTTGATTGGCCTACACAGAGTCCTGACCTCAACCCGATAGAACACCTTTGGGATAAATTAGAGCCACGGTCTCCAGGTGTCACAGAAGGTCTCCTCTCGGTTGTGCAAAGTAGCTGTGAGGTCCTCCATGTCCCTAAGTTCATTCGCTTTGGAAAACCACAGGGATTTTGACAGCGGGTTCTAAGATCCCCAGCACAGGGGGATGCAAGCCGTGACTGCATTCAGTAGCTGAATAGTGAGGGAGGCCTTATATTTCTTAATAGGATGGTTCGAGGGGTGCAACAGGCAGTCCGCAGGGTTCTCCTCCAGGTCAACATTGGTCAGGTGTTTGACAGTATCGATCACCCTCCACCAAAAGGGCCTAAGTTTGGGACAATCCCAAAAGATATGGAGCATCGTTCCCTCCGTTGTGCCACACGGCCAACATGAACTAGAGACCTGGGAAAAAAGCGGTGTAGAGTAGTGGGCACCCTGTACCATCGGGTTAAAATTTTGTAGCTGGTCTCTTGGATTCTTTGTGTACACGGATGCTTATCTTCAAGAGGTCTTGTGACCTGGCTGACCTCCTGGATTTAGTCCTGTTCTTCTCCTTCTGTACAAAGGACATTTGATCTACTACTTGTACCCTTCATGACTACCTCCTTTTCTCCCCCCTCCCCCTCCCTTTTCTCTCCACTTCCCACCCCATTTACCTGACTCAGTTTGAGGTGCTATTTTTTCTACAGATATGTGAACATCCTGTTATGCATTAGCTTAATCCCTCTGCCCTCATCCTGGGTCCAATTGGCCACCGGGAGGCATACCTCCCGGTTAGGGATGGGCTTTATGCTTGGGTCGAACATGAGTTTGACTCGAACATTGGCTGTTCGCCCGTTCGCCGAACAGCGAACAATTTGGGGTGTTTGTGGCAAATTCAAAAGCCACGGAACACCCTTTAAAAGTCTTTAAGAGAAATCAAAAGTGCTAATTTTAAAGGCTTATATGCATGGTATTGTCATAAAAAGTGTTTGGGGACCCGGGTACTGCCCCAGGGGACATGTATCAATGCAAAACAAAAGTTATAAAAGCGGCCGTTTTTTCGGGAGCAGTGATTTTAATAATGCTTAAAGTGAAACAATAAAAGTCTAATATTCCTTTAAATTTCATACCTGGGGGTGTCTATAGTATGCCTGTAAAGGGGCGCATGTTTCCCGTGTTTAGAACAGTCTGACAGCAAAATGACATTTCTAAAGGTAAAACTACTATCACTAGCGCCGGCTATAATGAATTGTCGGTCCGGCAATACACATAAAAGTTAATTGATAAAAATGGCATAGAATTTCCCCACAGGGGAACCCTGAACCAAAATTTAAAAAAAAATGTGTGGGGGTCCCCCTAATTTCCATACCAGGCCCTTCAGGTCTGGTATGGATATTAAGGGGAACCCCGTGCCAAAATTTAAAAAAAAATGGCGTGGGGATCCCCCTCAAAATCCATACCATAACAAGGGGACCCCCAGATCACGCCCCCCCTCTGTGAATTGGTAATGGGGTACAAATGTTCCCCTACCATTTCACAAAAATAGTGTCAAAAAGGTTAAAAAACACAAGAGACGGTTTTTGACAAGTACTTTATTAATTTCTTCTGCCATCTTCTTTCTCGAAGGGCCTGGTATGGAATTTAGGGGGATCCCCACGCATTTTTTTTTTAAATATGGTTCGGGGTTCCCCTGTGGGGAAATTCCATGCCGTTTTTATCAATGAACTTTTATGTGTATTGCTGGACTGACAATTCATTATAGCCGGCGCTAGCGATAGTAGTTTTACACGACTTTTTTTCCTTTAGAAATGTCATTTTGCTGTCAGACTGTTCTAAACACGGGAAACATGTGCGCCTTTACAGGCATACTATAGACACCCCCAGGTACAAAGTTTAAAGGAATATTACACTTTTATTGTTTCACTTTAAACATTATTAAGATCACTGCTCCCGAAAAAACGGACGTTTTTAAAACTTCTTTTTGCATTGATACATGTCCCCTGGGGCAGGACCCAGGTCCCCAAACATGTTTTATGACAACAACTTGCATATAAGCCTTTAAAATGAGCACTTTTGATTATTCATGTTCGTGTCCCATAGACTTTAACGGTGTTCGCGTGTTCGAACAAATTTTTTGCCTGTTCGCATGTTCTGGATGCAAACCGAACCGTGGGGGGTTCGGCTCATCCTTACTCCAGGTACAAATGTCTCATTTTGATCAAATATAGTTGCAAAGCTTCAAGCACATGAGTCTCTTACTACTACTTTATCTGCCAAATGGGCTATGTACATTGCGCCCATTTTCATATTCAATTTGCTTTATTTGACCATTTATACTATGTTATGCTTGGCCGGTCGGCATGTGTTATTCACAGGGTTTGCATTGTTATCTGACTGTGCTGCGTTTCTTAATTTCTCCTCTGTTTGACTGTGAATTGCAACTTGAAAAATAATGGATATACAAAAAAAAAGATACTGAGTGATGTAATATAGCAATGATCCGGAACACAAAAGTAAATTCCATATTTTAGAGTGGCCAAGTTATGACCTCAGCCTCATTGAAATGCTTTGGCTTAAACAGAATTAGCCCATTCAAGCAAATTGTTCCAAAAATATACATGAGCTTGAACAGTTTTGTATACAGAAAAGGGCCAAAATATCTTCTCGCAGATGACAAGTTGGATCAGCAGATACAGAAAGCATTTAATTGAGGTTACTGCCAATAAAGGAGATTCAGCACCTTACTAAATATATGGGTTCCATTTGCTGAATACCAATATGATGGTGGAATCAGTTTTGGATGAAGTTGCTGTTTAAAAATCCTGTTTACCAGGAAAGTATGGGAGCTTTCTAGGCAATAAAGACAACTTATCCAAGAGTGCATCTTCAGTCAATATGAATAAAGACACATTTATTTTCATCCAGTAAACTGCATTCTTACAGAAGATTTTTGCTGCAAAGCTTGACGTTTTGCACACACATCTGGATTGTTGTTTCAGACACCACACCCTAACACTGAGAGGAACAGCAAATTAGGAAGGAAGAATATTATTGACCTGTTTGCCAAATAAATGACCCAGTTCATAAAAAAAACATACTTAGAAAGTTTTACAAAAATCCCATAGACCATTGTTGCACCTGATTATTACTACTAAAGCATGAATAAAAAAAATTAACGTTTAAAAAATATACGATTGTTTTTACTGTATATACAATACATGGATGAAGAAAAAGATACACCCATATGGCTTTACATAACAGTCAATATAGTAGGGATTTGTACTCATTTCTACCATTCCAACTTATAATGGAAGGAAAATTTTCAAACTTGTCAAACTTGAAATTAATTTATAGTGCATGCTAAAACAAACGTGTTTCCTCTTTTCTCCAGTAGAGGGCATTCCAGGATTGACTAAGACTTCATCTTACACTGACCTGTTGATTCATACGTTTAACGGCCTTACGGCAAACTTTGATATTGTTTAGCTATCAACAGGGTAGCACTTATAGTTATTGTAAAGCAGCATTATCTTGCAAGATTGAACTATATAATCAGGATGATTTACAATACTATAAACAATATATGTTTTTATTTTAGTTTCTATAAAATACACATTTACAGGTTTCCCAAGTGCAGTTGTACCTATATATCCCTATTGCATGAATGAATTGAACATGCATTTTTCTAATTTGTTCACTCACTTTTGTCTGCTGGATATTTCAGTAATCGTTGCAGTTAAAAACGCAAAAGAACTAGCACTTGAAAATGCCTTTTTTTGTCATTATAGGGGCTGTGAATTATAAAGGCTTAAGGTTACTTCAAATTTTATTGTTTTAAAATGCATGCAGTTTTATATATTTTTTAAACATATTTTGAAGTATGTTTTTTCATGTATTGTGCATTTTACAAGTGCACAGGTTCTTTTAGTCTCCAAGGGCACATTCGCATCTGAGTGATGAAAAGCATGGATCAAAACATCATGTGGTTTTAAAGATGCTGATGCTGATGGTGAGGAGTACCTGCAGGAAACTTACCACTGCACTGCATGTACAGCGGATCCATGCTCAGTTTTTGTAGCAGTTCTGGAGCACACTGTCAAAGAGTACCAAATATTACTGTTTAAATTTGAACTGAACCATTGATTGAAATAATACAGTTTGCATGCCCAGTTATCAATGTTGTGCACTGATGCACTAACCACCTAGATATGGACAAGTATAACTAAATTCTTAGAAAAAGAAAACAGCAAACAGCTTTAAAGCGGAGCTTCACCCAAAAGGGGAACCTCCACTTATCTGCCTCTTCCCCCCAATGCCACATTTGGCACCTTGAGGGGGGGGGGTGTGGGTACCTGGTTTTGACAGGTACACGCTCTCACTTGCTGCTGAGTTTGTCGCTGTGAACTCAGCCAGAAGTTTGGCCCATTGAGAAAACCCAGCGTGATTCGCGCATGCGCAGTAGAAAACTGGCTATGAAGCCGCAAGGCTTCACTGCCAGTTTCCCTTATCCAAGATGGTGGTGCAAGCACCTGAGAGATGATTCAATAATCGACTTGGGTGAGGACACCGCAGGATCCCTGGACAGGTAAGTGCCCTATTAGTAAAAGTCAGTAGCTACCGTATTTGTAGCTGCTGACTTTAAATTTGTTGGTGGGGCTGGAGCTCTGCTTTAAAGAAGAGAAGGATACATTTTTAATTTTTTTTCTTTAAATCTACTTTTTAAAGTTGTTAGATCATTTCACCATGCACAGTACTGCAGATACCTCATCTACTTTCACGTAATGAACAAGCATTATAGCCACTGGTGCACTTCTTGAACTGGAAACTTGGTCTGCTTGCAAAGGACTTCAAGTACTATGCTGTCTAGTGTTGGTAAATTATTAGACAGTCTGGAGGCTTTATAAAACAGGGGCAGGTGGATATCAGCGCTAAAATCAATATACAAAATATACACAAGATATGGTATATATTTCAATGTCAGAAGCAGCCAGCACAGTTCGTTGATCACTGAAGAAAAGTATATATAGTCCAAATAGTCTTGAGGCTGTGCCTACAATCAAGAGTTTAACTGTACACTCATGTACACTATGAAGGTATAAGTTGAAAAGCTGGCAACTTGCCCTTCTGAAAAACGGCACTTTATTACATCGAGTGGAGTATACAAAGTACAGTGGCTTACGCGTTTCGGTAATACGCTTCAATCATAGCCATAAAAACATCAGGACACAAACTTTATGTACAATAAAGCAAAAAGAAGAAACCCTCCCTCCCCTCTCTCTCCTGTCAATGGCTCATAAAATTAATTAGGAAAATCAGTTGGTCAATTAGATGTGGAGATCTGAGAGTATCCCTGACAGGTGAAGGGGAGTAAAAGAGGAATGACAGAAGAGTGAAAAAAAAAAAGTTGAATGTTAAAAAATAAATTGAGTAAAAGATGAAAATAGCAAAAAAGTGATTTGTACAGGAATATAGCCCAAAGAAATTAATGTGTGTGAGCATCTAGATGGAAGTAATTTCCTGAATTACAAGAGAGGGAAACATATTTGCAAATCAGTGTTTGAAAAAAATGTTTAAAATAGTTAAAAGGATATGAGTAGTGTACATGAACAATATCATATGATATACAGACCTCAAGTGTTGTTCAGAAAGAGTCGCATATAAATAATCCCAGCAGCCAAACTACTACTTGGAAGGAGTAGCTTAATCACACATATAATGAGAATACATGGTGTATCAACATGTTGCCAACATCACTAGGCCCCGCCTATGATTGAGTCTTGAGCGGAGGGGGATTTTCTTCCCTTTACCTTATTGCATATAAATATTTTGTTCTGAAATTTTTTTTATGGCTATGATTAAAGCTTATTGCCGAAACACATAAGCCACCGTACTTTGTATACGCCATTCAATGTAATAAAGTGACTTTTTCAGAAGGACGAGTTGCTGGCTCTTCACCTTATACCTCCATTTTCCATTAGTGTTGGGAAGTTACTCTGAGCAGGAGCACCATCAGTCCACCCCTGTGGGGAATCTGTCTGGGCATTGCAGTTTTCTTTTCATATGATGTGCACTATGGGGATATTTGACTAAAGGCAAGCAAGTACTTTGCAAGAGGATTTGCCCCAAAGCTCAGTGAATGCAGTGAAGTTTCACTTTGCAAAGTATACCCAATCACATGCACAAAAAAAAAAAGGCAATTTGCTTTGATCTCCGGAGTTTGGAGAGCACTGTCCTAGGCTAACAACACTGCGTTTACATTGACTAAAGCAGGGTATACACGTTCAGTTTTGTTTTTGTTCAACCAGTGGGTTGAATAAAAAAAAAAAGAACTTACAGATCCCCAGAATACACAGGTCAGCATTTGCAGCCATCCGCTGCAAGTGCTGATAAATTGCTGATTTTGCAGCATAACAGTTCAATAGACAGCAGTACACACAGACTAAAAGTTGGCTGGCTCCTGCTAAACCCTCTGATTTTTGCACTGTGCATACCCTGCTTAACAATAAGGCAGCATTGTCACCCTAAAGTAAGGAGTTCAGAGGAGGGCTCCTACTAGTATGATCACTAAGTGCAGACAAAAGAAAATGAAAAAAATAAGTGCTAATGTGCAATTAGTTTGCAATGTTTTAGATTAACATACCCCTTATGATATTCAGACATACCACATGTAATCTAACTTTAGCTAACTACACCAATCAAAATATATATTTTTCTTTTAAAACAAATGTACTTGTTCACTCACAATCTGCAAAGGATATACTGTATTTCCAAGCCACTGCCCTGCAATGTGCACTACTTAGTTTGGCTGTTGGACAGCCTATCAGGACTTCTGGACTCAAGTGCAGATTTGCTATCAGTCCAATGACCACAAGAAGTAGTGTACATTGCAAGGAAGTGGCTTAGTGTTGTCATCCTGAAATAGGAAGTGCTGTTACTGGTAGGATCTCCAGGTAAGAAACATTGCAACATATTCACAAAAAATGTTGACTTAGGAAAACTGCATACAGTAAGGCATGTTGCCACACATACTCCAAAAAACGCAAGTTTTATGTTTTAATGGCCTATTTACACTGCTCCCTTTTCTGGAAAAAGATAACACGACTTTTACTGTATTAAAATACATTTCAAGTAGTAATCCCATTCTTTTCTATGAGGCGATGCACTGCATTTAGTGTATTTTTAAAGTGTGTATTTTTGGGTCACCTTTACATTTATACTATAGCATTGAATGACACATATAGGGCGTCTGATAGGGCTGCACACCCCGATACAAATATTTGAGAAAAAGTGGAGAGTTCCCCATTGGGTTTTTTAGCAGCGAGTATGAGTTAAGAAAGTTTTTTGTAAAAAAGTATATATCAATTTTATTATCAAAGGACAATAGGACAATAATGGTACAAAAGTTAAAATATGAGCTCTGGTGTACAAAATGCGAGACAATTGTATTTGAAAAGGAAAATCGAAACATGTGTAGTGATGTAGTTTATGGATTATAAAAGGGAAGGGGGCAATATATATTATTTGAACCCCTTTTCTTCACTTATTCAGTTCCTTTGCACTTTCACCATGTCATTTACATCACTACACATGTTATCTAACACTATATTCAGTGATCAACCCCTCAAGGCATAAATGGTCACATTTTAGCTCAAATGGAGATTGAGTACAATCTAATACTTACCTCAGGAAAATCTATATATAAACTCCTGATTTGCTGAAACAAAGTAGATAAACTCTCACGTTTTAACCCTCGGCCCCCACCCTCAGAGTGTCTTGTATAATTTTGATATCCCTATTAGTGTCATACCAAGGCTAGCCAGTTAGCTCAGGTAGATGGAGTGGCAATTAACAGTTGGCTGGGGGGCAGGTAGAATAAATCCAGCACTGAAGGTGTTATACACTATTATATATTATACAATCTAAACCTTAATAAAATAGAAACATATGTAGGAACTATCATTCCTACCTCCTATAGAAAGGTATGTCAGATCATACATACATGAGATTCAGATTTTACACCAGATGTGTCACAGTGGGAAAAGAGGCACGACATCATGGAAAGGATTAGGCTTACTATCAGCACCATTCTGGAACATTTGTGGAATGTTTCTGACATTTTAATTGGGTTCAAGAGTGTAGCTCCACTACAGTGTTGTACAGTACAATGCATGTGACTGTATCCATAACTGAAAGGTGTATTGAAAGTCTTTGTTAATGTCATTTATCAACCAATCAACATGGACATGCATGGCTGTAGAAAAAAACCCACTGTATACATCTCCCCTATTACATCTGTATATATAGTCAACTCACTTCACTAGACATTTTCACCCAAGCCACCAGTGTCATCTATATTATAGTGTCATGCAAAATTGAATTTAGCAGGCATTTTTTTCAGCAGGAACGTGGGGGAAACGCAGTTCTGTCACCTCTAGAATGTATGTAATGGCAAGGGGTGCTGGGGTGTGCTGTATAGTCTATTGATTTTGGCTTATGCATGATCTGTTGTTACTGCGGGAATCTATTGTTGTTGGGGGGGATCAATTGTTGCTATTGAGTGAGAGCTCTACTGTTGCTGGCCGCTGAAGGTTCTAATAATACTGGCTTCTAGGGGATCTGTTGTTTCTGGGGTGGATCCATTGTTGCTGTGGGATATATTATTTCTGGGGATCTATTGTTGCTCAGATGTCTATTGTTGCTGCCTGTAGGGATCTAGTATTTTGCAGCTTTTCCAGTACATTCCATACAAATTATTTAGCGCCACAAAATGATACTTGGTTCTGTATTCCCTAAAAGGTGGATAGGAAGTGGAACCAAGGGACAGGACACAGAGGTGGGTAGGGGGTGGAGACAAGGGGTGCCTTAAAAATGGGAGGTACTTATTAGGCACCTAGGCACCTATTCTCTGAGAAAAAAAAGCCCTGGACTTTAGTACTATTGAAAAAAATTCTCCAATGTCCTGAACTGAGCATCCTGATTTCTTGTACCACAATGTTTCCTTAAAAAAGGTTGTCAATTTTTACTGAGGATGTCACTATAGTGGCTTTTCACACCTGATCGCTCAGCGATGGTAGCAAGACTAAAGAAAAAAACAATAAATTAACTTTGTTTTGTCAGCCTATTCTACAAAATTTTGATCATAACTAGCATGTGGTGAACTTCGCTTTAAAGCATATCCTAACCTAAAAACATAAATATATTATATAAAAATATATTAAAAATGGGAGGTACTTATTAGGCACCTAGGCACCTATTCTCTGAGAAAAAAAGCCTTGGACTTTAGTACTATTGAAAAAAATTCTCCAATGTCCTGAACTGAGCATCCTAATTTCTTGTACCACAATGTTTCCTTAAAAAAGGTTGTCAATTTTTACTGAGGATGTCACTATAGTGGCTTTTCACACCTGATCGCTCAGCGATGGTAGCAAGACTAAAGAAAAAAACAATAAATTAACTTTGTTTTGTCAGCCTATTCTACAAAATTTTGATCATAACTAGCATGTGGTGAACTTCGCTTTAAAGCATATCCTAACCTAAAAACATAAATATATTATATCAAAATATATTAAAAATGGGAGGTACTTATTAGGCACCTAGGCACCTATTCTCTGAGAAAAAAGCCCTGGACTTTAGTACTACTGAAAAAAATTCTCCAATGTCCTGAACTGAGCATCCTAATTTCTTGTACCACAATGTTTCCTTAAAAAAGGTTGTCAATTTTTACTGAGGATGTCACTATAGTGGCTTTTCACACCTGATCGCTCAGCGATGGTAGCAAGACTAAAGAAAAAAAACAATAAATTAACTTTGTTTTGTCAGCCTATTCTACAAAATTTTGATCATAACTAGCATGTGGTGAACTTCGCTTTAAAGCATATCCTAACCTAAAAACATAAATATATTATATAGAGTTAGATAGAGTGGCTGCATTTGTTTTTTTTTCCCTTTATTTTTAGTTAGTGACCCTGCCAAAAACACACTTCCTACCTTGGGTTGACAATGTTCACTCACTGTACTGTATCTATGGAGGAGCAGTGCTGTTTTTCTATGCTGCTCTCCTGATTTGGATCCCTAATTCCTCTTCCACTCCTCATCTCTTTTACATAATGCGGCATATTTTTTGTAGTTCACACAAGGTTCCTGGGAAAATCGAGAAGATTGTTTGTTATAGTTGTAGAGCTCACAGAAAGGACACTGACATTCTGGCAAGATAAACAGCTATTTTTTCTACAATTTGCAGAAAATGATCTTGGCCTGAAAAAAGAAAAACGAATGCAGCTACCACATTTAAGGATGGTTAAACTGCAATATATTATATATTTTTAATTGTGTTTAGATACCATTTAAAGGTTGCATTTTTTTAAAAACCACCTTACAAGGATAAGGCTTTCCTCAATAGCCCAATATTAATCAGTGCAACGTTTTCACTTGAAATCACAAATATTACCAGAGAATTCCACAAGAAAACAGACACCTGTCTTAACAAGGTGATCACAAAATATCCACCAATATGCTATTTACAACAATACCTGTGTGACAGATTTCTTCAAAGTAGACACACAGGGTACCTTTGTGTAGAAAACTTCAAAGAGAGCAACAGCACTATCTTCAATAGCCTTCTAGTATGGGAAATATCCAAAGTGAAACCTTAGCTAGGAATATTGTTTTAGATATTACTATTGGGACCATGTCTGAGTGTACAAAACACCGTGCCACCTGTTAAATTGAAGAAGTGGGGCTGATTTACAAAAGCTTAAAGTAGCACTAAATGCTATCCTTATTTTCCAAAATTAATTCAAACACATCCACTGCTTAATGGCCCTGTAATCTATTGTTGATGAAATTGTTTCTTAATGTGTTTTTCTTCCTTCTAATGTCCTATCTAAGCTCCTGAACCTCTCCACTCCTCCTCACTTTTGTTGCTTTGGAACATAAAGTACACTTTGGTTGCAGTCATAAGCAGTGCTCTATGCACAGCATAAATCCCATAGTCCATATTCCCTGGTCCATCTTGGAAGTGAGCAAGAGAGGGTGGCTACATTCCTATACAGTGAGACCATGGAAAACAAATGTAGCCACTAGGGATGAGCCGAACATCCCCCCCCCTTCCAGTTTGGTTGGCAACAGAACATGCGAACAGGCAAAAAATTTGTTTTTCACACCGAACACCGTTAAAGTCTATGGGACGCGAACGTGAAAAATCAAAAGTGCTCATTTTAAAGGCCTTTTATGCATGTTATTGCCATAGAAAGTGTTTGGGGACCCGGGTCCTGCCCCAGGGGACATGTATCAATGGAAAAAAAAGTTTTAAAAACGTCAGTTTTTTGGGAGCAGTGATTTTAATAATGCTTAAAGGGAAACAATAAAAATGAAATATTCCTTTAAATATTGTGCTTGGGGGTGTCCTTTGTATGCCTGTAAAGTAGCGCATCTTTCCCATGCTTATAACAGTGCCACAGCAAAATTACATTTCGAAAAGTAAAATTTTATTTAAAACTGCTTGCCCTGTAATGTATTGTCGAATCCTGGCAATATAGATAAAAATACCAAAAAATACCAAAACCCATACCAGAATCCATAACAGGCCCTTCAGGTCTGGTATGGATTTTAAGGGGAACCCAGCACCAAAATTTAAAAAAAATGCCGTGGGGGTCCCCCAGGACCCCAGGCACTATATACTCTCAACAGCAGTATATATATTATACGACCTGCCCTATATACTCTGCAGAAAATTGGGCCTTAGGTGTTGGTGGTACCAGAACATTGTAAACCCTCACAGTTACTCTTGTTCGGTGCAGAAACGGGCCCTGCTGTGAAATATTATATAAAGAATTGTAATTACATGCCCCTGTTAATCAGGGGCAGAAAAAATGGGCCTTGGGTGGTGGTGGTGCCACAACAGTGTAACCCCTCACAGATGCTCGTGTTGGGCGCAGGAACAGGCCCTGCTGTGAAATATTACATCAAAAGTTGTAATTACATACCCCTGTTAAACAGGGTCAAAATAATTGGGCCTTGGGTGGTGTTGCCACAACACTGTAACCCCTCACAGATACTCTTGTTGGGCGCAGGAACGGGCCCTGCTGTAAAACATGACTGCTAGTTTCTTGTCCTTCTTGGGCACCCCCTCTCTCTAGGCTCTAGGACAGCAGCAGCAAAAAAGAACAAACGTGCCCCATGGCCACCTGCAGAGTATGTAACACGACCACCACAGTTGACTGTAGGCCGCATGCCCTCTTTAAGTGGCCTGTGAGCATCTGCCTCTCCTTGATGGCCTTCCAGATGTATCTACACTGAATACAGAATATATATATATATAGATAGATAGATAGATAGATAGATAGATAGATAGATAGATAGATAGATAGATAGATAGATAGATAGATAGATAGATAGATCTATCTATCTATATATATATATATATATAGATAGATATATATATAGATATATCTATATATGTATATATATACACTACCTGATGTCTATTAGAAACTGTATTAGATACTGTGTATGCTGCCTGCACTGTATTAGCAACTGTACAATGTCTGCACTGTATTGTATACTGTGTACACCACCCGAAGTGTAGTAGAAATTGTACACACTGTATTAGATACTGCCTGCACTGTATTAGCAAGTGTACACAACGGAATGCACTGTACATATAGACTACACTGAATGCAGAGTATATATATATATATATATATATATATATATATTAGACTGACTGTATATATATATATATATATATATATATATATATATATATATATATATATCAAATACTCTGCCACTAACTGAATAACCTGCCTGCTTAATCTAACTCAAGCTATCTGTCTGTCCATGCCAACAACATTACACACGGCCGCTCTGTAAGCAGCCTTATATAGTGTGGGGTGTGGAGTTAGTCCCCCTGAGCCATGATTGGCCAAAGGCATCCTGCCTTTGGCCAATTATGGCTCTCTCAGCAGAGCGCACTGTGATTGGCCAAAGCATGCAGGTCAGGTGCATGCTTTGGCCAATCATCATACAGCAATGCACTGCGATCTCACAGTGCATTATGGGACATTCCGCAGTGCTCAAATTTTCCGCAAACGCCCCATATGTTTGGTTAGCTTTAGAGCAAACGAACACCCGATGGTCTAGTCTAGTCTAGTCTTACGTCCGACTCAAACCGCAGGCTCATCCCTAGTAGCCACCCTCTAAAGTCAGAAAAAAATTGAACTTAGAGATTTGGAGGAGGCCGGGAGCAATAGAGGGTGTTTTTTTGAGTTAGGAATATGTACTTGAATATAATTTTTCTTTTTAAAAGATTGTCACTTTAAGCAAGAAAACTGCAACATAATTAAGCTGATGTCTTCAAAATGAAAGAAAGATTTTGACTGGTTGCTGCTTGGCCAACATTAGTTTTTCTTCGTAACGCAATGTAGTCTTGATGTGGTGTGGAATGTATCTGTTTTACTGTGTGCAATGTCCAGTAAAGCTCATTCAAGTATTCATGAATATGCTGGTAGAAAAGAGGAGAAGGAAACAGCCAGTTATTGCTACCACCAGCTAATCTTAGATGAGGAGAGATAATAATGATCAGAGGAGGTTTTCAAAGCTGCCTAAGTGTTGAAGTGTAGAGTCAGAGCAACGGAAACAAAAAAACATATTCAGTATTTCTCAGCAATACATGAGCATTTATCCAGTTTTTATCCCTTTAAGTATGAAAAAATACCTGCCAGAATTTTAGCATGCTTCTGCATTCCTTTTGAGCAGACAACACGATGTCTTTGCTGTACGCAATCCTAACCAGCGTTGTCAGGACTACAGAGCTCCCTTTCCTTCTCCACTTGGGTAGATCGATTTTTGTTCCCAGCAAAACAGTGCTGCGGCCTTGACTCCAAAGCGCCTGCCCACACAATGATGATAATTTACTAAAGGCAAACTGGCTGTTCAATTTGCAAGGGAATTTCCTCTCAGCTCAGTAAATGACATGAAACTCTGTCGACTTCTACATTTTATGATACAGTCATACGCAAGCAGAAATAGTTTTGCTTGCACATGATTGGGTATTCTTTTGCAAAGTGAGTTAGCAAATATTCACCCCCATTACAACGCTAAGGGAAAATTTCTTTGCAATGTGAAAATTCACATCTGTTTTTAGTAAATCAAACTTCAAAGGAAATGGACTGTTGGGAGATGTAGTTCTGGGGGTATGCCTAAAGCCGGCCATACAGGCTGGTTGTACACTATCAATCGACTTGTGTTTAAGCACCCTGTCAGGTTTTTTTTCCAATTGATCAGTGCCACCGGCTTTAGCCAGTAACAGTGACCATTATATTTGGATGGCGTATCCCTGCTATCAGAATACAGTACCACAGTGGGAGGGATTCCACCATCCACATTGAATGTCTGAATGGGGGAATCAAGTCATTTTCTTTCATTTAATCCGCTGGTTGAAAAAAAAAATGCATAATGTATTGGCTGCCTAAGTCACTAGGGATTCTAAACTCCGACCTGCTACTCCAGTGAAACTTTTATGATCACTATTATGTGATAATGTCACAACTGTAAGCAAAAAGAAAGGAGAAAGGTAAAAATAAACAATAATGATGGGACATGCTGTAGAAGGGGGACAGGGAGGTTTGGGGTAAATTTTGGAAATACCTGGATATAAACTTGAATTACCCCGAAACTTGGTGGCTAAATGCAGCTCTGTGCTCTCCTTGATATGAGATCATCACTAATGTATTTAAAAAAACAGTCAGATTGTGAACTTTTATCTTATGTCTGTGGCTTTGTTGTTTAATTTAATGGTATGAAAATAAAAAAATACATTTTTAAAATCTGCTGCCTTGTTGGAGCACTACTTTTAAATTAAACCTGCATTTCAGTTTGTTTTCAAAGTCTATGCAACTTTTACGCTTCCCGAAGAATAAAGACCCTTTAGCATGCTTAATGTAGAACCAGAAAGGATTGAAAAGTGGCTCTATTTCTTTCAAAACTGTCAAAAAGTCTGACATACAACATTCCCAGATTTAAAATGCAGTTTTTCATCAACACACCATACATACATATAAATAGGTACGTGTATACATAAAGAATGACAGATGTTTATATAACTGTTTGTATGCTATGTTTTATGATATGGTATAATAATTTATATAGTCACAGTGAATATATCAAAATGTCCTCCTGATTCATAGATCTTTTAATCCTAGTCAGGTTCTGATTCACTGTGATCCGATCTGTGATCTCTTCTCATTATAAGATGTAATTGGAGGTGAGCCAAACCTTTGAATCACAGGCATACAAATTGTGGGGAAAATAATCAACCTCCAAGCCTTTTGATCTGCCTCACATATTCTGTTGTTGAGTAGGCTTAGCATTTTCTTTATCTGAGCAGTAGTGTTCATACTAAAGGAGTTATTTTTACTCTTGCCAACTTCAGTTCAAATACCCAAACAGATGCAGGTGAAATTACAACTTTTCCTGAAACTGTCATGTATTGGATATGCACACCAGCTGCAGAAAAATTATTGCTTCAAAAAATCAGCCCACATATAGCTGCAGGACAGAAAGATAAATAATGTTTGATAACTTCAGTAGTGTGTTCTATGTTGAAATTAATAATTTTGTAATTGGGGTAAATTACATCTAGAAGAGACCATTTTAACAGCTTCAGCCCCGGAAGATTTGGCTGCTGAATGACTGGGTCATTTTTTGCGAATTGGCACTGCGTCGCTTTAACTGACAATTGCGCAGTCATGCAACGCTTTTCCCACAAATAGAGCTTTCTTTTGGTGGTATTTGATCGCCTCTGAGGTTTTTATTTTTTGCGCTATAAACAAAAAAAGAGCGACAGTTTTGAAAACAAAAAACACAATATTTTGTACTTTTTGCTATAATAAATATCCCTATTTTTTTTTTTTAAAAAGCACATTTTTTCTCAGTTTAGGCCAATATGTATTCCTCTACATATTTTTGGTAAAAAAATTGCAATAAGCGTATATTGATTGGTTTGCGCAAAATTTATAACATCTACAAAATAGGGGATAGATTTATAACATTATAATTATTTTTTTTTTTTTTTACTAGTAATGGCGGCAATCTGTGATTTTTATTGGGGCTGCGACATTATGGCAGACACATCGGACATTTTTGATACATTTTTGGGACCATTGGAATTCATACAGCGATCAGTTCTATAAAAATGCATTGATTACTGTAAAAATGTCACTGGCAGGGAAGGGGTTAACACTAGGGGGCGATCAAGGGGTTAACTTTGTTCCCTAGTGTGTATTTCTAACTGAAGGGGGAGGGGACTAACTAGAGGAAGTGATGGATCCTGGTTCCTAGCTAAAAGGAACACACGATCTGTCACTCCTCTCAGAACAGAACAGGGAAGTGTGTGTTTACACACACTTGTCCCTGTTCTGTCTTTCGTGCTCGTGATCACTCATGGCCAGCGGTCATTGCGTCCGTCGGCCATGGGCATCAGCACCCCGCTGTGCAGCAGGCACACACGTGTGCCTGCTATCCTGATCCCACGAGCCGACGTATATAACTACGACGGTTCACGGGATCGTGCCAACCTGCCTCAGTAAAATGACGGCGGCTGGTCAGCAAGCGGTTAAAGTGAAACAAGTATTTTAAGAAGTAATGTACTCCTACTCCAAAATGGAAATGATGGCATGAAGCACTTCACAAGTCTTTAATGTGGCCACAGGTCTCCTGTGTTAACTGTAATACCATTTTCATTTCATGGGGTAGCAAAGTAGGCATCATTCTTCCCTTACAGAGCTGGGGTCATCTATCACTCATACTTTCAGAATGGAGTATGAGTGTTCTTTCCATGTTTGCATGAGATTCCTTTTGGAGCTCCAGTTTCCTCAACATTCCAGAAAATACTGATAGATTAATTGTCTTCTGCCTAGCAATAGATCCACCATGTGCTCCTGTGAAAGAAGGTAGGCGCTACATGCCACAGTTTTCTCTGGGTGCTATGGTCTCCACTCATAATCCATAAACACACTGATAGATTATTAGCCTTTTTCCCATGTTTCCCTTTGCTTGTGGGAAGGGAATCTATATACTTTGTAAATCACAGCATCATAATGTCAGTGCTATACTAATGCTAAAGAGCTGTACAGATAAATATACAAATAAACAGAGTTTGCATGCAAAACGATATTCTTGAAGAAATAAAATAAAAACAAATATATATACACACACCCTCTAGAATGTAAGCTTCATGAGCAGGGCCCTCTTATTCCTTCTGTATTGAACTGTATAACTGTATTGTAATTGTACTGTCTCTTTCTATTGTAAAGCACTGCCCAAACTGTTGGTGCTATATAAATTCTGAAAAATAATAACAATAATAATAATTATGATAATCTAAATAAAGAGAAAGAAAGAACTTCCATTCTTCCAAGTGTATCATGCTAGTTATTTGTAAACCAGTAAGAGACATGTATGTTCTATATCCCTTATTATACAAAATATCTGAAAATCTGATTTATATCTGCTTAAGGCAAATTAAGAGCTTAACGCAGTTCTAATCTGCTATCTTGGGATTTCTCCTCTGGGATGCTGGTGAAGCAAACCTTTTTTTTTTTAAAGCACCCAAGAGGCTTTCTGCCCAGTATGTAAATTACAAAGAAATCTTTATTTTGCCAAGAAATGCGGATGAGCCCAAGAAGTAGATGATTTGTCCTTCCTAGGACTATAAAATTGCACAAAACACACACTTATTAACTTCACTAAGTGGGAGCTTCCAATCCTGCTTAAACTTAATATGATCCTGATCCCCATAACTAATGGCTTATGAGCATGAAACACAATGATATATGCTTTGTGGAAAAAATAGACTCCTCAGTGCTGAATCTCCCTGGTTAACTGGCATGTACTAGACTTTCCATTTTCAACAAGCACTACATTTTCACATAATCGATTATTAGTGACAATGTTCTATAAGCATTCAATGCCAAAATAGTCTGAGACACATCCTGTAGAGCATCTGCTGATATTTTACTCTCACAGTTTAGGGTCTGCACAGCAGTTTACAATGCATTACTTTGCTGTAAAGTAAAGGAAAATAACAAACCGTGTGTGTGTGAATCTGAATTTAATACCTTTAAATATTGTGTATTGTAAGTACCAGAGGGACGTCAAAGTCAGGAAGCAAATGTTGGGTTATTGTCACATAGTGAGAAAGTGAGTGATGACAATTTTATGTCGCACATGAACACAGCAGACATTTAAGCAACCATTTATATTTAGCTTTCCAAAATTTCCTAGAAGTACTTCATATCATTTTAGTCTTTAAAGAGTCACTGCTTTTGCCTTTTATAAATTGTTAAAGTGATTGTAATTTTTGAAAGTTTATTGCTTGCTTGAACTGAACTTGAGATTGAACAATGCATGAATAAATGATTTAAAGCAATTTTATTGGGTTAGAATTGTAGGAGCTGTCACCACTAACTTTTTTTGAACATGTACAATATTCCCATTGCACACATTCCTGGAAATGACCAAAAGTAAATGGGTGCTGTGGAAACTACCAGCTGGAAACCGGTAACATCATAGTCCAAAGTATATATCGCCAGCACACCATGGATCCTTGAGAAAATATTAAACATTTGAACATTTTCTCAAGGATCTGCGGTGTGTTGGCAAACATAACATTTCCTGGAGGTGCAAGCTCAGGGCATACCATCCTTGCTTTGACTTTCCTACTAGGACTGTCCACCAAAGTGTATAAATAACATTACTGGTAAAATGTAGGCACCAGTTTCCTGTACTCTTCTTCAAATTTGTTACTTTGTGCGTGAGATATTTTCTTGGGTCCTAAACTCAGGCTGCACACAGGGTCACTACATGTCTTCAACACAGAGTTCTTTCTCTTCTGGATCTCGGCTCTGACCTCTGTCATCTAACTGTCAAGTACCAAAATCTTTACTGGCCTCACAGATATAGACTTTGAGAGAAGTCAAGACTGTGTTTACAGCCTGAGCCTAGGATCAAGAGTTCTCACCAGGCAAAAATGAACTGATCTGACGATAAGTGCCAAAAAACCTCTCCAAATTAGCCTGGCTAATGCAAGACTTTATAATCCTGCCTCTTCAGTTACCATGTGCCTCAGCATTCTCAGCATTCTGCCACTTGTGCTTTGCTTGGCCTTTTATTCTACCTGCTGTCCTACACTCTGCTTTGTTCATTCCCAGTCCAGTCATGTCCTGGCCCTAGTAGCCCTATTCTTTTCCAATATCCTTGTTGTTTTTTCTGTATACTGTATATTGCAAAACACTTATATGTAGTTTTGGATACATTTCAGTTAATGTATTCCTAGTACTGTTGCAAATATTGTTGTGCTTGTTTGTATAACATACATAGCAATGGTTTATTCCAGTTAAGTACTCATCCGTATTAAGAAAGTACCAGCACTGTAAGAAAGGTTAGGAGTTGAGTGGATTTTGCTGACTGGAGGTAACAGCACAGAGATGATCTCTTATAAGTGAGCTTCTGTTCTCCCACTATCCATTCACAAAAAGAAAAAAAAATCAAAAGTTGGGGTTGGCAGAAAACTGGCTGAATTTTTTTGGCTAAAAAGGTCAGTTACATGTTTTTTGTCAGCTTTTTATTTAGACTTGCGCTTTAACGATTATTACTGTATTTCATAGAAGGTAAGTCATCCTAACTGCCTAGCCCACCCAAAGAAAAGTAACACACCCTGCCCCACCTCAGAGCCATATTTTCAAAAATCTGATGATCTGAAATATTTATTTTTGCTGGCCATGTCTGGGAAGTCGATCCCTGTAGATTTTCATAGGGCCATAAAACAATAATAAAAAAAAAAAGATAAAGCATCTATGGTAGAAATGAGGCATGCGCTTTGAGTACATGCCTCTACAACACAATTATTTTGAGAATTTTTTTCTACAAATCTCATCTTACCAAGCATTCTTGATACAGCCTAACCTAAGGAACTAAAGTTTTGTTTCCTAGTGGACTGAGTGTGACCAAAGAGGGAAAGAAATAAAGAAAATGTGCACATTCTTTATGACAGGTTACATACTATTCCAATGGTTTACTGCATCGTACCCTGAAATAAGTAATACTGTTTCACTATATGTTCCTATTTGTAGGTATTAAAGCCAAACAAGCAATACAGTATAGTGCTCTCCTATCTTCCCACCTCCTTTGTTCTTTTTTACTCTTAAATTTTTTTCAAGCGTTACAACCACACAGCGTTTGGGGGTAGATAAAAAACTTAAAGATTTAAATAAATTTTATATATATATATATATATATATATATATATATATATATATATATATATTTTATAGTGAGCTATAGACAAAAGGCCCTTCAGAAAACACCAAAATTCAAGTTCCTTACTTTTTTAGATAAGTAAAAATTCTAAACGCATTTTATAATTCTTAATTGTATTTACCTAGGATAAATATAGGATTTTTTTCAACTATATTTTGTCATGCTGGTTTATGTTAATAAACAGGGCTAAATGGGAGAAAAGCTTGAGAAGGCTAAGAGGTTAAAAAATCACTTTGCTTCATAAAGTGTGGGCAAAAATATAAAAAAACATTTTCTGAGCATCTCATTTTAATTCTAGCTTTGGGCCATTTCCATACTGAAACTTGAACAGCTTTGTAACATAAAAGAACTTAAAAAAAAGAAGTTAGCTGAGTTTTTCTCCCCGTTCATGAACCTGATTATAAGAAAACGTGTTGAACAAAAATAGAAGAAGCATAAAAATATATTGTGAAGACCTTGCAAGATCTTTAGCGATGCATTAATCAAATTTGACAGAATACACATGAGGGTTTTCATTAGATGTGAAGTCTACTTATCTCGTCATTCTGTTATCTCTGATTTCAACAACAGCCCTTAGAAAAATGTGGAAGGCTAGCAATGAAAGAAAAATGACCTCTTAAGTATGGTGCCATTTTTCTTAATGCTGGATGACATACCACAGGAATATTATTAAAGACAAAAAAAAAAAAAAAAAAGAATTATAAATATTTTAGCATTAACCCATTCTGGTTCTAGAGTGGTCCAGAGGAAACACCAAAAAAAACCTTGCACAGGCTGCATTAGGTTGTAAAAGGAAAAACGTAAAGCAAGGTTTGCATATATCTTTTGTTTAACCTGGATATTTTTCAAAAGCTAGCATTTGCTTCTTGTATTGTCTAATGATTTGCTAACTAGTAAGATGATAGCAGAAAAAGTGAAGTGAAGTATTTATTTACAGGATTAGGCAGAGCATTGACCTCTACCCTGACCTGGACGAACATCCTCTCAAAGGGCAAAAGGTAATTTTGCCTCTATGCTAGTTCATTCCCAGGTCCTTCTTGCTAAAAAATGTCAATTGAATCAAATTATACCTAGTGACTTTAGAACTTAACATGCATCTTATGGTGACAAATGCTAATGAATCAATAAAAGCATTAGGCAAATAAAGCAAACGTGTTACAAAGAAATCACATTTGCTTTCATGAATGGTTTGTTGGTTTTTCTGCCAATAGGAATTTTTATTTTTTTATAGCTGGTTGGTTAAAAGAATTATGTAGTCCACAGTGGTATCTTTACTTGCAAGAAAGGTACAGTGACTTTGCAGATATTTTGTATAGTAAGGGCTAAAAAAATAAAAGTGTTAAAACATTTTATTTTCATTGTTTTATTCAGGTAAATATGACATTTTTCACATTAATATTTTTATATTCTACTTTGGAGCTAGGAGCTAGAGAATCATGATCCTTTTCCAGTTTCTCCTTCCTTTATGTTGAAAAATGGTCTACTGTTTACACACTTAATCTGAAATTTACATATCCTTATGAAAAAAGCCAGACCAATGACTTACCTTTTTTGCTCCCTGCTGCCTCCAGTCAGCTTCATCTAAAATTTCAATAAGCGACAGCATGCCTAAAAGGGAAAAAAACAGTGCTGTGTCTTTTCTTTAGGAATCCCATTGTGTCTATAGAGGCTACCCACAGTCTGACTCATCTTTATTATGTAGCACTTTGGACCAGTACTTGGGACAGCACCAAGTTACAATAATTGGAATTTGTTTATTGTTTTTATCTTGATTATGCATGTTTGCACACATGTGGGTAAATCCAGCAGCCAAACTCAAGGGGATTTTCTTTTTATCAGATTTTTGAATAGCTTACAGTAATTGTAGTTAGCATATTGGCACAAATAACTCAACTTTAGCTTTAAATCTTCTAAAAATTATATTTTAACATGGTTGGTAACAACACAAAAGGTGATTTAATATTATTTAGTGCCTAAAAGATCCTTCAGGCAACTAGATAGAAAGGCAGCTATGTGTCAGAAAGTATATCTGCTCAAATCTTGGAGCTTATCTAAATGATCTTTAGATCTGAGAATACCGAAATGTTTGATAGTTGAGTATACACCATTTTTTTTAAATATAATTTAGGTTTACTGACCCTTTAACTCAGTATAACATACATTTCTTTACACTTAATTAAGATGTTGCTTGAAGGACTTGCTTTCATTGCTCTCTTATTTAACTGTATGGTATAAATTCTTCTATATGGCTGTTTTGTATAGCTTTATGAATCCATTAGTAGAGAGATTGAACATGTATATACTCAATTAATAAGGCAATCACATGCCTAATTTCCAGTGACAGTCTGTGGCGATTCATTAATTGTGGGTGACTAAACAGATATTCCACCTCTGCTTACTTCTGCCTGTTTTTTTATTACAATAAACACCGTGGGTTTTATTTGAAAGGCCTGCCAAGGTCAATTTCTTGAGGAATGGAATTTTACATGTTTTATCAAACCATGCTGGCTGTTGATGATAATATTCATTCAGCACAATGCTAGAGTGTGTTACCTGTTATACAAACAGATGACTATTTCTGGCTCTTGTACAATTTACACTGGAAATTGACAGATTTTTGTTTGTACAAATTGTGGCACAATTACTTTAAGTATATTTAAATAAATGTATATTTCTTAAAGCGGACCTTCACCCTCCTTGTGAAGTTCCCCCCTCTTGACCCCTCCTCCCCAACAAAAAGGGCAGTGTTTTTTTCTTTACCTTTTTTTCTTCATAAAAGTGTGGCCCCACCCCACCATTAATGTAATTCATCTAGATGAATGACATGCATAGCGCTCACTAGGCCGCTTGGGATATGTACGTCACATTTCCCAGGAGGCCTTGAGTCTTCCATTCAGCTAGTAGGATGGGGTCGGCCTAGCGCCGCATAATTGAGAGGCCCTGCCGGGTGAACCTGGAAGAGCTGGCAGGTCTCTCCATGATGTCATGAGTAAGATGGTGGCACAGGACCGAGCTGTGTCTGGTCACAGAAGGTTGTCAGTGGGACAACGCTGGATTCGGTGGCTAGATGAGTATCCATACTGTGCCTATAACACCACCAGGTAAGCAGGAGTATAGAAAAAAAGTAAGGGGTGGGGGTTAAGCTTAAGTTCCTCTTTAAATATGATGTCTTCTTTAACGATGCCCCCCTGTGAAGCATTTTTTTTTTTTTCATTTTTCACACACATGTTAAAATAGGTATTTTTAGATATAACATTACCTTAACCCCACAGCATCTTTTTAATGTTACACAATATTTGTTTATCATATTTATATTTTCAAGAAAAAATACACTAAAATGACTTTTACTGCACACAATTAAACACAATTTAATCCCCAATTTGATTGTACAAAATAAAATATGAGGTAGTGTTAAGTAAATTGATACCAAATATGTCAAGCCGCAAAACTGTATGTGTCTGCGAAATGAAAAAAAAAAAGCATGGTACCCAAAATTATCAATAAGTGACACATTAAATGGCTTAACAGCTCATCAGTTTACAGTTAACCACGAATGAAAACTGAAAATTATTTCTCTCATTCCAGCATGCGTGGCAATACCCCAAATACATGTATATTGATATGTGTGTGCATGGGGTGCAGGGGTGCTTTTAATTATTTTGTTGTTATATAAGACCCCCAATGTCTTCCCTGCCCTCTGCTCTTAGGAATAATAATAATGAATAAGGAATTTGTTGACAAATAACCATTATTTTACCTTGTAATAGAGAATTACTATATTCATGTCATGCTTCATGCAATTGGTGATGAGCAGACCAATCCGGATTTGGTTTGTGGGGGGATCCACAAACCCAGCCTGAAATCTACAAACCATGAGCAAAGAGCACAAATCCCATTAAAGTTTATGGTAGCCACATTTTGCTATTTTTTTCTGGCCTTTTAAGAACAATTTGCAAGTGTTTGGTAAAGGAAGGGCAAGGATAGCGGGGCTATACCATGAGGGAACATGTATCAATGCAAAAGAAATCTTAAAAAATACCTTACAGTAGGGAGCAGATATTTTAATCAGGCTTAAAGTGGATGTAAACCCGAAATTTTTTTTTCTTGATGTCATAATGTAGAGTATAAGATTTCCTATCATTTGAGCCCAGTCTTGCCACAAAGAGTTAATCCAGCTCTGAGCAATCCTCTTTTATTGTTCAGTGAGAAAAATCTTGAAAAACTGAGAAAAATTTTGTCAAATCCTCCCCCTTGCTGTAAGTGACAGGTGATTTACATATCTCGTGCACTAGCCTAAGACATGCATTATTTTTTAATTCCCACCCCTACTCCTTTCTTTAGCAGCTCTGCAGGGATTGGCTGTTCCACACCTCAGCATGATTTGGCATGCTGAAGTCATGTGGTTACTTTCCTGTTTTTTCACTGGATGTTAGAGATCGTAGCAGAAGTTTAGTTTAAGAAATACACAGGAGAAAATGCATATTGACAAGGGGAGTGTAGAGGTGGGCGGGGAGTTTACTGTCATCATGACTCCACCCACCGAGCTCCAGACAACAGACCCACCCATAGAATCTGCAGTTTTTTGGGTGTCATAACAGACAGAGGGGAGACATTTGACAGGTAAAGATACATGCAGGAGGCATGTATATCCTTATAGATAACCCCTATGGCAGTAGTTTAGAAAGGATGACATTGGGTTTACATGCACTTTAAAGGGCAACATTAAAAATACACAATTCCTTTATATAGCATGCTTGGGGGAACCTGCATGTAAAGAAGCACCTCTGTATAATGTACTCCTGCAAAAGTGACATTTAGAAAAAACTTTCTTTCTGTTTATAAACAAGGAGGCTGAGGGATTCCTCTCTAAATCTATACTCTAAATTCAGATCAGGTCCATATCCACTGGATTAGGGCCCGGTATGGATTTTAAGGGGACCCAATGGAAAACAAAGAAGCAAACAAAAAAACATGGCAGCGTGTTTTCCTAGAAATCTATACCTGACCCTTCTCCAAGCAAGCAGCCTGGCTGACCAGGAAAGGGGAGGCAGCAAGCGTTATAGGAGATTACCTTACTGAGGGCAGGGGGTGGTAAAAGCTCCTCCTGCAAGGCACTTTGTCCCCATGTTGATGTGGAAATATAAAAAAAACCTCCACACCACACAATTTTATTAAACATGCCTCATGATGTAAATGCAACATAAAAAAGTCATCCAATCATCCAATGATGCAGATACTTAACTAGTCATGATAAGCAATTCCTCCAACCACCCACCCTGTCACAAAAAACAAACACCTCAACACAAGCAATACACAGGTGCCCCAACACAAACACGATGACCTGCACCATGACAATCCTCTCCTGCAGCTACTACCCTTGCAAATGACAGCTTCCTGGTCAACTGCTGAATGTAAATAAACTGGCTAGAGATTCTGGCTGGATTCTGGCTGGCTTATTTACAATTTAAAAAAAAAAGCCAATGAGCAGCTGGGAATGATTTCCGGCTGCAGCGGGTTCAAGCAGGCAGACAAACTGACCACATACTGTATGTCCATTTAGTTTACTTGTTTGGTTAACTGTGAACAGTTTGGGGTTGTGCTGACCCCATGGCTAACTTTAACCCGCAGGTTTTGTGAGTTGGAGGGGTTTCCTACTTAATTTGATCTTATTGATTCTTTTGAAAAAACTACTGCACATAAGGCAAACTTTAAGATGCCTCTTATCTCCTCTTAAAAGTCAGCACAAAACTAGTATTTTGGCTCTTCAGGGTTGCTGGAAAACTGAATTGTATGCTGGTTTCTTATATTTTTCAGTGACTCCAAAGAAAGAATTCTCACCAGAATCCCCAATTCTGACCAACTGTTGACAATTGCCATGGCCCTGGAGGGGGAGAAGAGACAAATGAGTGTAAGTTCCACTTTTGGGTGGAACTCCTCCTTAAAGACAAAACGCATGAGCTACCAATCTACCACCTATGCTCTATGTGTGGCATACTGCAATGCCATCAATTGCGAATGATCTGCAGAGACAGTGATGTTTTTATGTATATGACACCTTACTTTAGCTCTCAGCATCTCAGAAAAGCAGCCAATTCTGGCATTTACCACCATTCCCCCTTTGCTATGCCACTGTTAACTATTCCCCAGCCGTGCATGGTGCGCTCATCCATGCACTATCACCGAGCAGAGAAGCAGGCACTGTCAAGCGGGATATCAATCTGTTTGGCAATGCCTGTACTTGCACTTCACCCTCCAGCTGGCTCTGCTAAGTGTTAACCACATCCTCTGCCCCACCCTTGGAATGCCAATGACTATATATAAGAAAATGTCTGGATTCAATAAAATATAGTAACCAAAAGATTATGCAAAGGGCTAAAAAAACTTTTCTTATGTCACACAGTTAGGACACTGATCTTGGTAGACGTATTTGTTTTTTCATTATGTATGGAAAGAAACAAAAACGAATAAATGTGAATCAGTCTGTATGAAAATAAAATAACCACTTCTGAAAGGCATCAGCAAGAAATTGTGAATCAAGCCAAGTCAATTTTGCATTTGTTTGGTAATGGACGCCTCTGAGTCAATACCAAGTATGGCAGTAATACAGACAAACATTACAATTGTACCCATGTGTAGAAAAATAAGGAACAATTTGTCAAATATTCAAACTAAGATGGTAATCATTTTCATGGGACATATGTGAGGCATTATAAGATCAGAATGCTTCAATAGAAGCATAGAATATGTGGTACCAAAAAACACCATGAGTAATAACAAGGGAGAGATTATTACTGTAACTCTTGCTTGGTGGACAAGAATGACATTGATAACAGCTGAACAAACTGACTTGACACGTTATTTTTTGAGAACTAAGACGAGGCTAACGTAATCTTGAAACACAAAGGGTCCTTGCAAGTAAAAATCTTATGGATGAGCCTTTTAAAAGAAACCTCTCTTTTAATTCTACATTTTTTTTTTCATGAGCAAATGATGTTTACTTTGGCCCAAGGAGCATGACTGCTTTTTTGTTCATTATAAGAAAAGGTCAAAAATTAGCTCAAAAACTAGCTTTGGTTGGAATATTTGTCATCTTCATCAGTTATGGTTTCATTGGCTAAAAGTTCCCGTCAAGTCTTTTTTTAGAACCCAATCTATCTTTAGTGCATGGATTAAAACAACAGCAATTATAGAAATAAAGCAAATTTTTACTATGTAGTACAGAATGCAGTTGCTTTCAGCTAATCTCTGGAAGAATGTTGAGTTTAATTACATTCCCTTTATCAAACTGATAGAGACTTATGGAAATCCTGCCTGCTATTTAACCTTTGTAAACTTGACCTTCCTAAAATTAGAGCTGGGCACCTGGAAATATTTACCAACTGAACTGAAATGCACTGTGATGAAAGCTCTACCCATTTACAATGATGATATTTCTTGTTCCTTGTGTAATAGCACTTAAATTGTGCAGCCCGAATGTGAATCTGAGGTTGGCTGACAACAGGTCAGATACTTTGGACTCTTTCTGTTAACTCCTGTATGTAGTGGAATCTAGACAGCTTGTACGTGATATCCACAGACAATACAGGTATCACATCATCATCTCCTCTGCTTTTAAAATCTAAGCATCTAGCTTTGATATTATAGGGTAAATCAATAGACAGCTAGGGAATTTCTATAAGCAGTTAAAATTGCAAACATAATACTACTAAAATTCATACATTTAAGACTCATCAGTGGTAAAGTATATAACATGGTTTAGGGTTTTTTGGGAAACAAATATGTAACTTACACTTTTACTTTAAATGTGCTTAAATAACTTAAAAAGCCATATCCTCATTGTATCTAAAACTTTTTTTTTTCAATTATTGATAAGAGTAGGATATAGTTAACCACTTAAAGACCAGCCTCGTTTTGGATTTTAGGTGTTTACATGTTTAAAACAGTTTTTTTTGCTAGAAAATTACTTAGAACCCCCAAACATTATATATTGTTTTTTTTCTAACATCCTAGAGAATAAAATGGCGGTCATTGCAATACTTTTTTTTGCACCGTATTTGCGCAGCGGTCTTATAAGCGCACTTTTTTTGGAAAAAAATCACTTTTTTGAATAAAAAAATAAGACAACAGTAAAGTTAGCCCAATTTTTTTTTATATTGTGAAAGATAACGTTACACCAAGTAAATTGATACCCAACATGTCACGCTTCAAAATTGCGCCCGCTCGTGGAATAGCGTCAAACTTTTACCCTTAAAAATCTCCATAGGCGACGTTTAAAAAAATTCTACAGGTTGCATGTTTGGAGTTACAGAGGAGGTCTAGGGCTAGAATTTCGCAATACCGGTCGCGGCGATACCTCACATGTGTGGTTTGACCACCGTTTTCATATGCGGGCGCTACTCACGTATGCATTCGCTTCTGTGCGCGAGCTCGTCGGGACAGGGCGCTTTAAATTTTTTTTTTTTTTTTTTTTATTATTTATTTTACTTTATTTTATTTATTTTTTCACTGTTTTAAAAAAAAAAAAATTTGGATCACTTTTATTCCTATTACAAGGGATGTAAACATCCCTTGTAATAGAAAAAAGCATGAAAGGTCCTCTTAAATATGAGATCTGGGGTCAAAAAGTCCTCAGATCTCATATTTAGACTAAAATGCAAAAAAAAAAAAAAAAAGTCGTTTAAAAAAAAATGACACAAAAAAAATTGTGCCTTTAAGAGAAGTGGGCGGAGCCGTCGTAATGACGTCGCTCCGGCCGTCACATGGTATAGAGACGGGTGGGGGCCATCTTGGCCTCACTCGTCTCAGTACCTCAGCGGTGACAGGTCCCGATCTCCTCCGCCGCTACCGACGGCTCCGGTAAGCGGCGGAGGGTGCGGGAGAGCGGCAGGAGGGGGGGTGGCACCTCTCCCGCCGCCGATAACGGTGATCTCGCGGCGAACCCGCCGCTGAGACAACCATTATCGTGTACAGAACCGCTTGCTGTAAAGATGGATATCTCGGTTGTGGCAGCAGCTGCTGCCGTTACCGAGATATCCATCTTTAAAAAAATGACGTATATATACAGTGAGCGGTCGAATATGTTACCCCAACAGTTTATATTCCTGATATATGTCTGTTGTACCATGTACTTGTGTTAAAAAGTATCCTTGTATGTAAATGACGTGTTCATTTCTATGTAAAGTTTAATAAAAATCATTATTTGAAAAAAAAGTATCCTTTTCTCTTTGTATTTTTTCCATTGTGTGAAATACCTGGTGATCCTGCAAGATACCCTGCTTTCTTATTTCAAACTGACCACACTAGGTATATAAGGGCACATCCTTTGCAGCATAGTCAGTTTCCTGGCTGTGCTGGGAGAACAGCCTGCCTGTCCTCCAATGGTCAGACTTGTGCTGACATGCCACCTGTACAGCCATTCACTGGGAAGATTAATATCCTGCTGTTTCTCTACCTCCACCTCTCCAAGTCCCTTGTGCTGCTGACAGCAGAGGGTATGTGATCACTTTTAAAAAAGGTATTTATGATGTTTTTTTAATACATATTTGGGTGGCAAAAATATGAATGTAATCTATACACTAGGGGGAGAACCTCTGGGGGAATCTAAGATGGAAAAGGACCTGGGGGTCCTAGTAGATGATAGGATCAGCAATGGCATGCAATGCCAAGCTGCTTCTAACAAAGCAAACAGAATATTGGCATGCATTAAAAAGGGGATCAACTCCAGAGATAAAATGATAATTCTCTCGCTCTACAAGACTCTGGTCCGGCCGCACCTGGAGTATGCTGTCCAGTTCTGGGCACCAATCCTCAGGAAGGATGTACTGTAAATGGAGTGAGTACAAAGAAGGGCAACAAACCTAATAAAGGGTCTGGAGGTTATTAGTTATGAGGAAAAGTTGCGAGCACTGAACTTATTTTCTCTGGAGAAGAGACGCTTGAGAGTGGATATGATTTCAATTTTAAAAATACCATACTGGTGACCCCACAATAGAGATAAAACTTTTTCGCAGAAGGGAGTTTAACAAGACACGTGGCTACTCTTTAAAATTATGGAAAAGAGGTTTAACCTTAAACTATGTAGAGGGTTCTTTACTGTAAGAATGGCAAGGATGTGGAATTCCCTTCCAGAAGCGGTGGTCTCAGCAGGGAGCATTGATAGTTTCAAAAAACTATTACATAAGCACCTGAATGACCGCAACATACAGGGATATACAATGTAATACTGACATATAATCACACATAGGTTGGACTTGATGGACTTGTCTTTTTTCAACCTCACCTACTATGTAACTATGTAAGATTTATCCTTTATTTATGACCCAGGAACAACTCAAAATTTTTGATTTTTCTCACTTTAAGTTCTGGAGATAATGGTCACTAGGAAAAACAGAAATCTGAATCTCCACAGCAGGGACACAGACAGAAATAAAAATCTAACTGAAGTGCTTGCCCTTCCCTACTCTATCCAACAATAAATTCTCATATCTCTTTCTGCCCTAGTGACAACAAATGACATGAGTTTTAGCAATTATCTACAAAAAAAAAGAATAATGTAACACTCTCTAACTCTAACCTCACAAAAGGATGGAGGACTCTCTGCCCCACTCAATGTGACCGTGCTGGTGCCTGAGGGACCAGTTGCCTAGAACCAGTACTATCATGTGGGAAGAAGGAGAGTGGGTAACATGTTTTTCTAAACTTTAAAATTACTAGATACAGTATTCATTAGCTATCAGTGGCAAATGTATTGGTGAGGCAGCAAAGAGAAAGTAAGTATTTGCTGCTGTTGGAGAAGAAATCAAAGTGGTACTTTAAGGTGTCTGCATGTACACCTAGTTTATCTGCAGACTGCCCGGCTTCTCTGAAAATCTTGGGTGGGACTTGTGGGAGGGATGTACAGGGAGGATTACAGATGCATTACTGCACCCCTACAGGCTAATGAAATGTTTGCATGCAAACACATCAGGTGGCTTTAAAGCACTACTCTATATACGTCTTTCATACAGTTCTCTCCTAGTTACCCATGGGCGGACATTCCCTTCTCCACCCAACATTAGTACAGTAGCATTTCAGAACCGGAGCTGTGAAACAGGCCCCACCAGCTTTAGGGACACTGTTAACATACACCTGTTAGCTCTCATCCTAGTTAACACTGTGCTTATTTTTACTCAAGGCCTCTCTCTTACATGACTTTGAGGCCAGGCCCCTAGGATGCCCTGTACTGCAGTTGGACCCAAGTTGGATAACCAATCCTTAGGGAAGGAATCCAGTACATTGATATTTTCAATACTGGGGACCTCTGTCACTTCCGCAAAGTCACTTTGTACTGGTTGCTATGTTTTCCAAGTCTCTATCCCACAAAAGTTCTTAGCTGAATCACCTCAACAAGGGTTAACTCAGCTTTACACTTTCAAGTACACTTCTCCCCCCAAATCCAGATGTTATTGTGTGTTCTCTCTCTCTACAGAGGATGCATATACAACTTTGTACTCTTCAATAGACTTCAGACCAGACAATGCTCTTCATAACTAAATTCCTTTACTGAAATACCTCTACACATGTATAGCATAATATGCCTTCACATTCACAACAGATACTAATATTACCTCTTGTTCCCCCTGGTGCTCCTGCCCAGTGGTTCAGTCCATACCTGTGGTTTGTGATTCCATATCAAGCACAAGAGTTAATTTCACAACCAAAGGAGGAGGTGGCCTGAAGGAGCAGCTGAGAGGAGGAGGGATCGGGATACTGATGTAGAGGGGGAGTGGGGAGGGGCTTGGTGCTGGTGGTGTGTAGCAGGGAGTAAGGGTATGGAGAAAGGCTGACAGGATATAGTGACCCCAGTGGTGAACATCTTCTCTTGCTGTGTGTGCTTAGTTGAGGAATGGGAGAATGCTGGGATTTGCAGTGCCATGGAAAGTCTCTCCTCTCTCTCTCTCTCTCCCTCTCTCTCTCTTTCTCTCTGTCTCTCCCTCTCTCCCCATTGCTCTCTCACCCTCTCCCTGTGCTCTCTCTCCCTCTCTCTCTCCCCTCTCTCTCTCTCTTTCTCTGTCTCTCTCCCTCTCTCTACACTCTCTTTCCCTTTCTCTGTGTTCTCTTTCTCTCTCTCTGTGCTTTCTCCCTTATCTTTGCTCCCTCTTCCTGTGTTCTCCTTCTTCCTCTCTGCGCTCTCTCTCTCCCTGATTCTCTCCCTGCTCTTTCTTCCTCTCTCCCCTACTCTCTCTCTCCCCCCCGTTTTTCTCCTTCTCTCTGTGCTCTCTCCCTCTCTGCTCTCTCTCCCTATCACTCTTCTTCTCTTTCTCTCTCCCTCTCTCTCTCTCTCTCTCACCCCCCTCTCTCTCTCTTCACTGTTTTTCTCTTCCTCTCTCTCCCTCCTTCTGCTCTTTCTGCTCTCTCTTACTCACTCTCTTCCCCCCCACCCTGTTTCCCTCTCTCTCTCACTTTCTCTCTCCCCCTTTCTCTCTCCGCTCTCTTTCTCTTCTCCCTTTGCTCTCTCTCTTTTGTCCCTCTCTCTCTGCTCTCTCTCTTTTTCTCTCTCTCCCTACACTCCCCACCTAAAGCTGGCCATAGAAGGATCAAAATTTTGGATTGCGACACATCTACGGACAAGCTGGTTATGCTGCTGAAGTCGATATGTAGATTGATTTTAGTACAACTAGCCTGTTGTTTTTTTTACAAGATCACTGCCTCTGGCTATAGCCGACAGCAGTGATTGTTGTATTCTGATGGTGGGGAAACCTGCCACTGTCAAAATACAAAAATGCAGGGGTAGTGATTCAGTAAGTGTTGGTTGGGAAATCTATTGATTTTCTTTCTTTCCACCCCTGGTTGAAGGAAAAAAATTGCATAATGTATGGCCTGCCTTAGTCACACATTAATTTTTGTCATGCTGACCTTATAATTGAAAATCCAGGCAAATTACTTGTTATGGGTATTGTTAAAGGTTACATATTGCTTAACCACTTCAGGTCCCGCCCATAGTCTAATGATGTCCGCAGGAGGGCGTCCGCATCCTGGGAGTGGGCGTCATATGACGTCCTGGGCTTCCCAGCCATCACTTGGGAGTCGATGAGCATGCCCGGCGGCCGCGATGTCCGCCGGGCACCCGCGGTTGCCCGGTAACATAGCCGGGGTGTGGATCTATGTGTGTAAACACACAGATCCACATCCTGTCAGGGGAGAGGAGACCGATTATGTGTTCTGTGTACAGAGGAACACCGATCGGTCTCCTCCACTTGTGAGTCCTCTCCCCCTACAGTTAGAATCACTCCCTAGGTAACACAATAACCCCTTGATCGCCCCCTAGTGTTAACCCATTCCCTGCCAGTGACATTTATACAGTAATCAATGCATTTTTATAGCACTGATTGCTGTATAATTGTCAGTGGTCCCAAAATGGTGTCAAAAGTGTCCGATATGTCCGCCATAATGTCACAGTCATGATAAAAATCGCAGATTGCCGCCATTACAAGTAAAAAAAAAAAATAATAATAAAAATGCCATAAAACTATCCCCGATATTGTAGACATTATAACTTTTGCGCAAACCAATCAATACAGGCTTATTGCAATTTTTTTTAATCAAAAATACGTAGAAGAATCCATATTGGCCTAAACTGAGGAAAAAATTTATTTTTTTTAAAAAAAGATTGGGATATTTATTATAGCAAACAAAAAATATATTGTGTTTTTTTCAAACTTGTCGCTCTTCTTTTGTTTATAGCGCAAAAAATAAAAGCTCTATTTGTGGGGGAAAAAATGATAAAAATTTGGGTACAGTGTTGCATGACCACGCAATTGTCATTCAAAATGGGACAGCGCTGAAAACTGAAAATTGGCCTGGGCAGGAAGGGGGTGAAAATGCCCCTTATTGAAGTGGTTAAATGTAGATTGTCTTAATCTTTATAGTTTCTGTCATATTTCAGGATGTCAGTAAAAAAAAAAAAGAAAGGGATTGTCAGTAAATTTTCTAGTTTTTGTCAGTAAAAAAAGTTGTGAGGGGTTGGCAACACTGCTTCTCATACATGGACAGACCAGAGAGAGAAGAGCCCAACTGCCAACTTCAGAGAAAACACAAGGCCTGCCTCCCCTGATATTTAGAATCCACCACTATGGGTGGCATCTTGACCAAGAGCCACCATTCTCAGCACAGTTACAATATATAGTTCAAACCAGGGCTTTTTTCTCAGAGAAAAGGTGCAGGAACTCCTCCTTTTCACCACCCCTACCCACCTCTGAGCACCGTTTCTTGGTTCCACCCCCTACCCACCTCCCACACTGCCCTTTTAGAGAATACAGAACCAAGTATTTTGTGGTGATCAGTAATTAGTATGGAATGTGTTAATGATAACAGAAAAAGCTGTAAAATAGGTCCACTGTAGCCAGTAACAATAGAACCCCCTCCAGCAATAATAGACCCCCCCAAAACAATGAACCACCCAAAACAGAGTCCCCCCAGCAGCAACAACAGATCTCCCCACAGCCAGCATCAATAGACTCTCCAGCAGCCAGCAACAATAGACCCATCCCTCAACAGTAGATCTCTCCCAGCAATAACTGACCCCCAAGCAATATAAGACCCAGCCCCAGCAACAATAGCTCCCCACCAGCAACAATAGACTCCCCTGCAAAAATAGATCCCCTCCATCTAGAATAGATCCCCCAGCAACCAGCATTAATAGACCATGCAGCACACCCCATCACCCCTTACCATTACATACAGTCAGTGCTGGGGGTGCCGGAACTGCATTCCCCTTCGTTCCTGCTGAAAAAAAGCCCTGGTTCAAACAGTTGGAATGTTATACATGTTATAAGAATATTACAAGAGAGATGCCCATTGTTACATAGTTACATAGTAGGTGAGGTTGAAAAAAGACACAAGTCCATCAAGCCCATCCTGCTGTCTTTCCTATTGCCTAGTGAAACTGCCCCTCATATTTGTAGCACAACCATGAGATATCTGGCTGCAGATGGCTTAACCCCTTCAGATCCATGTTATAGCCGAATGACAGCTACAGCACGGACCTACTTTGCCGGGAGGCCGTCAAAAGATGTCCTCCCCTTTGCACGCTCCCCATGCGCCCCCACCGCGGTGTGTGCTGTGATCACTGAGTCAATGAGATCCCGACCCCTTACCACATGATCAGCTGTCAGCCAATGACAGCCGATCATGTGATGTAAAGAGAAGATTGGTAATTGTTTTTTTTCTCCTCACGCTGACAGCGTGAGGAGAAAAAAAGCCGATCACTGGCTTCTGTGCAAGGGGCATTGTTCCCGAAGAGGAAGATGCACAGCCATCTCATCAGTGCCCGCCAGTGCCGCCTGCCAGTGCCACCTGCCAGTGCCCACAGAGCCACAAATCAGTGCCCACCAGTGCATAACAGTGCCAGCAATCAGTGCCACCTATCAATGCCCAGGAGCGCCACCTATCAATGTCCACCAGTGGTGCCAATCAGTGCCTTATCAGTGCCACCAAGCAGTGCTGCCTATCAGTGTCACCTACCAGTGCCGATCAGTGCCCATCACTGCCACCCATCAGTGCCCATCACTGCCACCTATCAGTGCCAGCTATCAATGCCACCTATCAGTGCCACCTATTAGTGCCCTTCAGTGCCACCTATCAGTGCCTACTAATGCCACCTATCAGTACCCACCAGTGCTACCTATCAGTGCACATCAGTGCCGCCTTATCAGTGTCCATCAATACAGCCTATCGGTGCCCATCAGTGCAGCCTATCAGTGCCCATCAGTGCAGCCTCATCAGCATACATCAATGAAGGATAAAAATTACCTGTTTGGAAAATTTAATAGCAAAATATAAAACAGTTTTGTATTTTTTTTTAATTCGGTCTTTTTAAAAAATTTTTATCAAAAAATAAAAAAAACCCAAAGGTGATCAAATACTACCAAAAGAAAGCTCTATTTGTGGGGAAAAAATGATAAAAATGTAATTTGGGTACAGTGTTGTATGACCGCGCAATTGTCGTTCCAAGAGTGACAGCGCTAAAAGCTGAAAATTGGTCTGGGCAGGAGGGGGGTTTAATTGCCCAGTAATCAAGTGGTTAAATGTGTGCCCCAATTTTTTGTAGAAATGGGTCATGCTGCAAGTAAACTAAGCATGCATGCAGGAATCTAAAAAGTCTGTTTTACCATCCCAAAGCCAGGTTACAAAATTTTGAAACAGCTCACAAGTGCATTTAATATTTAGTTTCTCGCATGTGAACAATTATTCTAGCATTGTTTGTAAATCACATCCAGAATGAGACTGTTTTGAGAATAAAAAAATATCAATCTGTTATTTTAATAGATGTCTCATATGCACATCCATATCTCTGTTCTCAGCAAGACTAATAAAAATGTACAAAAGTAATATTGTTGAATTAGTTTGACCTGTTATTATAGGACAGGCATATTTGTTTTTCATTTATTTTCTACATATTTTCTTTAATTCCCAAATGCCTACGCCTGGGGCCTGAAAAGGCTAGTTTCTTAAAAAAGATGCCTGTTCATTTTATGAAATTCATTACATTCATTACATTGCTATAGGGAATTCACATAGATTTTTGTTTCTATGTTCTTACACTACGCTTGGGTGATCTGACTGGATCGATCTGAGAAAAAATGTGTACATACTGATGAGTGGCTGTACAAGAAATCCTTATTCTTGTAGCCTTATTTCACCCCATGAAGTACAGTACTTTGTTAACTGCAAGGAACAAAACTTCTTCTAACAAAGTCAACAGAAGCTTGTCAGGGGCAGCCAGGCCTTGCAGCTGCCTTGTTAACGCAGATATGATAATTTACAATCATTTTTATGGCAATATTTTATTAACATTTTACAAATATTTTCATTGTGGTTTTGTTCCTGAACATGTAAAACAGAACTCACAGAATTAAATATAAAATCAGATGCACACTGTACTAACAACCCCTATTTTCATAGTCTTGAGGACAACTGTGGCCTTGGTACAAGTTATCCTTTACGGCCCTGGTGCTCAGCCTGAGGCCCTTTGGCGCTTTTTGTGTGAGCCTTTTGGACCCTGCAGACACTAATCTGTGTTTTCCTATTACCTTGTAGCAGTGATTTTCAGAATACTTATGTAATATGCCCCTAGTCTATGACTGTTTCCTGAAGCATGTCCCCAGTCTCCAACAGCAACTCCTATAGCATGTTCACAGTCTCTGAGAGTCCCTTGCAGAATATCTGTAGTCTCTGCTGTATTATGTCCACAGTCTCTAAACATCTAATGTATCATGTCCGCAGTCTCTGACCATCTCCTGTATGATGTCTTCAGTTTCCGATCATTTCTTGTATCATGCCCATTATATTTTTTTCTTTCTTGGCTATTTCTGGTTGTGTGTTGTCTGACACACAATATTCACAAAGTGTTCTATGCTTTAGTGATGTTGAGGGCCGCACTTGAGACTCCCATATCAAGAAAGTTGACCACCACTGCTTTACGGCATGCCCCCTGCCCTCCTGGTCCAATACTAACCTCTTTCCCCATTCCAGTGATTCTCACTGTGCAGGTCTCCCCATAGCCTTTTTATTCTGAAGAGTCCCCAGTGATAGGGTTGAAATAATGACTTAGAGTTCCACTTTAATTGTTTCTGTTTTTCTTACCTGTGTACGTATCAATTGTTCTATTTAAATTGTTTGTGCTCCTTTCTTAGCTGTGTACGTATCAATTGTTCTATTTAAATTGTTTGTGCTCCTTTCTTACCTGTGTACGTATCAATTGTTCTATCAATCTGTATCTAGATGGAATTTGGAACTGCTGAATAATCATTACATGTTCGCTGATGAGAAACTCTTTGTACCTTAACCTCATTTGGTAATGCCGATAAGATTACTGCTTTTGGAACTGCCTATAAAAGAAGTAAAGGGAGCAGTCCTTTTTTGGGGGGATGCTCAGAACTGTGATACAGACATACCTGACTCCGTGTCATTATTCTTATAGAAGCAATAATTTGGCAAAGCAATATAAACTTAAGCAACTTATTTAAGGGTTGCCCCTAACATTTTGGCGCCCGAAACAGGGACTCACCGATGATACTACAAGAGGTGGACGAACGCGGCTGACGGAACAAAAAGACAGGCATTCCGGGAACCACAGATCAAAAAAAACCTGCGCAGGTAAGAAAAAGCTTTATTTTTCTTATATTCTGTGCTCCCCTGATTTGTGCCTATCCGTTCTGTCAGTTACGGTTCTCCTGGTTTTAAAACACCAGCCTCTGTAGTGGTGAGTCTAGAATTACTGCATATTTTAGTTTATATTGCTGGAATTATTTGTTTGTTTTGTTATCTGTGTTTGTCTTGTCTGTCTTGTTGAGAAAGTGAATGAGCCTTGTCAAGGATGGTATGAGTTAGAAGGGGATTGCCGAACTAAGCAACGGAATGCGCCTTACCTCACACGATTGGGAACCTGAGGGCTTGTGAGCTTGGGGGTCTGACGCTTATGCTTAACCTCACATCTAACTCATAAACCATAGACGGGTTGAGAGTATAAGCCCTGTCTGCTCCATAAAGCAGGGATAAGAGTGTATGAGAGGGATTCCCAGATACGGGGAGGGAATAAGGTCTCAACAAAGTCCCGAGATCTAGTCGGATACCTGGCCACTTAAAGGAATGCTTGTATATGTTGTAGCCGCATTTTTGTATATGTTGTAGCCGCATTCTGGTTTGTTATTGGGCTAGCATATAAAGTAATTATTTATTATTGGGCTAGCATATAAAGTAATTCGGTTTCAGAAATCTCATTCCGGAGAGGTTTCTAGAATTCTAGCACCCTAGGAGGAAGGCAACGAGGAACTAGTGTAACTTAGCTGGTTTGCTATTGGGCTAGCATATAAAGTAATTATTCATTCTTGTATATGTTGTAGCCGCATTATATTGTACACTAAGTGTCCCACACGCTACCTAGGCAGGACTGTTAGAATGGGCCAGAGGAACACAAAACCCCGTCAGGGAATTGTGGCGCACTATACGGTGCCACAGATAATTAAGAACATTTATGGGAAAACCGAAGCACAGGACTTAAAGGATGTCCTTCGTAAATTTAAGGTGAAAGGAGCAGCGGGCTTAGACCCGGATGTATGGAGTGAAATAAAAAGGGACAGACAAGGAGAGGTGTTAGAGAAGCAATGGATGCGTCAGGTTCAATGCTTAATTAAGGTCTCAAATAGAGCGAAAGAAGAGGGGTGGAAGTATAATCCAGATTGTGATGGTTGGGATATGAAAGATAGAAGAACAAAAAATGTCGAGGCTCCCAGCTCAGCCATCCCACCCCCATACACTGACGTAGAACGCAAACCACACAAGATATATCCGGTACTTGAGGGGAGAGGATGGGTTTGTCAGGATTGTGGAGCACAAAACCCAGAATGGGCAGTAGAATGTGTGCATTGTGGGGCACAAAAACCTCATCCAGAAACTGTAGCTCCCGTACGCACTGATACACGCATTGTTCAGGTAAACAATCCAGAATTTGGACAAGCAGCCCATCCAAATGCCCCGCCTACTGTCACTCGTAGAATGCAAATAAGGACTTGGGCACCATGGTCGGCAGACACCCTTATGGCATTAATACAGAGCGCCCCAGACCCGGTAGCAAAGCCAGCTGCTTTTTGTAGATTTGTGACACAGTTAATGAATACACATGAAGCGACCTGGCAGGATGGGGAGGATCTATGCAGACACAAAATGACTCTGACCCTGTTTAACCAGTTTATGACAGAAATAGGTCCACACAGACCTGCAGGACAAGTTGATGGGGATGGCAATTTAGAGACAGGACATGTCAGACATATAGACTCAAGGGCCCCTTTTATTGCTAGATTAGAAGCTTTTTGTCAGGCAAAACAACAGGAGAGGGGGTCCATATCACCCATGAAGCAAATGCCAGGACAGACTGTATCGGAATTTTACTTATCTATGGAAAGTATGATGGCAGATGAGGGATTGGACTTGGCCCTGCCAGTCACAATCCGAGCCTTCAATAGACAATTTATGGAGGGATTAATTCCACAGATAAGTGAGAGACTGAAAGCCTGCACACCAGAGTGAAGGGCAACTAGAGATAGAGGGACGTTGTTACAAAAAGCGCAAGGCATAGAGGCGGACTTAGCAGAAACCAAAGGGAGGAAATCTCATGCTATCAACGCACTCGGGGGTCCCCAAGAGCAAGGTAGAGGTTCCTTTCGCAAACCCCTTACCTGTCACTACTGTAACAAGATTGGTCACATCAGACGCAACTGTAAGAAAAGAATAAGGGATGAAGGAGAGGAAGGTGTTGATTCTCCAGTTAATCAGAGAAGGAACCAGCCCAGGGACAACAAAAATAGTCATATCAGGCAGCAGGGAGATGGTCCACGAGCATGACTCACCCCGGTTTTAGAAAAATCCAAAACAACAATGCTTAAGACAAATATAACGGTTGGTAATAAGAAAATCTCTTGTTTAGTCGATACAGGAGCTTCACGCTCGTTACTTTCTGACTCTGAACTACTCCCTGGCCAAAAATCACCTGACACTTTACTAATAACTGGATATGATGGCATTTTAGCCGACGCCCCGCTTACAAAACCTCTGAAAGTTAAAGTAGGAAACCACATGTTCCTTTCACGCTTTCTGGTATCCAGAGGAGCCCCCACTAATTTGTTAGGAGCTGACATTTTGCAGAAAATAGGAGCTAACATTACCTATCACCCAGATGGCACTGTCACCTTAGCTATAGGGGATAATCAAGAACACATGGAGATGTGTAACCTGATACAATACCTAGAGGAGGAATCGGAATTGTCCGGCACACCTCCTTCAGACTTAGATCAGATTTTGTCGTCCCTTCCAGGAGAACTATGGGAAAAACATCCAGCTGATGTTGGACTTTTGCCCATACCTCCGGTTACCCTACAGCTGATTCCAGGAGCAGTGCTTCCCCAACAAAAGCAGTATCCACTTAGTGCACCCCAAGAGACGGCCATAGAAATGCAGGTCCAATCCTTCTTAAAAAGTGGAGTTCTAAAAGAGGTAAAATCACCGGCAAACACTCCCTTGTACCCGGTTAAAAAGAAATCAGTAGCCGGTAGTCCGGTTAAGTATAGAATGGTCCAAGACCTTAGAGCGGTCAACAAAATACTAGCCCCGATGACACCTTTAGTACCCAATCCACATACATTACTGTCACAAATACCATCAACCAGTATGTACTTTACGGTTATAGATTTAGCGAATGCTTTCTTTTCCGTCCCGCTTGCTGAAGAATGCCAACTTTGGTTCGCATTTTCAATAAAAAATTGGCAACTAACCTGGACACGCCTACCTCAGGGTATGGCGCATTCACCTACCTTGTATTCGCAAGCATTGCAAACGGTGTTGGGAGAATGGGTACCACCAGATTCCTGTGTATTGTTACAATATGTGGATGATTTATTGTTATGCTGCCCTGACAAAGAAACTTGTTTGGCCACCACCCTTAATTTGTTGCGATTTTTGGCAGAAAAAGGTTGCAAGGTTAATAAGAAAAAGTTACAAGTGTGTCAGGAAAAAGTTATCTTTTTGGGACATTGTATATCACAGGGTACGAGACATCTCACTGAGGAGAGGGTTCAAGTGATAAAGGGAATGTTACCCCCACGGAATTTCAAACAATTGCGTATGTTTTTAGGTATCGTGTCATATTGTAGACAGTGGATACCACATGCTAGCGCTTTGATGCAGCCATTATACGATTGTTTGAAAATTGTACCGTATGTGCTTACAGAAGTAGCTTATGAGTCGTTTATCACTTTGAAAAAGTTGTTGATTTCTGCCCCGGCTATTGGTATACCAGATTACACCAAGATATTTAATCTGTACATTGCTGAGATCACTGGACACGCCACAGGTGTTCTGACACAGGCACATGTAAAACAAAGACCAGTCGCTTACTTTTCAGCAGCATTAGATCCAGTATCTAGAGGTTCACCGTCTTGTGTACGGGCAGTAGCTGCAGTGTCAATTATCATAGATAAGTCATCAGAGATTGTTCTAGACAATCCAGTCGTAGTACATACCACACATGACATACATGCAATCTTGTCTCAGGTACAGCCCAAACACATTTCAATGGCTAGGCAATTAAGATTACAGTGTACTTTACTCTTACCTCCAAATGTTACTTTTCAGCGCTGTACAACCTTAAATTTGGCCACCTTTTTGCCTCTTCAGTCACCAGATTTGGCAAGGGGGAATGATAGTACTAATAGTACTAGTGAGAAAAGAAATGAGGACACTGACACTCTTTTGTTTAAAGAAGTAGATCAGCACGATTGTTTTCAGCTCATGGAACAGGAGACAATGGGATTTCCACATGTTACAGATACACCAATTTTAAATGCTGAGCACACCTTGTATATAGATGGTAGTAGGTTTGCTGATGACAAGGGTAAATATCACACTGGGTATGCTGTAGTGACTGATACGCAGGTAATTGAAACACAGGCCTTACCAGCCCACATGTCAGCACAGGAAGCAGAATTAAAAGCTTTAGAACAAGCCCTAGAATACTTAAAAGAACGAGAAGGGAATATTTACACTGACTCTGCCTACGCTTATGGTGTAGCGCACGATTATGGCCACATATGGAGGGCTAGAGGTTATCTGACAGCAGCAGGTACACCTGTAAAACATGGAGAAGGGATTAAGAGAGTCCTGAACAATCTTCAAAAGGTTAAACGAGTAGCCATTATGAAGATAGCGGCACACACGAGCGCAAAAACAATTGAGGCAAAAGGAAATGCATTTGCAGATTTGACTGCAAAACAGGCAGCTCTAGGGGAAGGAAGCCCTGAGACCTTAGCAGCGGTAGAGGTGAGTATCCCAGAACCAACATGGCAGCAGCTGAGTAAATTACAGGAGCAAGCAGGGGAGAGCGAGAAAGATAAGTGGGTCAGGATGGGAGCAGCACCAGACCTTGACAATGTATGGAGGGAAGGAGGCAAAATATGCCTGCCTGCCTCTCTGTACCCAGAAATGGCAGCGGCAGTTCACCTACCCACACATGTCAGTTCCAATTCCATGTATAGGATTGTGAACCAAGGATGGCTCGCCCCTGGATTCAGTAGCACTGCAAGAAACTACTGTGCAGCCTGCCAAATCTGTCTCCTGAATAACCCAGGACAGAGAGTAAAAACCCCACGAAAACACCAGGTCCGGGCCCAATACCCCTTCCAGAGACTGCAAATTGACTACATACAAATTCCCAAGAGCGGCCCCTTTGAGTTTGTCCTCATGTGTATCGATTTATTCTCAGGTTGGCCCGAAAGTTATCCAGTAAAATCGGCTACAGCTAAAGCCACAGCTAAGAAACTGATGACTGAGTTAATACCTAGGTTTGGTCTTCCTGAAACCATAGAATCAGATAGAGGGACACACTTTACAGGAGAAATCATGCAGAATGTGATGACCATGTTAGGGGTTCAACAAAGTTTTCACACCCCTTACCACCCACAGAGTTCAGGATCAGTGGAGAGAGTAAATGGGACAATAAAGTTAAAAATACAAAAAGCCATGCAAGAGTTAAACAAGCCTTGGCCAGAATGCCTGCCTTTGGCTTTGTTCTCTATAAGGTACACTCCAACAGGAAAGACAGGATTATCCCCATATGAGATACTTTTTGGGAATGCACCTAGATTGGGTTTATACTTTCCACAGAGTATGCAATTGCAATGTGATAGTTTGACTGCATATGTGATACAATTACAACAACGTCTAACTAAGATCCACAAAAGTGTGTATTCTTCTCTTCCAGACCCTAATTCAATAACAGGTACACATACTCTGCTACCAGGGGATTATGTATATGTGAAGAAACACACCAGAAAGACATTGGAACCCAGGTTTGAAGGTCCTTACCAAGTACTCTTGACCACAGCCACCTCAGTAAAGCTGGAAGGAAAACCTACCTGGATACACGCATCACATTGCAAGAAACAACCCGAGAAAACAACATGATGAAATATCTACTTACAGATTTTTTGTTGAAGATTGTTGTTTTACAAATATATGCATGGACTCCTGGTATTAATGTACTTGAAGTAGAGGAAACAACAACTTTCGAATGGGCTATAGATGATCCTAAAGTAGCAAATTATTATTGACAAAGGTAGACTAGTACATCTTTCCTCACAGATACAACAGGATACTGCACCACATTGGTGGGATATATTTAGTGGAATGTCTTCTACAGCAACCAATACCTTTCACTGGTTGTTAAGTCCAATGGTAATTATTATTCTAATATTAATATCACTTACAATCACGAATATATGTGTATACAGGAAAATAAATAGGAAAATTAGGATAATAGACAGGGTATACTGATAAGTGTGTATTGACATCACCCTACTCCTATAAAACTCCTCTTCTTGAATTTTAAGATGTTGGTAATACCTAGGGGGATGGGTTCTACCCCTCTGACAACTCGCGGTCAGGGAAAGGACTCTGGGGAAAAACTGACTAGAACTTATTCATGAGGACCCAGGGGGAAGGAGAGGATGATGTCAAAGGGGGAAATTGATAGGGTTGAAATAATGACTTAGAGTTCCACTTTAATTGTTTCTGTTTTTCTTACCTGTGTACGTATCAATTGTTCTATTTAAATTGTTTGTGCTCCTTTCTTAGCTGTGTACGTATCAATTGTTCTATTTAAATTGTTTGTGCTCCTTTCTTACCTGTGTACGTATCAATTGTTCTATCAATCTGTATCTAGATGGAATTTGGAACTGCTGAATAATCATTACATGTTCGCTGATGAGAAACTCTTTGTACCTTAACCTCATTTGGTAATGCCGATAAGATTACTGCTTTTGGAACTGCCTATAAAAGAAGTAAAGGGAGCAGTCCTTTTTTGGGGGGATGCTCAGAACTGTGATACAGACATACCTGACTCCGTGTCATTATTCTTATAGAAGCAATAATTTGGCAAAGCTATATAAACTTAAGCAACTTATTTAAGAGTTGCCCCTAACACCAGTATGTACTCTTCATCCTGTGGACCCGTATTTCTATGGGGAGGCTGTACTTCATGACTACTGGAGATTGTCAATAATACACCTTCCCATTGGAATGAATAGGGCTTACATGTTCATGATAAAAAGACCCAGTGGGGATGTTCTTGGAAAAATGGTTATGTGGTTCTGGGCAGGGCCACATAGTGAATAATGCTGGAACTAGGACAGATGTAAGTAATGGGCCAGGAGGGTTGCAGTCAGGTGGGTGGGGGGACACCTTAAAGGAAACATTATGCTAAAGGTTGTTCTGTAGCTTGAATCTGCCATTACAGTAGTTGTGCAATGTGTCTAAATATGATTGTGCAGTCCAGTAGACACCAGAATTAGACACACTATGTTCAGTAATCAGCACTCGGTAACAGACCAAGTTATTCTACAATACAAGTCTATCTGAGGACACTTGTGCTGCGGTTTGAAAATAGAAGGTTGACAGTGGCTTAGTTCCTCTACAGCAGGAAGATCCATTGGAAGCAGCTTACAGGTCTTCTATCAACATGGTCATTAGTCTCTCCTTTTAAAAATTGAGGAGGGCAAAACTTGACCATCACGTTCTTACAAAAAACAATGGTAATGGTTGTTAGGGTAATCCTAGTAATCCTTTAGAGAGATAAAGCCAATGGAGCTCTGAATGTAATCATGCTGTCAATCTGTATAAGGGTAATGGAAAACACAAGCCTTGGAAGTCTCATCTTTAGTCTCATATCACTTCAGCATGTTAGGCCTCACTGGATAACTTGACTTACAATTACACTTGCAATAACAACAATAACATTTGACAAGTTTATGCATTTTTACAAATGTATGCTTTAACCTGATGATTTCTACCCAAAACTGAACTTTAAAGAGTAATTACTAGCATCAAAGCAATTTGATTGTCTACTATGAGAAATTTCATAGTGCAGACATTTTTTGTAAAGCTTTCTGTGTGTAAGAGAAAGAAAATGACCTGCATCAGACATGTTTTGAAATAACTTTGTTTCATTCCAAACAGGGGTTCACAGATCAACCAATCAGATTACAAACAAAATGACTGAAGGAACTAGTGCACTAAAGCTGTGTCAGAATGATAACGTTAAAGCAGGGGTCTCAAACTGGCAGCCCTCCAGCTGTTGCGAAACTACAAGTCCCATGAGGCATTGCAAGGCTGACCGTTACAAGCATGACTCCCTCAGGCAGAGGCATGACTGGACTTGTAGTTTTGCAACAGCTGGAGGGCCACCAGTTTGAGATGCCTGCGTTAAAATAATTGTAAAGGGTATTTTTTTTCATAATAAACATATACTTACCTGCTCTGTGCATAGTTTGTCCATAGACACACACAATGCAGCTCAGCCCTGTCCCCCGATCCCTCAACACAACATTTGATTGACAGCAGCAGGACCCAATGACTCCCACTGCTATCAATCTGCCCTCTGAGGAGGGAGAGAGCAGAGAAAGTTGCTGCTCTCAGGCACAGAGCTGGATCGAGGTCAGGCTCAGGTAAGTATAAGAGGGGGCTGGTGGGAGGAGCTTAACACATAAAGTTTTTTTACCCTAATGCAGAGAACGCATTAAGGTAAAAAAAAAACAAAAAAAAAAAACTTCCTGGGTTTAGAACCACTTTGAAATAGAACTAAAGGCCAAACTTTTGTTGCTCATTTGGATAGTGTAAGGGAGAGATATAACCCCTGTCATTATTTTATTTTTTATTTTTTTTTGCCATCTGTGTTCCTTTGGGGAGATTGCCCTTCACTTCCTGTCCCATAGCCAAAACAGGAAGTGAGAGGAAATTCCTCCAAAGTGAGTGATTCCCTAGTCGTCACCAGAACTAGTTTACCCACTGAAAGTTTTCTCCTCTCTTTTCCCTAGCATTAAACTTGACAAATAAAGAGGGTGAATCTCGCTAACGGGAGCACAGACAGTAATAAAAACTTGACAGGTGTTCTAATACCCTGTCAAAACTACAGAAAAAGTTTTGCCTTGAGTTATACTTTAAGTACCCAGCAGGTAGGCAATGTTTGTTGTATACATCTCAAGGTGTAATGTTTATATTTCACTGGCGTGTAACATTGGAATGACATAACATTTGTGAAGTTTTGTCCTTTATGTACTAGTCAATCTAAAATGGAAACAATGAACTCAATCCAGGCTGGCCCCACATAGCAGGCGCTTTCAGGGGGCCTCCATATGATTTTGTTTTTTTATTCAATTTCCCAGGTGCCTCAAATACAAAATTGCTCTGTTAGGAACATATAGACCCACCTTTCTGTGCCAATAGCCTAGCCACACTCTATCCTTAGCATCATTTTTAGCCCATCACTGTGATTGACAACCTTGAAGAACAATTGTGACGTTAGAATTTAGAGGAAACACCAGGCTCTCGACCCAAGAAACAAATCATTAGATTAGATACTGTACTTTATTATCAGTGTATTTAATGCAACATAATTTCACATGGTAGATCTCTCACAACAGCAGTAAACACATGCATATGCATATCCACACATACATATGCACCAAGATACATACATACCTTAAATACTTACAAAATGTAAACAATAGCCCAAGAAAATAAAACAAATATATTCAAAGTAATGCAAATATTATTAAAGTAAGAGAAAAGATATTAATACAATATTTGAATATGGAAGATAAACTACCAAGGTACAGTACATTAACATTCTTGGGAGTTTGTATAAGATATAGTAATGGATAGTATATCTCTGGGAAAGAAACTGTACTTCAGTCTATTTGTGTGAATCTTGATTGCTCTCTATCTTTTTCCTGAGGGTAGTTTAATAAAAACACTGCAGTATATCCTGGGTGAGTTAAAGTGGTTGTAAACTCTTACATATACCCAATTAAGTGACTGGCCTCAGGTGATACACAAAGATGAAACAAATCCTTCTACTTAAGTTGTACCTGTTTATCTTTCATCTTCTCTTCTCCATATCTGTTCAAAGTCCAGACTTTATAAAGCTTGTCTGAGCTTTCAGAAAACAGGGGCGAAGAGCTGAAATTACACACTGTAGAGCTCAGGGTGGAGAGATGTGAGAGCTGATCGGAGGGAAGGGACATACCCCATTCACACAGCACATAGGAACAGAGCTGAGGCTCTCAATCACAGGCTGTGTGCTGAAGATCCCTCCCCTTTCACTTTTTTTCTCCTGGTATCAGGAAACTTATCAGAAGTGATTCATGCTGATAGCAGAAGAACGAGGCAACAGAGAGACACAACACTTAGGGGTTTATTTACTAAAGGCAAATAGACTGTGCACTTTGCAGAAGGCAGTTGCCCTCTGCAAGTGCAATTGCTCCAGAGCTTAGTAAATGAGTTAAGGCTTGACTTTGCAAAGAGTACCCAATCCTGTGCAAGGAAAATTAAAAAAACAGCATTTTTGCTTGCACATGATTGGATGATGGAAGTCAGCAGAGCTTCATTTACTAAGCCTCATTTACTAAGCTCTGGAGCAACTGCTCTTGTTGATTTTCTCTTTAGTAAATCAACCCCTTAGTGTTCTTAATTGAGACAACTACACACCATTGAGGGATATGCTTTGTTCATATTTCATGTCTTAGGTTTACAACCACTTTAAAACTTTGCTAAAGCTGCTAGCCCTTTTCTTTAGTTAGCCAGCATACACATTGCCCAGGTTTGGCATTTTGGTATCTTTAATCCACTGTTCTGTTGTTACTGCACAAGCCTTTTTTCTTGTCTTCTACCATACAATTGGCATACTATACTGTAGTAACTGGAGGCGATTGCTCTCTGTGGGAAAATCATAAATATTCACCATGCACTTAAACCCTTTTGCTGCCTGAACCATATCTGCATTTTCTGCATATATGTTTTTTATTTTAAATCAACAAAGATTTTTATTGAAGATACATCAACATACATTGCCAACAGTACATATAAATGTAAAGCCCAGCAGAAACTCACCCGCCCCTGAAGTCAATGTTAACAAACCAATAAGCCTGATAATACAGTACACAAGTCAACTTGCCTAACCAAAGGAACCAAACAGCAATACATTTTACACCATACTTAGAGACAAACTATCCCCTCTCGAGTAATACAGTATACCCCGCAGAAATACACCTAACTAGCCAGCATTGAGTTGAAGTAGCCTATCCATGGTCAAATCCACCAGAGCAAGCCCCGGAACATCAACCACAGTGCTCATAGCCTCTCAAATGTATGCTCATTTCCCCTATGTTTGTATATACGTTTTTCCATTCTTAACAGCTCACCAATATTCTTGACCCACTCCCTCACAGTAGGTGGAGCCTCCGACATCCAGTGTACCGTGATCAGTTTGCGTGCCTGGAACAAAGCTCTAAGGATAGCCTCCCTGGTATACACTTCCCAGTCATACTCTTCTAATATACCCAATAAGCAGGCTTTGGGTCTATGGGAACGACCACCTGAAACACAGCTTTGATCCTATGTACCATCCCTGCAAAGGAAGGAATGACGTTTCTGACTCCACCACAAAAGGTGTATTAGGTCACCATGGTCCCTCTTACACCTTGTGCAAGTATAGTCTGATCGTAGGCCAATCAAGTGGAGTCTGTGAGGAGTAAAATACACCCTTAGAAAGATATACAGTTAAGTTAACCTTTGAGAAACATTCCAGATGGCCAACATCCCGTTCCCAACGATCCATCACTCTCAAGGGATGCCGACTCAGGTAGGACTAGAGAAGCATGGCAAGGCTTTGTTAAATAAATCCTTTGGAGGAGTCAACATCCCTGATGACACTAAATTGCATATATGTTTAAAAATAATTTTAGGCGTGAAGACTACTTAAAAAAAAAAAAACATTGTATACCTTCTAAAAAATGAAAAATAAAACGGTGGTAGTTCCAATTTTGGTCATTTTATAAGTGCAAAATTTCAGTAAAAAATGCACAAATGCAATATATTACTCAGTTATTTTATGAAATATTGAAGATGATGTTGTACAAGCAACCCAGGAAGCCAATGGCTTCTTGCTCCTAATTGCGCTCCAGCTTACAGCTCTACAGCAATCTTCCATGTTCTCCTACCAGCAGCTTCTCGTCCGAACGTTGCATTCCACCAGCTGCTTGCCTGCCAATCTCTGCATCATGGAGTCATTCCATAGATGACTTAATTCTAAACTGATGACATGCTGATTTGATATCATATGCAGTGAGTGCAATAATTCATGTTTTTTTTATCCTGAATACACTTTACACTTAGATGGTTGCGCCCCCTTTTGTCTATTCTTTTAGGCTGTCTCATCATTGTTTTGTATAAGTCGATTTAGAGTGGTATCAAACTTTGCTATAACACTAGAGGCATGAATATGGATGCACCCATGTGTAAACAGGGCTGGATTGAGCACACAGCCCTGTGATACTTTTGTGTCCAAAATTAGAGCCAAGCAGAGTCGACTCCCCATTCTCATAGTTTGTGTTCTGTTAGTCAAGAAATCCATTAACCATGAACAGAATGAGGGACCTACACTGAGGTTGTTAACCACCCTGGCGGTATGATTATGTCAGATTTTTGCATCTCAAAGCGGTACATTTTTTTTGCATAGAAATTTGGCATTTTATATTATAGGCCTGTAATTCTTAGTAATAACACACTTAAATCTGTCCAAACAAGAGTCTAGTAGACATCCCGGGTATGATAAAGTCTGAAACACTAAATCATAAATTATAATATCATAAATAACTATAAAAAATAATAATGTAATAATAATAAAATGAATTTCCCCATGAATCACTGTCGCTCAAGTGTTCTAATTTACTAACGCTGTTTTCTAGCTGGTCTCAAACCGTAAACTGTAAAGAGACACTTTTTGGTTGCCATTGACAATCTCAAGTTTCCAGGCAGAAAGAACAGTATATATAATAAAAAAATGCATGCAAGGCATTGGACAAAGCACTAGGGAAAAAAAGGAGGTGAAATGATTTCATACAGTAATGTAATCTGTAAGATTTCCAGTGTACTGTATGTGTTATGAATTTTGTACTTTTTGAATTTGCCGCCGGGCTCTGCCCCCATGCGTCGCTCGCAGGGAACTGAGCCTGGCACACAGAGGCATTGGGCAGAGGACACAGTCCGCAAACACAGCGGGGGGGAACATTGCAGGATCCTGGGGAAAAGGTAAGTACACTGCACCAGGAGCCTGAGATGCAATCCCGAGTGTGGCTCGGAGTTACTGCAGATGGTACTGAAATTTAACCCCGAGCCACACTCGGGAATACCACCAAGGAGGTTAAAGCATAACTGAAGGCAAAACTTTTTTTAGTTTTGAATGTAGTGGAGAGGGATTAGAAGACCCATCAGGTTTATTTCACTGCCTGTGTCCCTGTTGGAGAGATTCACCCTCTCTATTTGACCTGTTTACCGTTATCACAAAGAGTGAAAGTAAAGGATAATCAGAAGAATAGAAATAAAAGGGAAATCTTCTAATGGATACACTACTTTTGGTGAAACTGGTGACAACAAGGAATTCTGTCACTTTTGAGGGACTTCTTCTCACTTCCTGTTTTGGGTATTTGACAGGAAGTGAAGGTAAATCTCCGTAATGAAACGCAGGGGGGGATTTACTAAAACTGGTGCACACAGAATCTGGTGCAGCTGTGCATACTAACCTATCAGCTTCTAACTTCAGCTTGTTCGGTTAAACTTTGACAACAAAACCTGAATGCTGATAGATTACTTTGCACAGCTGCACCAGATTCTGTGTACACCAGTTTTAGTAAATCTTCCCTACAGAGTGAAAAAAATGGCTTGCAGGGGTAATTCCTTTCCCTTACTCTTTCCAAAAGGAAAATACTTGATGTGATTGTAGCCAAATTAGTGCAATTGTGACAGAGAAAATTGAGTACTCAATTGAGTACTCAATCACGGACAGTACTCAATTTTCTCTGTCAAAAGGTAAATAAAAGTTTGCCTTTATTTCTAAATTGAGCTTGTACACCAGTTTGTGAGGGATTATTGAGGGCAGAACTAAAATCAATAAATAACATCCTAGCATTAGTGTCGGGTGCTCTTGATGGCACAATAGAAATAGCATAATCAGTCAATTTGTTTGGTCAGTAGGTGGATATGGATATGTGCACTGGATTTGCCCTGGATTCAGGGCAGTCTAGTTCCTAAACTAAAAAAAAAAAAAAAAATGTGCTAACATACAGAGGTGGATTAGGTACTTTGTTTCCACTTCAAGTTTGCTTTTTAAAGGTAAAACTTGACAACCACATCAGTCGTAAAGCTGACTGTAAGAGTAATGTTTGCGGAACAAAACAGATTTTTGCATGCACCAGTAGACAGATCTTGGCTGTAGTTTACCAGAGGTAAGTATTAAGCCAGCGTAAGCTTTTCCCTATGATGTATTGATTTTTAGTTCTTTAATTTTATTAATTTAGTAGATTTGCAGATGAACATTGAATTTGCAGATAAAAAAATGCAAGAACTGAAGTGGTACATTAAATAATAAAAATATTTACTTAACTTTTTTGATTTTAGCCTTCTTTGTGTATTGTATTATCAAGAAATCTTTTAGCATTGGCATGCATTTGCATCTTGTGCCTGTTTGTTAAACATTGAATTTGAAAAGGTGTACAGCACTGAACTCACCAGCCTGCTGTGAAGTTATGGAAAAGTTGACAGAGTGAATAACACTTTAAAAGACATGCCTCCTACATAGCAATATATACACATTTTAGCAACTTGGGGACTGTCCAACACTTTATTTTTGCTATTAAAGACACCAAGGGACGTGTGAAAGTGGCAGTTATTTAGACAAGTAAGTGGGCTTGTAACCTTTCAAGTGGAGAAAGAAGTATTTATGTATATAAAACCAGATACTTAGGAAACTGCCTGGTATATGTGGAACATGCTGTAACAAACTTGGCAAGACTAAGCCAAAAGCATATGAGATGACTCTGGATTACATGGTTCAAAAGGTTCCTTTTAAGTCTTCTGCCAGTGTCGCGTTCAGGTAACACAAATGTAAGGATTAACTGAGCAGTTAAATTACAAGCTTCAAGGCTGCTAAACACCATTTGAAGTTGGGCCCCCCAAAATAAACCTTTGTATGTATCTTTGGGACTAATTTTACACACCCTTGGAATGATGTTGTATATGGCTTTCAAGCAAGAATGTTTTACATATTGTATGTTTTAGCACATTCATTGGTTTACCATTTAATTTTCTAAAAAGAAGAACTGAAGCTGCAATGGTTTTACCATTGCAATGCAGAACTAATTCAGTCACACACGGGAATCTTTTTTTGTGTGAGTAATCATATTTCAAGCAAATCACATACTTCATGCTCATAAGAAAATACTAATAGTGCTAAAACCCTAAGTTTAGTTAAAAACATTATCAGCATACGGAACATCACTTACTCTCAGTATGATGTGTACTTTGTGCTGCTGTCTTTTGTTTAGTAGAAATCTTCCATCTCTGATCCACTATCTACCTCTATTGTCATAATCTTCAGGTGCAGGAGTTAATAAAACTGAGGGGCTGTGACAGGTGCTCATCAAGAGTGGCTAACTATGCCTGCCCTTTCTAACTGCCATTTGTAGAAAAGGGTTTTTTTGTGACTTTCAGTGAGACACAATACACGTGGTAGGAGAAATTGTAAAATTGTTTAATTGGCATATAAACAATGCGTTGAACATGAGTATTTTTTATCTATATACACAAGACAATGGCATACAAAAAAGAATTATAGTTATAGGATGCAAATGAATCACAGTTGAGATCAAGCTATGTGTTGGAATCATGATGACATTGATAGGCTCAACGCGTTTCGTGGCCAGTTGCCACTCATCAGGAAAAAACTCATCTGAAAAAATGAAAAAAGTATTTTATCATGTGCCCAACACATAGCTTGACCTCAACTGTGATTCATTTGCATCCTATAACCCATTTGTATACATTACTCAATAAGCACTGGCTTTTTATACTAGCTACTTCCATGGGATACTATGCGATTTCAGATGCGTGCATGTACATACATGAATTATTCTTTTTTTGTATGCCATTGTCTTGTGTATATAGATAAAAATACTCATGTTCAACTCTTTGTTTATATGCCAATTAAACATTGTTACAATTTATTCTGCCACATGTCTTGTGCCTCACTCAAAGTCCCAAAAACCCCTCCTGATTTAGGGATGGAGGTGCATGTTATCATGCACCTCATTTAAAGTCCCACAACCCCCTTGCCATTCGTAGAAGTCATACTATTGCTTCTATGAATTAAACACGATCTATGAATGAGGGAGGTGGACCTTTCAAATATCCACCCATCCTCCCATTTATAGATTGCTTTTCATTTATGCAAACTACAGTACAGCCTTCATGAATGGAGGAGCTGGGCAGAAAGAGGGAGCATAGTTGGGAATTCTTGATGAGTGCCTGCCAAAGCTTTCTTAGTTTTAATAATCCCTGCTGCACCAGAAGAATTCAGCAGTGTGGGGGGGAGGAGGAGGAGGGATCTGTTGAGGACAATTTCTACTAATCCAGAAGACAGCAGCATGAGGGTCACATCACATAAATAGTAACTTCTCTTGTGCTGATTTTTTTTACTAAACCTAAGCTGGCCATACATGGATCAAAACGGTTCAGCAAGGACTGGATGAATTTCGATCCATGTATGAGCAGGGTGGTTGTACAGATGCCAGTCTATCAATTGACTTTTGCACAACCACCCTATTACAAGGGATGTTTACATTCCTTTTAATAGGAATAAAAGTGACACTTTTTTTTATTTAAAGAACAGTGTAAAAACAAAAAAAGGTAAAATAAATAAGAAAAAAAAATATTTTGAACGCGCCCCGTCCCGCCGATCTCGCACGCAGAAGCGAGCGCATACGTGAGTAGCGCCTGCATATTAAAACGCTGTTCAAACCACACATGTGAAGTATCAACGCGATTATTAGAGTGAGGGCAATAATGCTAGCCCTAGACCTCCTCTGTAACTCAAAACATGCAACCTGTATAATGTATCAAACGTCGCCTATGGAGATTTTTAAGGGTAAAAGTTTATCGCCATTCCAACGAGCAGGAATTTTTAAGGGTATGTCATGTTGGGTATCAGTTTACTTGGCTTAACATCATGCTTCACAATATAAAAAAATGGGCTAACTTTACTGTGGTCATATTTTTTAATTTAAAAAAGTGTATTTTTTCCAAAAAAAGTGCGCTTGTAAGACCGCTGTGACATAAAGTATTGCAACGACTGCCATCTTATTCTCTAGGGTGTTAGAAAAAAATATATATAATGTTTGGGGGTTCTAAGTAATTTTCTTGCAAAAAAAATATGATTTTAACTTGTAAACAACAATTTTGAAAAATAGGCCGGTCCTTAAGTGGCTAAGCAATGCAGTTTCACAGCTGATGATTTATCCTTAAGTGAACATTGACCACAACACTATATTTCTGGCCATTTTTCAGGCCATTTTACCATCTCTCAGACATTATACTTTGGGTAGGTCAAACAATCCAATCTACCCAAACATGAAAACTGGGAACCAATCTATCTTTGTGGTTATATTTTTGTCTAAATTATCAAGCTTGTGATCATGATGTGTAATGTTAACATTTATTTCAGCTATAATGCTCGGAGAATTCATTTTTATGCATTCTTATGTCAAGCTCTGCAAGGTAAGAATTTGGCTTTTACATTTCTAACCATGCAAGACTTACAATTTAGATAAAGCATTTCATTGCACTTATGAAGTAAGGAAATGGCATTAAGCCTAATTTAAGTATGTTGATGTTTACATTTGTTAACTCTAAAACCATTTATCGTAGGGTGTTATGCTTCATTTGGATGTAGTTAAGTAGGTAGAACACTCTTGGAATCTAGTGTTGCGTTCTTTGTCAATTTTAGAGTGTAGTTGTACAGTTTTAGCTCTGGAAGCAATACATAAGCAAAAAATAATTTATAAAAATCTCTTGTGATAGTAATTTATAGCCTCTTAACCTGCCAAAGTGTCCCTGTGTATTGTCCCAAAGAGCAGTTGCTCTTTCTCTTATCATATATCTTGTGTGCATTCCACTAAGTGGAAAAGTGATGAACAGCCGACTTATCCCCAAGACCCCTAATTTATAAGCAATATGTAATTATTCTCTTCCGTAGCACACCTGTCTGATCTAATTGAGTTGTATGAGGACATTGCTGAGGGCCTATCATGTTTACGGGAAATCTAGTACACTCTGTTCTCCCCATTGTCTCTAAATTCACATTCTAAACTTTTTTTGATAGAATTTAGGGAAGGCTCAGTAAACTGCAAATTGAAGAGAAACATGTCTACATTTTTCTGTACCATGCATGATGCCATTTATACTTTGCCAGGATTCTGTTCTATTTAAAGTGGTTGTAAAGGCAAAAGGTTTTTTTACCTTAATGCACTTTCTGCCTTAAAGAGTAAGTTAACTTCCATCTTTAAGTTTTACCTATATTAGGGCTTACCTATAGGTAGTGTAAATATCTCCTAAACATGCACTGTTTAGGAGATATTTACTGTATATGCAGCCAGTTACATCACTGGTGCATGCACTCTGAAGGAATGGCTGCCGGTGCTGTTTCTTCAGAGCAGTGTGCCGCGACCCGCAGCTTACCGGAAGAAAAACCGGGTATAGATGGACGCGGTCTCCAGAGATGACATTGCATCGCTGGAAGGCTTCATTTTGAGGTAAGTTTCACATAAAGTCCAGCGGGTTACAACCACTTTAAGGTAAAAAAAACCTTACAATAGCAGTGCTTTCCAGCCCCCCCCTTAAACACTAACCTAAGTCCTGTATCAATCCAGCACTGCACCCATCTTCAGTTCTTCACTCCTCCCTTTCTTCTCTCACAAGTTTCTCTGAGGGCAGCAGTAGCCATTGGCCTGCTGCTGTCATTAAAAATCATGTGAGCAGGGAGTGCGGGGCAGGGACAAGCCACACTGTGTTGTGTGTGTCTATGGACAGACGAAGCCTGCATGTTTGCCCCCATAGCAAGCGGCTTGCTATGGGGGCAGGCACAGGAGAGGAGGAGTCAAGATCACCAGAGGGCATATCCAGAAGAGGAGGTTCGAGATGCTCTGTACAATTATTTTAAGAAAAAAAAAAAATTAATAACAACATTTACTTTAATTGGGGAATTAAATCCTTATAGATACAATTTATTGGTTTGTGCTCACAGTTCTCTAATAAATTCACCTTGTACTCCAATAAACTGTATAGGTTTAAGCCTTTAAGATAATAATATTGCTTACAGAAAGTTTATACACTCATCAAAATGATTTGTTACATATTTTCAAAGTATCCAAAGTATCTATTACCCTAGTCACCAAAAAGTATAACTATAGCCAAAACTCACTCTCATTCAAGAGATTTTCCTTCACTTTCTGTGCTATAGACACAACAAGAAGTGAGGGGAAATTTGTGCTGTGCTGGGCAGGCTTTTGGGAATGGTGCCTTGCACTTTTACAGTGCAAGGCACAGTTTTCTCACTTTTTTTAATGTTTCAACATTATGGAAATGTCAGAAAGGGACATTTCATTAATTTCTATGCACCACAGACAAAAACGCGGGGTGTGATGGAAAGCTGTGGAGCAGTGCAGAAAGAAAAATACAGACATGTTGCAGGTTTTGCACTGCTCTGCCCTGCAGCTGACAGCTTAAGGAAGTGTGAACAGAGCACACAGAAAACCATTGTTGGTTAAGCTGAGGGGCATTGGCGGCCCCTCCATATAGGGCGCATGGGTGCCAGCTCCCCTATCTATGTGTCCGTCCCATGATCTATATATCAGTGGTGAGGGACCATGGATATCAATGCGGGATGGGTGTTTTTTTGAAGCACCAGGCTCTAATAGGCTTCAAAAAAGGTTGAGCTCAGAGCATTGCGCTCCGAGCCCACCCAGTTGTGTGACCATAGCAAATTAATTTTCATTATTATCAAGCTAAAGTTCCTCCCCGCCAATCAGGAGGCAGGTCTGTGAGACCTGTTTCCCAATTGGCCAAAGCATCAGGCGATCCTATTGGATGCCTAGCACTTTGGCGGAAGACATACGGCGGAGGAAGCTGGAGGAGCAGACACTGGAGCCGCTGCATGCACTCCAGGAGAGGACATCACTGCCCCACAACATGAGCACGCCGGGGGTGGTGTTGATTGTTTGCCGCCCCCCCAAAGAAGAACCCACCCGCTGCCACTGCTGAGGGGCATTTTTCTTCTGCATGAAAATGCAGCTCTCTGCATATTTGTGAACCGGCTCTTAGACATTACCAGAACAGGTGTCCCCATTGGAGGATTTCCTATCTATTCCTGCTCTGGTGATCACTCAAAATGCATATCTTTCCTCATTAGTCGTGATTGACCGAGTTCTCTTTTAGTTCTGTAATTTGCTAATTACTCCACCTACCCCAGTAACATGCAGATACTAGTAATTTTCCATTTGTATTTCATTCCATTTATTTTTCCAAAATCAATTTTTTTTTTCCATTAAAGATTTTTATTGATGACAAAAGATCAGTACAAATCAAGGAAGCATACATATGTATGGGAACAAGTTACATGAAGGTAAAGTAATTGTAACTGTCTTATCATTGCTATTGATATGAGCCCACATAATGTGGAGAATTATAGGAATCTCCTGAGCCATTTTCAACAATTAAACTGTGAAACAATATTGACAATCAGGCCAGTTATGTAGGGCCACAACATCTAATACCATATGTAAGAAAAGTTAGTAGTAGAGTAATTATTAGTATTAGTAGATATAGGCTGAGGGAAGGGAGAAAAGTGATCAACCACATTATTCAGTTTCATTGATGAAGGTACAACAACCAAGGGTATAATGACCTGATTATGTTGAGAAATCATTCAGCTAATGCTAGGTTGAGTATATTGTTCAGTAATGATGTCCAAATATGCCTGAGAATATTTAAAGATGGTCCAGGGTTGTCAAGTTTTATGTAACCTCTCTACCTGGTCACTGGATTGTGCCAGTGTGTCTTCCATTTCATAAATTTCTGATACTTTATGAAGCCATTCTGTTATTGAGGGAACCTGGGGGAAGTTCCAGTGAATTGGAATTATGGATTTGGCAGCATTTAATAAATGTTTTGAAAGAGAGTGTTTGTATTTCTTCAAAGGTGAGTTTGATATACAGTGAAACCTCGGATTATGAGCATAATCCGTTCAAGGAATATGCTCGTAATCCAATGTACTCGCATATCAAAGCGAGTTTTCCCATTGAAGTCAATGGAAACGAAAATAATTTGTTCCGCATTGATTTCAATGGGACGCAATACCGCATGCAGCCACAGGCAGGGGGCGCCGGAGAGCCTCGGAAACGGCCGAAAAGGCCCGTGGGACACTTCGGCTGACCTCGTTAAACCTCGGAAAGACTCCATTCACGAATCTTTCTGAGGTTTGCCGAGGTCAGCGAACTCTCCTCGGGCTTTCCGTGCATTTCCGAACGGCGCTGATTGGCAACTTTCGGCTCTGCTTGGCTCCAACGCCCCCCACCTCAGGCCAAAAGTGGTACTGCACACTGAATCCTGCTCGTTTTGCAATACAACACTCGCAAACTGAGTTAGGATTTTTAGAAATACAGTGCTCGGTTTGCGAAACGCTCGCTAACCGTGTTACTCGCAAACCGAGGTTCCACTTTATGCAGTAAACAATATGCCACATTAAGTATAAGTTTAGTCTCAGTGATCAGGATGATTGTTTCCCTAACTTTGTTGCAGAATGGTGTGACCATCTGTATAGCTTTGGACCACCTCCTCCTAAGTCTGTCATCCGTTGTCTTTTTGGCCTCCTGTAACCATGCATATGCAAATGAGGTTGCCTTAAAAAATTAATCACCCGTGCAACAAACTGATTCAAACTCTGTTCAGGGTCTAGAGAAAACGCCCATCCGAGATTTACAATAAAGATAGCTACGCAACTGTAGATATGACCAGAAGGGTAGATGAGGGAGGTCATTTTCTCATTTTAAGTCAGTCAGGTCTTTGATCTTGGCCTGATGGAAGAAGTCCCCAGCTAGAAGTGGTTTGTTTCGATGTGTTGTTAGAAACATTGAGTTGCCTACGCCAGGTATAAAGTCTGGGTTGTCTTTTAGGGGGGTTTAGCGGGCTAAATGAAGAAGTGACATCCATTGTTCTAGCTAACCTATAAGCAATCTCTAGAGTGGTCCCTGTCAGTGGATGTTGTTTTAAACTATCAGGGTAAGTGTGCCATGGAATCCATGGTGCAAATTGTAAGGGAATGGGATTTAGAGCCATCTCCAAGGTTACCCAGTCTTTAGTGTCTTTATGGCAATGCCAATCTATGATCCTTGTGAGGTGTGAGGCCAAGTAGTAGTCCCTGAAGTTGGGTAGGCCCATCCCACTGTGTTCTTTTAGTCTGGTTAAAAGACCAAAACTGATTCTAGGTTTCTTGTGAGCCCATAAGAACCTTAACAGGATGGAGCGTAATGAATTAAACAGGCCTTGGGGTAGTCTGACCAGTAATGTGCACATGAGATAGAGTAGCCTAGGTAAGATGATTATCTTGATGATGGCCACACTGCCAAACCATGAAAAGGTGCCCAAGTACCAGTTGTTGAGGTCTTTCTTTATGATTTTAAGCAATGGTGGAAAGTTTTGTTCGTAAATCAGTGAAAGCTGCGGTGTCAGCCTAACTCCTAAATATTTCAGTGTCTTGGGATCCTATCTGAAAGAGTTGTTCTCTTTAGTTGATGTGCCGGTAGAAGTCCCTGGAATACAGACTTATATATACCGGGTATTATTGCACTGTTGTATAAGCAAAGTGGTCAATCAAAGGCAATAACAGATAGAAAAGATAAGAGTCAGAGTGAGAAAGTTGAAGAAGTAAAGATCTACCTTTAGATAGAACACTATCTGAAAAGGTTAACGTGTGTTCTGTGTTTTCAAGATCACTTTGTGTGGGAGAGAGGGAGGCGGCCACTCGGTGAGTAAACAGATATCACTAATAAAGGTAATATGTAAATTTAATGAGTTAAACCACACCTCCAAAAAAAACACACAGCTTTAAGGACAACAATATAGAGTGCTAATTAATCAACCCAACCAACTGGTGGGCAAATGCTCTTATACAATATAGACAGTAGAGCATAGTACCACCAGCCCTTTGCGGATAAGTATGATGCGTTCTAATAGTTTGCACCAGCACAATTCTCATCTGTGTCTGCCATATGTGGGTGACAGGACAAATATTCTGCCTGCCCCCCACATATGCCGCAACAGAGCCAGGCAGGTCAGACTTAACAGTTAAAGCTTCTGCAGTAGTATAATAATTGCACCGGGTGAAGTTTTTGGGTGTGTTATGCACGCCATAGGCTTTCAATAAAAAAAAAAGTAGTATAATAATTGCCGTATAAAGTCACTGACCCCTATCATGATAGCAATTATGGTAAAGCCAGAGGTAACAGCCATAGTTCCTGGAATAAAGAATGAGAACCTCAGTGGAAATATGCGTAATCCTAAATTACAGCATATGGTCTCAAATACATTTCCTATAAAGCCCCATTGCCGTGTTCACAGTCGGACAGATGCGGGGGTCAGTCAACATGTCAGAGCTGCATTTGGGGAACTGAAGAACTGAAGAAAAAAGAAAAAACCTGCAAATACAAAACAAAGAATGGAGTATGGATGAACTGGACAGTCTAACCCGACCATTAACCCTCCTCTTGAGCTCATGCAGCCACAGGTATTGAGTTTGGGGTGCTAGCTTTAGAGCCTCCACTTCTGTTATGTTTCATCTTTTTTGGAAATCCTCTTTTTGGGCGAGGAGAATGGAGAACGGATTGGGCTTCTGTCTGGAGGTGGTAATGTAAAGTCAGCGTACCAGTCCGGTAGATCTATCAGGCCCAGACCCAGCCCTTCAGAGAAGTCTGGCAACTCCGCTGGGGTGCGCAGAACATGTTGGTGGCCATTAGTGAGCACAATGAGTGCAAAGGGGAAACGCCAGGTATATTTTAAGTCCTTATCTTTCAGCTTATCCAGAAGAGGATGCAGTGCCCTGCGATTTTTTTAAGGTGATTTGGGATAGGTCCTGAAACAGCATTATAGTTTCACCATCAAAAATGATTCGGTCATTTCTCCTGGCCTTTCGCATATGTCTTCTTTTAGTGTAAAGCTCTGTAGACAACATACAGTATTACAGTGTCTCACAAACGTGAGTACACCCCTCACATTTTTGTAAATATTTTATCTTTTCATGTAACAACACTGAAGAAATTACACTTTGCTACAATGTAAAGTAGTGAGTGTACAGCTTGTATAACAGTGTAAATTTGCTGTCTCCTCAAATTAACTCAACACACAGCCATTAATGTCTAAACCGCTGGAAACAAAAGTGAGTACACCCCAAATGAAAATGTCCAAATTGGGCCCAATTAGCCATTTTCTCTCCCTGGTGTCATGTGACTCATTAGTGTTATAAGGTCTCAGGTGTGAATGGGGAGCAGGTGTGTTAAATTTGGTGTTATCGCTCTCAGTCTCTAATAATGATCACTGGAAGTTCAATATGGCACCTCATGGGAAAGAACTTTGAGGATCTGAAAAAAAGAATTGTTGCTCTACATAAAGATGGCCTAGGCTATAAGAAGATTGACAAGACCCTGAAACTGAGCTGCAGCACGGTGGCCAAGACCATACAGCGGTTTAACAGGGCAGGTTCCACTCAGAACAGGCCTTATCATGGTTGACCAAAGAAGTTGAGTGCATGTGCTCAGCATCATATCCAGAGGTTGTCTTTGGGAAATAGACGTATGAGTGCTGCCACCATTGCTGCAGAGGTTGAAGAGGTGGGGGGTCAGCCTGTCAGTGCTCAGACCAAATGCCGCACACTGCATCAAATTGGTCTGCATGGTTGTCATCCCAGAAGGAAGCCTCTTCTAAAAATGATGCACAAGAAAGCCCGCAAACAGTTTGCTGAAGACAGATTAAGGACATGGATTACTGGAACCATGTCCTATGGTCTGATGAGACCAAGATAAACTTATTTGGTTCAGATGGTGTCAAGCATGTGTGGCGGCAACCAGGTGAGGAGTACAAAGACAAGTGTGTCTTGCCTACAGTCAAGCATGGTGGTGGTAGTGTCATGGTCTGAGGCTGCATGAGTGCTGTCGGCACTGGGGAGCTACAGTTCATTGAGGGAACCATGAATGCCAACATGTATTGTGACATACTGAAGCAGAGCATGATCCCCTCCCTTCGGAGACTGGGCCGCAGGGCAGTATTCCAACATGATAATGACCCCAAACACACCTCCAAGAGGACCACTGCCTTGCTAAAGAAACTGAGGGTAAAGGTGATGGACTGGCCAATCATGTCTCCAGACCTAAACCCTACTGAGCATTTGTGGGGCATACTCAAACGGAAGGTGGAGGAGCGCAAGGTCTCTAATATCCACCAGCTCCGTGATGTCTTCATGGAGGAGTGGAAGAGGACTCCAGTGGCAACCTGTGAAGCTCTGGTGAACTCCATGCCCAAGAGGGTTAAGGTAGTGCTGGAAAATAATGGTGGCCACACAAAATATTGACACTTTGGGCCCAATTTGGACATTTTCACTTAGGGGTGTACTCACTTTTGTTGCCAGCAGTTTAGACATTAATGGCTGTGTGTTGAGTTATTTTGAGGGGACAGCAAATTTACACTGTTATACAAACTGTACACTCACTACTTTACATTGTAGTACAGTGTCATTTATTCAGTGTTGTCACATGAAAAGATATAATAAAATATTTACAAAAATGTGAGGGGTATACTCACTTTTGTGAGATACTGTATTTCTCTAGGTGGAGCAGTGTCTGGTCCCCTCAGTCTGAGATCCCTGTGGGTCCGAACAAAATCTATCTCCATATCTTCCTGTCTGTCTAGCAGGCTGTTAAAAACTCTTTGGAGAACAGAGATAATTTGATTGTTTTCTGGTATGCCCCTCACCCTAATGTTATTCCTCCTGCCTCTATTTTCGAGGTCTTCCAAGTGCCTGTTGATTTCAATGAAGTGCTGGGAGTGTAAGACAGTAACCCTGTCCAGCCTGTGGATAGCCTTGTCTCTCTGTCTCCCTGCATGCTGAAGCCAGCTTCTCAGTGAGAACCACGAGGTTGGTTTTCAAGTTCGTAATGGCGGCCAAGAAGGTGGATTTAATGTCCGCTGTGAAGCAGGACATGTCAGTATAGGTCAGGGGTTTGTCAGAGCGGGATGTTCCCCTACCTGTGTCCACAGTAGCTGATTCAGAATCCCCGCTGAAGTCCTCCTCATGGTGTGCCGGCACCATCTCGGAGCAGGCTGCACCGTTACGGACCGCAGACTTTTGTTTAAACAGATCCGATATGTTCCATGCAGCGGTGGTTGCCTGCCCACGATGGGAACATGAGTGTGGGGTGCTGTAGAGCTTTTTACCCGGTATTGGTATCCTAGAGGTTGGGTATCAGGCTGTAAGGCTGTGTGATCGCCGGAGCTCCTCTAGTGTGCTGCCATCCAAGCCACGCGCCATGCCACGCCCCTCCAAAATCAATAATATTAATCATGAAAATATTAAAAATGTAAGCCAGGAAGCTCAAAACTGCACCTGGGGGAAGTTGGTAGTCTTCTGTACAATCAGATATGCACCTCTTTAAACCAAGTGCTCAGAGGGAAAGAGGAGATATAGTGGCTAATTTACTAAAGGTAAAAAGGCTGTTCCATTTGCAAGGGAATTTCCACTTTGCAAAGGAATATTCATTTAACTTAGTGAATGTGTTGAAAATTCAAAAACTTTGCAAATCATACCCAAACACTTGCAAGGAAAAAACAAAAACAAAACATGCTGACAAGGCATGCGCTTGCTGGAAAAAAAATCACATTAAAGACCCAATCTATTCACAATGTTGTCAGTCAAGCCCTGATGATGTTTATCTAGACTCTCAGCAGTGGTATAGTGCTTCAATTTCAATTTTTGTACTGTATTCTATGAATGCAAATGAAATTTTCTTGGTGCTGTTGGCTTTATACAACCCTTGGGCACTCCATGTATAAATACATAAGTGGTCCATATAGTGAACTTGGTGTTGAGTTATTCACTTTAAGGTCATCACAGAGGACAAGGGGACACTCTTTATGTCTGGAGAAAAAGAGATTTAATCTCCAAATACGGAAAGGATTCTTCATAGTAAGAGCTGTGAAAATGTGAAATAGACTCCCTCAAAAGCTGGTTCTGTCCAGCTCAGTAGATTGCATTAAAAAGGCCTGGATTCTTTCCTAAATGTACATAATATACCTGGATACTAACATTTATAGGTAAAGTTGATCCAGGGAATATCTGATTGCCTCTCGGGAGATCAGAAAGCAATTTTTTCCCCTGCTGGAGAAAATTGGATCATGCTTTGCTCGGGTTTTTGCCTTCCTCTGGATCAACTGTAAGTATAATATTGTGTATGTAAGATTGTATAATCTTTAAAGTTTTTTTTCAACCAGACTAACTATGTAACTCCAGATGTGAGATGTCCCTGCCATAGTTCCCATCATTTTTCTAGCCTGTCCAGGAGTCATATGCTTCCTGCTAGCAGGGATGAACTGCATTAAATCCTCTGGTTGAGTCCTTGACATTATAAAACGAATTGAAAATCTAAAAGGTAGGATGGGGTTTCATTGTAAAGCCTGCTACTATGAACAGACCCAGAAATGTATTTGCAGAGATTTAATCACTAGTCCTTGAGAAACAAAAGAAAATGTTAGGTGAATTAAACATCCATCATTCACCAAATGCTGAAATATGAGTCCTGAGCCTACATGTAAGGACCAAAACATATAATCTAATTTAGATATGGTAAGCATCATATCTTTATATCATTGATACTACCCTAAACTTTAGAAACTGTGGAATAAATTAGTATTGAATCTCAAAAACTGAGATTCAAACAGTGTATGGCTAGCCTAAAGCTGAACTCCGGGTACAAAACCTTTCATTCAAATATACTTATTAACCCATGAGGGATATAAATTAACTTTTTGTTCACCAAATGCCTTTGCAAATTTTGATATTACCTTTGTAAAAGTAGCAGTGACAACAACACTGGGCTGTACTGTGCAGAGAGAAGAGCTGTGGGAGGAACCCATCACGCTCTATCCACTACACAGGCTGTCTGCAGTAAACTACAGGAGGTGTTTATATAAGACCAGTCACCCTGCACAAGGAGAGAGAGCACCAGTGACCAGTCTTTATGAGAGGAAGCACCTGCACAGAAGTAACATATAACAGTTAGTTACTGCACAGATCTGGAAGAATTAAACAAAGCACACCAATATTCAAGTAAGAATACACGTCTTTTGTATTTAGATGTAGCACCCCCCTATATTGGCTGCTAGGCTTGGTAAGACAATTTTAATTCTGTAGCTCTCCTGTAATCAGGAGAGCAGCTTTTGGTTGCGCAAGGCTGCCCTGGGTTCTGCAGGCCGCAAGTTTAATTGCTTCCCTCCTGTTTTCTGGAGATTACCAGAACATAGTGGGTGGGAGAGTCAAATAAGCAGTGAAAAATCATGCAGCTCCAGCCAATACCTGGGGAGGTTTGCCCAGATGGTGCATGGGAAAGCTAATGAATAGTGTAGGATCTGGGACAGCTGGGTCTTTCTGCTGCAGGGATCCCGCTAGCTTAGGTGGAGTTGATGCCCCCCAAGAAGGCATTTCTATTAATTCAGTAGTTTGAAGCTGCGGGGACTGGTCTATCAGAGCTGAGGAGTGGAGGTTTGGGTTTGTAAATCTTCTTTTCTTTTTCCTCTACTTTTAAAGTGGTTGTAAACCCTTACATATACCCGGTGAAGTGACTGGCCTCAGGTGATACACAGAGATGAAAAATAAGGGAGCAGAGAGTTGAAGTTACACTCTGCAGAGCTCTGTGAGGAACTGTGAGAGCTGATTGGAGGGAAGGACACACACAGCACACAGGAACAGAGCTGAGGCTGTCAATCAGCTGGAGCTCGCTCCCCTGTCACGTTTTTCTCTTGGTGTCAGGAAAACTTGTAAAAAGTTTAATTCTGATAGCAGAGGAATGAAGCAGCAAACAGAAGTGACACTTAAAGGTTGATTTACTAACGGCAAATTTACTCAGCACTTTGCAAAGTGCAGTAGCACTCTGCAAGAGCAGTTGCTCCAGAGCTTAGTAAATGAGCAAAAACTCTGCTGACTTTCATCATCCAATCATGTGCAGGCAAAAATGCTGTTTTTTTTTATTTTCCTTGCTTGCGATTGGGTATTCTTTGCAAAGTGAAGCTTTACATCATTTAATAAGCTCTGGAGCAACTGCATTTTGCAATGTGCACAGTCTGTTTGGCATTTTTCTGGCCTTTTTTAAGCTTTATTGCAGCTTTTTACAATCATTTTTAAAGTGTTTTAGAAGCGTATTACAAAGTTTTACAGCTTCAGGCGTTTTTGTTTAGCCAATAGAAAGGGAGGGGAAGGAAAGGAAATTAGGGGTGGAGAGCTGCTGTTTGAGCAGAAAAGAAGTGACAAAACGCTCATAAAACACTAAAGTTTCTATTGAAGTCCATGGGGGCAAAAACGCTTGTGATCTGCCAAAAAGAAGCTCATATACTTTTTTGCGTGACAGGCGTTTTTGTGTTTAATGTTTTGTTTTTTTTAATGTTTTCACACAAAAAAACGTAATACACAGTACATGGTGATAAGGAGCAAAGAGTACAGTAATGGAGCATTTGTGAATGAGTGGATCCAATATCATAGTAGTATCATCTGGTTGTAATGAGTGTATATAGTTTGTGATGAATCCAAAATTTTAAATATCATATTCTAATCCATCCAGGCGTGGGGTGCTGTTCCCCTACACCCCATACACCCCAATGGGAACTAGCTGTGTTCTGGGATAAGGGCAGGCACATCCACGCCGAGACTCATCTTCACTAGGGATGAGCCGAACACCCCCCGGTTCGGTTCGCACCAGAACCCGCGAACGGACCGAAAGTTCGCACGAACGTTAGAACCCCATTGACGTCTATGGGACTCGAACGTTCGAAATCAAAAGTGCTCATTTTAAAGGCTAATTTGCATGGTATTGTCCTAAAAAGGGTTTGGGGACCCGGGTCCTACCCCAGGGGACATGTATCAATGCAAAAAAAACTTTTAAAAACGGCCGTTTTTTCGGGAGCAGTGATTTTAATGATGCTTAAAGTAAAAAAAAAAAAGTGAAATATTCCTTTAAATATCGTACCTGGGGGGTGTCTATAGTATGCCTGTAAAGTGACGCGTGTTTCCCATGTTTAGAACAGTCCCTGCACCAAATGTCATTTTTAAAGGAAAAAATCTCATTTAAAACTGCTTGCGGGTTTAATGTCATGTCGGGTCATGGCAATATGGATGAAAATCAGTGAGACAAACGGCATGGGTACCCCCCAGTCCATTACCAGGCCCTTTGGGTCTTGTATGGATATTAAGGGGAACCCCGCACCCAAATTAAAATAAGGAAAGGTGTGGGGCCACCAGGCCCTATATACTCTGAACAGCAGTATACAGGCGGTGCAAACAAGACAGGGACTGTAGGTTTGTTGTTAAGTAGAATCTGTTTGTAATTTTGAACATTTTTAACGTGTTTAGCTCCAGCCAAAAAATCTTTTCTAAGCTTTTTGGAAAACATAGGGAAGGGTTATCACCCCTGTGACATTTGTTTTGCTGTCTTTCCTCCTCTTCAGAAGATTTCACCTCACTTTTTTGTCCCAATGAAAAATGTTTTTTGAAAATTTGGGTTTTTTTGTGGAACAAGGATTGGAAAGCATCAGTGGAAAGGAGAAATTGTTTTCCCATATTAACTCTTACAGGAGAGAATTTCCCTTCCTAGGGGTAGATTTCATCTCACTTCCTGTTGTCTCCTTCCGTTTGCAAGTAGGAGTCGTTTGTAAGTTAGATGTTTGAAAGTAGGGTCCTGCCCTATATACTCAGCAGAAATTTGGGCCTTAGGTGTTGCTGTGGCCACAACACTGTAAGCCCTCACAGGGCCCTGCTGTGAAATATTAGATCAAGAATTGTAATTACATGCCCCTGTTGAACAGGAGCTGAAAAATTAGGCCTTAGGCACTGGTGCTGGTGCCACAACACTGCAACCCCTCACAGACACTCTAGTTGGAACGCAGGAACGAGCCCTGCTGCAAATTATTGCTTCAAAAATTGTAATTACACGCCCCTGTTAGACAGGGGCAGAAAAATTGGGCCTTAGGCACTGGTGCTGGTGCCACAACACTGCAACCCCTCACAGACACTCTAGTTGGAATGCAGGAACGAGCCCTGCTGCAAAGTATTACATCAAAAATTGTAATTACACGCCCCTGTTAAACAGGGGCTGAAAAATTGTGCCTTAGGCACTGGTGGTGGCGCCCAGAACCAAAAATGTTCTTACAAGCTATCAGCGTGATGATTGAGGAGGAAGAGGATAATTACTCAGGGATAGTCACTCAGCATCAGCATAGGCAGTCTTTGAAGGGATCTGAGATTTCAAAAAAAATTATTCGGTTACATCAGCATCAGGTGCTTGGTAGCTGGTGGTGATCCAAGACTCATTCATTTTTATGAAGGTCAGCCGATCGACCGAGTCGGTGGACAGACGCACCCTGTGATCGGTTACCACGCCTCCAGCAGCACTGAATGTGCGTTCCGAAAGAACGCTGGATGCAGGACAGGCCAGTAGCTCAATTGCATACTGTGCAAGCTCTGGCCAGTGATCCATCCTCAAGACCCAGTAACCCAGAGGATTTTCGGTGGGAAAGGTGTCCAAGTCTGATCTTGCCCCTAGGTATTCCTGCACCATGTAAAACAGACGCTGGCGATGGTTGCTGGAACCGATCATACCTTGGGGCTGCGGACCAAAAAATTGTCTGAACGCATCGGTCAGACGGCCACCTTCTCCACCGCTCCTTCTTTGACTGACCGAAGCCTCAGCAACACGTTGTCCAGAAACAGGAGTTTGTAACCTCCCAGTCTCTGGGAACGCGTTGCACAGACCTTTCTGCAAGGCCTCCCGAAGATGTTTCATCCTCTGCTCCCTCTGCGATGGCAAGATAAGGTCCGCAACCTTACCCTTGTAACGTGGATCAAGGAGGGTTGCCAGCCAGTATTGGTCCTTCTCCTTGATACCACGAATACGAGGATCCTTACGCAGGCTTTGCAGGATCAGGGAGGCCATGCAGCGTAGGTTTGCTGAGGCATTCGGTCCGGAGTCCTCTGGGTCACTAAGAACGACATGGTCCGCAGCCACCTCCTCCCAGCCACGTACAAGTCCATGTGTTTCTTGGGACTGATCCCTTAAAGACTGCTGCTGATGCTGAGTGCCAGGCTCCACCTCCATACTGACACAATCTTCCTCCTCCTCCTCTTCCTCCTCGTCCTCTTCCTGTGTGATCGGCGGGCACGCAGGAACACTGTCTGGATAAAGGGGGCCTTGAGAGCTAAGGAAGTCCTCCTCTTCCTGCCTCTGTTCTGCCTCAAGTGCCCTGTCCATTATTCCACGCAGCGTGTGCTCCAACAGGTGGACAAGGGGGACAGTGTCACTGATGCATGCACTGTCACTGCTCACCATCCTCGTGGCCTCCTCGAATGGTGACAGGACAGTGCATGCATCCCTGATCATGGCCCACTGGCGTGGGGAAAAAAAAACCAAGCTCCCCTGACCCTGTCCTGGTGCCATAGTCGCACAGGTACTCATTGATGGCCCTCTGCTGCGTGTGCAGCCGCTGCAGCATGGCCAACGTTGAGTTCCACCTGGTGGGCATGTCACAGATTAGGCGGTTCTTGGGCAGGTTAAACTCCTTTTGGAGGTCCGTCAGCCGAGCACTGGCATTATATGACCGGCGGAAATGCACACAGACTTTCCTGGCCTGCCTCAGGACATCCTGTAAGCCCGGGTACCTGCCCAAGAACCGCTGCACCACCAAGTTAAGGACGTGAGCCAAACAGGGCACATGGGTCATTTGTCCCTGTCGGAGGGCAGAGAGGAGGTTGGTGCCATTGTCGCAAACCACCATTCCTGCCTTAAGTTGGCGTGGCGTCAACCACCTCTGAACCTGCCCCTGCAGAGCTGACAGAACCTCTGCCCCAGTGTGGCTCCTGTCCCCCAAGCACACCAGCTCAAGCACCGCATGGCATCTTTTGGCCTGCGTACTTGCGTAGCCCCTTGAACGCCTACGGAGCACCGCTGGTTCCGAGGAAGAGGCCATGGAGGAAGAAGAAGAGGAGGGGGTGGAGGAGAGAGGTGTGTCACAATCAGCATTTTGGAGGCGTGGTGGCGGAACAACCTCCAACACTACTGCACCTTGTCCTGCATCCTTCCCAGCTGCCAGCAGAGTCACCCAATGCGCCGTGAAACTTAGGTAACGTCCCTGTCCATGCCTGCTGGACCATGAGTCAGCGGTAATATGCACCTTACCGCTGACCGCCCTGTCCAGCGAGGCATGGACATTGCCTTCCACATGCCGGTAGAGAGCCGGAATCGCCTTCCGTGAGAAAAAGTGGCGTTTGGGTACCTGCCACTGAGGAACCGCACATTCCACAAACTCACGGAAGGGGGCAGAGTCTACCAACTGAAAAGGCAGCAGTTGAAGTGCTAGCAATTTTGCCAAGCTAGCATTCAACCGCTGGGCATGTGGATGGCTGGGAGCAAACTTCTTTCGGCGGTGCAGCAGCTGGGGCAGGGAAATTTGCCTGGTACAATCTGACGTCGGTGTACCAAAAGCAGATTGCCCACAAGTACTTGGCTGTGACACACCTAATTCTACACCTTCATTCCTCTCACTGCAGGTCTCAGAGAGGACTGAAGGTCTAGTGGGGTTGGAAATCTCAGCTGATGAGGAGCAAGGAGAGATCCTCTTTGTTCTTTGGTGTGGGTCTTTTAGATACGCTTGCCAACGAACTGCATGGCAGGTCAACATATGTCTGGTCAAGCATGTGGTACCCAAGCGGGAGATATTTTGGCCACGCGAGATACGCTTGAGACATATGTTGCAAATAGCAGCGGTGCGATCTGATGCACTCGTCTCAAAAAAGGCCCACACCAAAGAACTTTTTGAATAACGCGCAGAGACTGCAGCGCCCTGCACATGTGGAGCTTTGGGGTGTGATGCAGTCAATGTGCTGCCCTTAGGCTGGCCCCTGGAGGGCATCCTGCCTCGTTGGTGATGTGCTGCCGCCTCCTCCTCCTCCTCCTCCTCCTCCTCCTCCTCTCTCCTATCAGGCACCCACGTTGAGTCAGTGACCTCATCATCCCCTCCCTCCTCATCACTGGAGCAAACCTGGCAGTATGCTGCAGCAGGGGGAGCATGACTGCCAGATTGCTGTCCTTCTTGGGCACCCCCTCTGTCCGCGCTCATGTTACTGCCTTCATCGAGCTCAGTATCGTCATCAGAGCCTTCCAAACGCTGGGCATCCTCCTGGAGCATGTACCCAACACTGTGGTCAAACAGTTCGAGGGAATCCTCATGAGGACATGGTGGAGCTAGGGAAGGAGTCACTGATGACATTGAGCTGAGGGAAGAGGCCGCTGCTTTGCCAGACAAAGCACCCTGGGCATGGGTGAGAGAGGATGAGGAGGATGAGGACGGCTTGGTCATCCACTCGACCAAGTCTTCCGCATGTTGCGGCTCAACATGGCCAGCTGCCGAAAAAAAGGCCAAGCGTGTCCCATGGCCACGTGCTGATGAGGATGCACCGTCTCCACGACCAGCACTAGACACAGAGCCTGCTTGCCCTCTCTTATTGGCTTGTGACTGTCTGCCTCTCCTTCTTGGCCTTCCAGACATACTAATGGCCTGTAGCTGCACTAAGCTGGGATAGAACACCTGTAATTTTCTTCAAGTAGCTTTATATACTGTAACCAGACAAGCCTGCCTGTCAGTAGGAAGATAACAGGAACGGATCTAGCTGTACACTGTGAGCAGGACGCACTGTACTAAATGTAAATAGTCTAGCTGCCTGACCGTGGTACTAATAGGATCAAATAGAACACCTGTAATTTTCTTCAGGTAGCTTTATATACTGTAACCAGACAAGCCTGCCTGTCAGTAGGAAGATAACAGGAACGGATCTAGCTGTACACTGTGAGCAGGACGCACTGTACTAAATGTAAATAGTCTAGCTGCCTGACCGTGGTACTAATAGGATCAAATAGAACACCTGTAATTTTCTTCAGGTAGCTTTATATACTGTAACCAGACAAGCCTGCCTGTCAGTAGGAAGATAACAGGAACGGATCTAGCTGAACACTGTGAGCAGGACGCACTGCACTAAATGTAAATAGCAGGAACGGATCTAGCTGAACACTGTGAGCAGGACGCACTGCACTAAATGTAAATAGCAGGAACGGATCTAGCTGAACACTGTGAGCAGGACGCACTGCACTAAATGTAAATAGCAGGAACGGATCTAGCTGAACACTGTGAGCAGGACGCACTGCACTAAATGTAAATAGCAGGAACGGATCTAGCTGAACACTGTGAGCAGGACGCACTGCACTAAATGTAAATTGCAGGAATGGATCTAGCTGAACACTGTGAGCAGGACGCACTGCACTAAATGTAAATAGCAGGAACGGATCTAGCTGAACACTGTGAGCAGGACGCACTGCACTAAATGTAAATTGCAGGAACGGATCTAGCTGAACACTGTGAGCAGGACGCACTGCACTAAATGTAAATAGTCTAGAAGATAACAGGAACGGATCTAGCTGAACACTGTGAGCAGGACGCACTGCACTAAATGTAAATAGCAGGAACGGATCTAGCTGAACACTGTGAGCAGGACGCACTGCATTAAATGTAAATAGTCTAGATAGAAGATAACAGGAACGGATCTAGCTAAACTGAATACAGTGTATATATATATATGCAACACCTGGGATGCATATATATACACAATACACTGTAAGTGCAGCTAACTGACTGACTGTTCTGCCTAATCTATCTAACTCAAATCAAATGACACTGTCTCTCTCTCTCTCTATCTCTCAGCACACCGGAACACACACTACACAGGGCCGCCGTGCAGGCGGCCTTATATAGTGTGGGGTGTGTACTAAATCCCCTGAGCCATAATTGGCCAAAGCCACCCTGGCTTTGGCCAATTACAGCTCTCTCTACTGACGGCGCTGTGATTGGCCAAGCATGCGGGTCATAGTGCATGCTTGGCCAATCATCAGCCAGCAATGCACTGCGATGCCGCAGTGAATTATGGGCCGTGACGCGCCACACGAATTTAGCGCGAACGGCCCATAACGTTCGCAATTCGGCGAACGATCGAACAGCCGATGTTCGAGTCGAACATGGGTTCGACTCGAACACGAAGCTCATCCCTAATCTTCACTTATTGCTTTACCGAACTGTAAGCTGGAAAATTGAAACAATGGTAACTAATGTTCTCAACACGAGTCAGAGAGATTCTATGTTATGTTATAAACAGTAAGGAGCTAAAAGAGTTTCTAAGTCTAAAACAGTTTTTTAAGAGGGAAATCAAGAATATGAGAGCACCTCTAGAGGACTGTATTGTTTTGGGCATACCAGGTTGACCATGGGGGACCATAGTTTGTTGACGGACTCAAATCTACCTTGTGAACGAGCAAAGCAGATTTCATAGCGGGAGTGTGTTTGGGTGGGTTTGATTATGTCAGTAATGGAAGGAACGGATTGTGATTTTCATAGTTTGGCAATAGAGTGTCTGGTGGCCAGTATTATATGAGATACTACTGTTCTGAGATTACTGGGAATGTCTGCTATGCCGATATTCAAGATTGCCAGGCTTGGTGATAGGATTACACTAAAACATGTGACTTTGGGGATCAAATCGAATACCTTTGGCTAGAGCCCAGAACGTTTGCTGCAGGACCTAAAAATGTGGTATAAGTTGCCAACTTGACCACATTGTCTCCAACACTGTGGAGAGATGTCGGGTGGAATTAAGAAATATGGAAGGGTGTTAGGTACCAGCGTAGCATAAGTTAGACTGATAATTCCCATACTCCCATGCATTTGGTTGCTGCATAATTCATAATCGTGACAGGCGTTTTGCTTCAGGCAACAGAACGCTCAGATGTGAACAGGGGCCATTGAAATTAAAAGGATTTGGCTTGTTGAGTGTTTTAGCGCTACAAGCTTCAAGCAGAAAATCGCTCAGGTGTGAACGAGGCCTCAGTGCCCTTAATTGAGATTCTAAAGAGGGATATGCTTTTTTCAGAGTTCATGTTTGAGGTTAAAGTGGAGTTCCGCCGATTTTTTTTTTTTAAGTCAGCAGCTACAAATACTGCAGCTGCTGACTTTTAAAATATGGACACTTACCTGTCCAGGGCGCCCGCGATGTCGGCACCAGAAACCGATCTGTCCCTCGGCTCTCGGGTGCTGCTGCCGCCATCTTCAGTAAGGGTTCCCTACTGCGCATGCGCGACTCGCGCTGCGCATTCCCACTGGTCCCTGCTGTCTCCTGGAACCCGTGTGTCTCCCAGAAGTCAGCGGGGGGGGATGGGAATTGGCATAGATACCTGCGGGTGGCACAGGTATCTATGCCCAAAAGTGGGAGCAAAATACCTGTATTAGACAGGTGTTTGCCCCCCCTCCCCCCTGAAAGGTGCCAAATGTGACACCGGAGGGGGGGGATTCCGAAAAGCAGAAGTTCCATTTTAAATTTTAAAACTATTTTAAATGAGCAACTAACCCTTACAATGCATGTGGGTCCGCTGCAAAGGATAACTTTGGAGTTTCCTGGAGCTGGGCTTTAAGTTTTAAGAATATGTTAACTTCTAAAGTATTCTTTTACCCTAATTTATTTTTGCATTTTCGAAAATGGTTAAGAAAACCGTCACTGTTGCACAATCAATGGTTGCCATTTAAAGCTGTGGTGCAGATCACTGACTACATGTTGCTGTTGACAAAGTGAATCAAATGTCTGTATTCAGATCAATGCGTGTTTGGTTCCATTATAGATGAAGTCTTTTCAGCCAAGGAAAGTTTTAAAAATGACATTTCCAGCACTTGGTTATTAAGAAGCTCCACTTACTAAAAATGAACTGCATAACAGAGACGTCATGTACAAGTAAATAACAGGCACTGAAGACATCTGTCTATCCATCACTGACCTATGTGACATCACAGGTCACATGTATGTTAGTCACTGGAATGAAGCAACATACTACACTACAAGGAATATTTTTTATTGATTTGCAAAGTGAAATGATTATGCTGCAATTTTATAGGACAGCAGCACTGTAGTGTTGACTTATAGATGCTCTTGATCCTTCTGCTAAACATGATTAATACTTTAATTATAAGTCATGAATCACTTTTCGTATTAAACTAGTGAAAACTCTTGTATACACTTTATATCATGTATGAAGCCAGTGGAGGTGCTTTGTAAGCAGCTGCTGAGTTTACTTCATCTTCCCCAGAATTTAAGCACTCATTATATTTTACTGCACTGGATATAAAAGTTTCTTGAATAGGAAAATGTAATTTTTGGCTTTAAGTTAACAGCAGATTTGTTTTTAAGAAGCAGTTTATATTCACTAAAAAATATATATGGGGTGTAATTAAAAATAGAAAAAACATGTCCTAGATGAATATGGCATTTTGTGCTAGTGGAATAAAGCTGTTATTTTTGATAGATGACCTAGCATAACATGCTCTATGTATTGAATACATCGTGGGAGCCAGTCACTTGTGTTGTAAAATAAACTTGCAATAGAGAGCTTACTGTTTTCATTAAACGTAATAGTGCTGGAAACTCTTTGAGACTGCCCTATAATGACAATAGAGGGCACAAAACACTTTACAAAAACATATTTACTTGAGTTTCAAAATGTAAGACATGCACAGGCAACTGTTTATTTTACAGCATCAGTACATACTGTTTTATCTTATACAAATTATAGATTATGCCTCCCATTTATATTGTGATTTAGAGAACAACACTGGTGGTAAGTAAATGGAGGGCCTCATAAGGAGACCTTCAACGATACTAAAGGGACCCATATAGATGTGAAGGGAGATGAGCTGAAGTGAACCAATCACTTTAAATCCTTTAAATTTCCATGAGCAGGAATGAATGTTTGAAGTGAATCCAGGTTTTATTTACTTTTCTACTTTTTACACTTTAGTACATTTTACATAAACTGTATCATTATAGCTTAAAGCCCAACTCTGTGCTTTGTAGAGTCACCTCTCCTAAATCAACCCCCTTTGGTGGGTCTCCCTGGCAGAACTACATGTTTTTTGTGTTTTATTACTTACAATTTCTTAAATCTTCAGGCTGGACATGTGACCGTTGCAAGGTCCTCCCTCATCACATCAGTGCTGCTCTCTGCATCAGTACACCGGAAATAAAGGGTCCAAAAGACTGTCAAACCTCAGTGCTCACTCTGTTGAAGATGGTATTTTTAGCAATGCTGCTCTCCTTGAGCGGGGAAACTCCAAAACACTAGAAACAGATAAAAATGAGGACGCAAACGCCTAGTGCATTACCTTAGACAAACATTTTTTTAAAATTAAAAAGCCAAAAGCATACTCTCAAACATAAAAGGATAAAGTGCATGTTATATACAACTCCAATATTGCGGGTGACACATCTCTAAGGGCAGACAGGACGCACTGACGTACCGTGTGTGGTTCCCTGAGTGTCACGGGCGCTCGCAAGCCGGCCGGCTACCTGTGTTTGAATTTTATCCATGCTTGTAAGTGTTACTCTTTTTTACTAATAAACCATTCATACGGTATCACACTATGGGAAGTCCTTTTTCTTTCATGCCTTGATGACACGGTACCTGAGGGCCCCCTCCATTTTTTGAACGGAGTGCCGATCCTGGATCAGTGCTTCCTGAGAGTGCGTATTCCTGATTTCCCAAGGAAAGGCCCTGGCTGGGTTTATACCCGCAAGCTCACCCTTGCTTGCCTCTGGTAAGCGTGCATTTGTTTTGATGATTCACATTCACTGGTGACGGAAGACTGCACTTTCTTATTCTGAACCCAGCTATCTGCAGGCTGTTTGGACTTTTATGCTATTTTTTCCTTCTTTGTTATCACCTTACTTGGTTCCTTTTTTCTTTTTGCTTTTTGTGCATGCCACATTGTTATTAATGTGACGTTTTTTTCATACACCATGTTCATTTTTTAGTGCAGCTATTGTTTAGTATTGACACATCTCCACGGTTGGTAGGCTGATGCGTTTCAGGAGGCAAGCTCCCTTCCTCAGAGCTAGCACAAGGCGTTTGCACCCTCTTTTTTTCTGGTTCTGGAAATGAAGGGTGCCTGAGTTGCTGAAATTATAGGGGTTAGTTCACATTTACCAAAAAGACTACCTATGCAGATAAGAGATGTCTGCAGGTAAAAGCAAACCATGCAGCTTTCACTAAAGTTGAACAATGATTCTTGCTGTAGGTGTAAGCCATTTATATACCTCATGAGGCCTGACCTGAAAACTCCCAGGACGTTGCTAGGACATTGCTAAGTGAGGCCCAGCTATTACTGTTTATCTTTACCATGTGTATGAGTGAGCTCTCATACTCAAGGGCTCGAATCTACTGCATCAGGGGAGACAATGCACACGTGAAGGGGTTTGAATCAGAGAAAAAGCTCACTCCTATAATGGTGAAGGTGAACAGTAATAGCTGGGCTTTGCTTAGCAATGTCTTTGCAACATACTGGGTGTTTTTAGGTCAGGCTTTATGAGGTATGTAAATGGCCTACACCTATAACATGAATAATGGCCAACAACCTATGGCTTCCCATGGTGGTTCAATTTTTTTATACACCTATAACAAGAGCATTATTTACATTTGGTCAAAGCTGCACAGCTTGTTTTTATCTACAGACATCTCTTATCTGCATATGAAGTTTTTGGTAAAGGTGAACTATGCCTTTAAGTTCACAGTGCCAGCTTTGGTGAGCAGTGCTTACCCTCTCTTACTGGCAAAATGCTTTTCTGTCTCTGTATATACTGTATGCATGCCTTTTCCTGTGTGTGAACATGGCTGTACTCAGGGGTCATTCGAAGCCATGTAGCTTACCACAATCAATGGAAAAATGTGAAGAACTGTCAATTAGAAAGAAATGAATGAATAAAGAAATTGTGAAACCAGGAATAAAACTATACATAACGTGCACATCATATTATGCAACCCATCTGTAATGTATCAAACACATTTCAACACTAATGAAAGAAAGAAATGTAAAATGTAATCAACAAACAAAATAATATTTTTAATATACAGTATCCAAATTTTTTGTTCAAAACAAATAAGAGTATGACCAAAAAATTTCTTAAAAATAACATTATATATATATATATATATATATATATATATATATATATAAATATATATATATATATATATATATATATATATATATATATATATATATATATATATATATATATCCAAACCTTTTCATAAATTTTTTGTCCACTTAAAAAATTTCTCTGGATCAAGGATTTTCAATTCTGTTCTCCACCATATATAGGGAAGTGGAAAAAATACTGCGCAAATATCAATATATAGTGACAGCTGCTACACAAAATGTGACCAAAATTTTAAACAAAAACTATAAAGAAATGTAGCGCTAACATGATATAGGCTCTGTGGTAAGTGCAAAGGAAAAAAGAAAAACAAATGTAGGGAATAAACCCAAATTGGGACAATCAATTCCAAAGTGAAAAGTCCAAAATATGTGCATAAATTAACAAAGTCCAAGGAAAAGTGTGATAATGAAGGGTCAATCTTCTATCGTGCAAACGACCTTATGCGACTTCAACAGTGGTGGATCCAAGGGATGAAAAAGATAAGGTACTCTTACCGGATAGGGTGGACCTAGATTTCAGAGGCACTAGGTCAGTAAGGCTTAGCTGATCGAATCAGTGGCTCCCTCCGATGGAAATGGAAGTCTGGGTCTCCACGAATGTCACCGAACAGCCTCATGGAGCTCTGCAGGACTGGAAGTACAGTGTATCCAAGGAAACACGCCACAGCAACTCTCCTCAAAATGAACATATATGAAAGAAGAGAGGGGGGGCTCCAATAGTGCAGATCAATAATATGTTTATTCAAACCAATAATACATAAAAGTGATCACAATAATAAAAGTAATGTGGGAAGCAGATGGTTTATGTTTTATAGAAACATTCATACCATATTGGGACAAACAGATCTACACTCAGACAAAAAAAATCAACAATGTATATATATATATATATATATATATATATATATATATATATATATTTTACTTTTTTTTGCCATCACTCTTTTATGTTTCATGTGCGTTTACATATAAAAAGAAAGTAAAGCTGGGTACATGTACCAGCATCTATTGTGGTATAACGCTCCTGCTGGTTATATTAATATACATGTATGATTAAAGTTTTATTATAGAAAAAATATTGATTGGATTATATGTGATGTGCCTAAATTTTCTCAGAAATGTGAATGTAAAAATGTTAGATGATTATTATAAAAATATAATTAGCTAGTAATTTTGTATGTAGAAAGACAACAATAACAAATGAAGTCAACTAGAATGAAATATGAGAATATTGAGATAACTCATCATAGTAAGACATTTCCAAGCCTGAATGGCTTATAAATATTAGAAAAAAAATAGCCTGTATTAAATAGATTCTAAAATATTGTCAAATTAATTAAGTTATTTCTAAAAGCCTTGTTTACCTGCCGCTTAAAGACAAGGGATGCGTAAACCTTAAAATAGAGAGTTACACCTATGGAGACGTGTTTAAGGTTGGTAAATGTATTGGCGCTTAACTTAGTCAGGGTTACACGCTTGCATTGCAGTTTCAAATACTTGCGCATCGGATTAGATTTTAGTAAATCAGGCTGAGGCTCCATTTTTGTCTCACCATAGAGTTGTGGCCTTGTGAGCCAGCTTGTAGCCCTAATAATTTAGACCCTTGTCTCTCTTTGGCTAATTTATTAAAGGAGTTGTTTTTCTTTGTTTCACTTAACCCTGCAAACGTGTGGTCATGTCAAATGTCGAATTACGTGCTTTGAAATTAGAAAAACTAAGAACTTCTCTTGTATGTGGTTAAATATTTGAAGCACAAAACAATCCACTGGGCTAAGTGAAAACATTCGTCCTTAGTAATTCAGTCCCCATGTGTACATGTGCATAGTGTGTCAGTAGTGTGACTTCCTTAATAATTAATTAACCTTACATTTATATTTTGTTTTGACGCATACACAGATACAGTCTGATTTTGAGAAATTGTAATGTGCATGTGAAAAATAAATAGGTTAACATATAAACATTTTCTTAAAGTCAGTTTCCTAGGAGAATTAGGACTGCTTGCTGTGTTAAAGATGTATGTAGCTGAACTTTTACTTTGGTTTGAGACTCGGCACTGAAATAAGCCATAATTATAGCTCTCGGTTGGGTTGTTTACAAAGAGACATGATATTAATATGCGGTACTATAAGCCTTCAGTTACACTGTATAATACTTCATATGGCCCATTTGCATTGAGAGCCAAGAAAAAAAAATGACATTCACATAAGACAGTAACTTTACAATACATGTCTTTTTATTGTAATAAGGGTGCTTAATGTTCTCTATCTGAAAGAGTAAAGAGTAAAAAACCAAATACACTGTAAAAACACTTCAGATATCATTTGGTATGTATAAAAGGTTAATACTAATCTACAATGTACACATTTAATTATTTTCCACCTATATAACTAATATAACTAAAAACTGTTTTCATAAAGAAGTATTTATATAAAGAGTTGCTGCAAACATACATGAGAGTTGTTAAGCGCTGCGGAAACTGTTGACACTACATAAATCATGTATAATAATAATAATAATAATGAGAGTAAAAGAAAGATCAGATATAAAGGTACTATTGGTTTATAGCAAAAGGAGGTAAGTAAAGAGACACACTATATTTAAAGGGGAACTCCAGGTAGAGATAATTTGTGAATTCTGGTTTTAAAAAATGTGAACGGTTCATGGAATGCAAAGGGGTTGATTTACTAAAGGCATATAGGCTGTTCACTTTACAAAGGAAGTTGCACTCTGCAAGGAAATTTTCCCCATAGGCAAGTAAAATAGTTTTTTTTTTTTTTTTATTGCATGTGATTGGGTATTCTTTGAAAAGTGAAGCTTCGCAACATTCACTAAGCTCAGGGGAAAATTATCTTGCAGAGTGCAAAAGCGAAAAGCCACTTTGCCTTTAGTAAGTCAACAATCTTGTATTCTATGAACCATTCACATTTTTTCATACCAAAATTCCCCAAAAAATCTCCACCTGGAGTTCTGCTTTAAATGTGGTATGTCTCTTTACTCACCTCCTTCTGTTTTTTCAGGTAAGTGTAGTTTTGCTATAAACAAATAGCATTTGTATCTAATGAACCTCCTTTTACTCTTAACTATGTTTGCAGCAACTCTTCATATAAATAAACCCCATGGCTTTCTGTGAATGGACAAGGGGAGAGGAGGGGTTGAAAAAAACAACAGTTTTTATAGTACACAGCAGCAATCTGTATGTGGATTAAATATAATTTAACCCAGGAACTTTCTTTCCGCACAAAAAAAAAAAAAAAAACGCTGCTTGGAGTTCCTTTTTAAAATATCATACCTAGTAATTTACCTGTCTGCAGCCAGCTTATAGAACTGTTTCTGAACTTTATTGTTTTGACTAGTATTGTAGCTGTACTGTCACTTTTCATTTTGTAAAGCATTGTGCAAACTGTGTGCTATAAAAATTCTGTGTAACAATAACAAAAAAAATAAAATAAAAATTAATACTATAATACCTTTTTTATAACATACCATTGTGAAACCTATCAGCTTTACTTTAATGAGTACACAAAGTGGCTGATTTGCTGAATGAGTTGAAAATGTTCACTTCAAAAAAGAGTGAAAATGTACTTTATTATCCAATCATGTGCAGATGAAAAATAATAATAATAATGAACAGAGGTGTGCTTTGCACATGATTGGATAATTAAAGTGACTCTTTGCCCTTTTTTTGAAGTGAACATTCTCAACTCCTTTAGTAAGTTAGCCACTTCTGTATACGCCTCCAAGTACCACTGACAGGTTTGATAATGATTTGATATGAAATGATATGATAATGCATAATGATATGATATGATATAAGATGATAATTAATAATAATATGATATGATATGATATGATAACAGTGGATAATGATATGATATGATATGATAATCGATAATGATATGATATGATATGATATGATAATGGATAATGATATGATATGATATAATATGATAATTGATAATGGCTAATGATATGATATGATAATGGATAATGATATGATATGATAATTGATAAGGATATGAAAATTGATAATGATATAGTTACATATTTGGTCAGGTTGAAAAAAGACACAAGTCCATCTAGTCCATAAAAAAAAATAAATTAAAATTTTTTTTAAAAAAATCATACAATCCCATATACCCAATCCTATACCCACAGTTGATCCAGAGGAAGGCGAAAAAAACCCCCATCTCATATGATAATGGATAATGATATGATATGATAATTGATAATGATATGATAATGAACATTCTAAACTCCCTTTTTTTTAGATCAGCCTAATAGTATTGGTTGACAATCTCTGCTCTTAACGTGAACGTGTGTTACATGTGCCTGATCATACAATTCTGCTCAGTACTTCTTTACCTTACAGCGTGCTGGACTTTAGCAGCAATGAGCTGAAGTTAGAATAGACAGCTGAACCGCAGCATACTATATAAAGTACACTGGGAGAACTCTTGTACCATTAAAACAGGGCTTTCAGTTTTAAAACACACTTATGCCCTAAAGAAACAAATAAGGCTGAATTTCTAGAAAGAGCAGACTACAACGTATGTCTGGACCTTTGCAGTAGGGTCTAGCACATCATAAAAGGATGAAAAGCAGACAGATAGAGCAGTCAGTAGTAAAACAAGTCACTTATTGGTGTTGAATCACTGATACAGTAAAAGTGTTACTTTACTCACTGAAGTTGCTCAGCAGAGTGAGTCGCACATCTGTGATACAAGGTAGCTGTGTCACTAGCATGTTTCATAATACCAGATCAATAGCAGCAGCAATAGTATAGGTATTGTTTTAATAGTATATCAATTAGTAGAAGGTGTCTGCCTTATATCTTAACACTTAATAGTGCAGGGTGTTGAAGATCTATTCATTTATGGAAATGGAGCAAGGTAAATTACATTTATACTATAATGTAGAAAACTCCAGATGCATTATAAAAAAAATGGAAAAAAAAATAGAAAAGAAAGATTCACAGGGAGGAATAAGAGAAGGAAAAAAGATAGAAAGATAAAAGAGAGGAGGCGGTGAATACATGAGAGCATGAGAGAGCACAAGGAGGGAGCCTGTCACAATGTTCCTCCCCTTCTTGCAGTCCTTACTCATACTAGACTAAAGAACTCCCACCCTCTCATTCACTCACTCACTTGAGGCCAAGCCGTCCTCTCTGTCTGTCTCTTTTTCACTCTTTTCTCTCTCTCACTGTGAGACAGAAGTCAGAGCTTTCCTCACTGACAGCCTCAACTATTCACAGCACTTACTGAGGCTAGAGAGAGAGAAACTGCAAACCAAAACTACACTGACAAACTTTTTTCCTCTTCTCCTTTTCTGATTTTTATTTTTTGTTGCTTAACAAGAATATATATATTTTTTTCCCTAGAGAAAAGAAAAGTATATATTTACTCCAAGGATACACTTTTTTTTTTTAATATTATTTTTAAGAAGAGGAAAAAAAAAAAAAAAAGCAAGTCTCTATAAACTGGTGTCAGGATGTCTGTGCATTTGCTGAACGGATTTTTGCTGGTACTTTGCTGGATTATAGTGAGAAGTACGCCGACGCCGGGATCTGAGGGGCACACTTCAATCACTGACTGTCCATCATGTTCCCTATCTAGATTCCACAAGGATGCGCCCAGTACTCAAAATGACATGGTGGAGGCAGTTAAGAAGCACATTCTCAATATGCTGCATTTAAGGGACAGACCCAACATCACCCAGCCAGTGCCCAAAGCAGCTCTTTTAAATGCCATCAAGAAAGTTCACGTGGGGAAAATAGGAGATGATGGGCAAGTGCAAATAGATGATAGAATTGCACGGAGAGCAGAAGTCAATGAAATATTGGAGCAAACTTCCGAAATAATCACGTTTGCTGAAGCAGGTGAGTGGTGCTGTTAAAAAGTTTGTCCTACTTTTCAGCTGTCATGGAAGTATAGGTAAAGACTTCAAAGCAGGTAAAAAATAAAAATCAGTGATAATATTTTTTTTTTTTCAGGTGATTTAACTTTGTTTGCATGTGTTAAATTCATATAAAACATCTCTGAACATTTTTTTAACAGAGTACAAGTGTGTGTGTGTGTGTGGGGGGGGGGGGGGTACAGGCATTCTCCAAAAACCCAATGAGAACCTCCAGCTCTGAGTGCTAAATATTACGAAAAGCCCCCCAGGGCATGCTTTTTTTTTTTTTCTCCCAGAAAAGCAATCAGCTTGACGTGAAACAGTAACAACCTTATTTCTAGCAATGGGCTTCAGCACGAGCTATAGGGGTTAATGATAATCAAAGGCATGAAAAGTAGTGTGAACAGAAGCAACAAGCAGCCAGTCCTAGGCAGGGAAAGAACTGAACCCATCTGGTGCCAAAACAATGTGCAGCTGCCATCCCAGGTAGCACAGCAGTTAGAAAAGCTGTGCACTTGCAGTGCTCCCAGCTGTGAAATTAGACAAGTTCAGCGGCTATCTGTACTCTCATTCCATGGCAGGATATCCCACTGCACTCTTAAAGGGACCCATCTCTTGTGCACGAAGGGCTCGTCTCTTATTGCAGAGGAAAAAAAGGTGTGATATCCACTGTGAAAGAACTTTTTTTTTGTACTTCTCCCAAGACAGGCTATTAAAAGGTCTCCAAAAATTCCAGTGCTGAAATGCAGTCTAGATTGAGTATGTTTTGACATGAGACCTCTCTCCCATTCATAAGGATAGAAAAAAAAAAGTTCAACACGTTCCCCAAAAGCTGAGTTGAAGATTGTTTGCTGAAAACACACTAGCACAGGCAGAAGCTGTAAGGCTGTCAAACCTCAGGACTAGCCACCTCCTTTTCACTAAATGGTGTTTGGTAAAAGCATTTTTTTTTCCCTATCTTGTCCGTCCACCGTTTAGAAAAGAATGCCATTGTTTAGCGCAGTGTATGGAAGGCAAAGTATGTGCGGGAACTATAAGCAATATTGTTTAAAGTGTGCTGCAGCAATATAAACAATTAAGACAGCACTCAGAGTTTCCAGTCTTAAAAAACCTGTTGACTCAGATGTTCTGTCTGCAGGAAAGCCTTGCAGAGAGTATGTGTGTGTGTGAGTGTGTGTGTGTGTATGTGTGTGCATGCTTTCGAAGCAGACATTCCTGCCAGCTTTTTGCTGCTTCTGAGTACACAGTAAAGCATTGCATTAGATCCCCCTGTCAGTGAGGCTGTGTTATCAGTTTGGAGAGCTAAAAGCCAGCAAAGCTAACCAGGGGGTTGATTTACTAAAACAGGAGAGTGCAAAATCTGGTGCAGCTGTGCACGGTAGCCAATCAGCTTCTAACTTCAGCTTGTTCAATTAAGCTTAGACTATAAAACCTGGAAGCTGATTGGTTTCTATGTACAGCTACACCAGATTTTGCATGCTCCAGCTTTAGTAAATCTCCCCCTAACTGTCATTTATGAGGTCTAATGCACAGCAACAGTTCTTTATCAATCTGGGAAGGGAAAGGGTCAATGTAGATGTATGTTCGCTTTGTATTTATTATTATAATTTTTTTTTTTAGAATACCCATCTGCTTTGTTAATATGACTTGTATTGGCACAATGCGCACACTCCCTACACAAGATTATATATAGGTATTTTTCTCCTGGTGTTACAACGGTGATGCCAATGTGCATGATTACGCCAGTTTTTTTTTTTTTGCAGAAAATTTTAAATTACGTCTACATTGTTTTTTTTGTTTTTTTTTAATGGAGCGATAGATGAATGTGTTGTTATGTTGCAACTGAAGTTAATGAAAAAACGTGGTAAGCTGCTATTTAGAAGCCCAAGGAGGGCAACTGTTTAAATGCAGCAAGAGGGAGTTTTTGTAGGTTAACAGACTCACTGAAGTTGTCACATCAGTTCAAATCCGGCTAGAGTGCAGCTGGTTTATGATGTCAGTCTTTTAAGAAGTTCCTCTGTTTTCATTGGGCTCATATGCAACCCAACAACCACCCTGAAAATGAAATGACCTAATCTGGGGGACTTAAAACAGCCAAAAAAGCATTCTTAGCAATGGTTGGTTGCTGCATGAGCCTTAGATGTTTCAGGTACGTGATAACAGAAGAAGAAGATGAAGAGCCCAGAAAGTCACTTCAGGACAGGTGGGTTCACTAAGATAAAATCTCAGATTTCAAAAGCTGAGGGAGTAGTACCATGAGCCTCTTTGACATACATTTAGTGCTTCATTGATTGTTAATGAACTAGCAAAATATTTTTGATCTTACTGTACTGGCAGGTGAGATCAGATATATATTTGTTGGTAAAAAAATGAGGTCCACGACACAAGTCGCATCTCCCACAGTCCAAGGCTGTAACTGGTCCAGACGTTGGCATCAAACACTCGGGGGGGATTTACTAAAACTTGAGCACTCAGAATTCGGTGCAGCTGCTCATGGTAGCCAATCAGCTTGTTCAATTCGGCTCTGACAATAAAACCTTGAAGCTGATTGGTTTCTATGGAGAGCTGTACCAGATTTTGCGCACTCCGGCTTTAGGAAATCTTCCCCTTTGCGTCATAAGACTAACAACGCATGTCTTTAAAAAAGTCATCAATAATGTATAAAAAAAGCATGTAGCTAGGAGGTTTCTTAAAGAGTAAAGGCGTTTATACGTCACTTGGATCAGGGTAAATCTGCCAGCGCTTTTCTTTTGCTGTAATAGCACACGTTAGTCAGTTAACTTCTTCCATCTGACATAATGCCAGTATGTATTTATTATTCTGGCTGACTGACAACACAGTTATTCAGCTATTGATTTGCATGTAGCATTAGCCATTTAACAGATGTCCTGTTATGTTAAAGATGTAAGTGATGCCATATCATTTAATTTAATAATAAATTACACCACCCTAGCTAATTTCCTAAACAGTTCTAAAATATAAGTGATTTCTCAAAGATATAATCTGACTCCTATATTTACTTGGTTCTTAACTCTATATTCTTAAATATGTATAGATAGTAAAATGTGGACCAATGAACACTGCAAAAAAATGTGATGCTCTGTATAACGGTAGCTTCATTTAAATGGCCACTAGAGGGCACTAGTTACTGCATTCTGAAATTTGCCTGTTGCTTTCTTTTACATTAATACATAAATGCATAGTCCCAGCGGTAATTTCTCATTGGTTATTTGCTGTCCTATCCGTTGGCACAGGCTGCGTGCAGGCTATATAAATGCAGCATCTCTGCTTTTCTAAGTATAAGAGGTAGAATAGGCACCACAGAGTCAAATAAAAATATATATTACTGCCCACAAGAAATTACAAACAATGCAGTGTTTCTCTGCTTACGATTAGAAAAATGTTCAACCCTGATTTAATATGTCTACGAGCTTAGTCATGATTTAGGGCACTGTTTTATACACAGACAAACCTGTTAAGGTAGTTTTCTGCCTGTGATTCTCTCATTGACTGTGATTGCAGTTAACAGCAGACATGGGACAATTTTTTTTACTTGTGTATAAAAAGGCCCTTATTCTCATTCATCTTGGCGGATCTGAGCCTTTATGCAATCATTTACATCATATTGACAAAGGGCAAACAAGGGCAATATTTCATTAAGAGTTGGCTCCCAAAGAGTAACATTTATCAGACCTTTTACAACTATTTAACTTAGGCAAGTGACAGAGGGAAAAGTCAAAAGGGACCATTCCCTTCTGATGGGAACATCCTACAAACTTTTATTGGTTTTGAAAATCAGTTAACTGATCTGGAAAAAACCTTGTGACCAAAGAATAAAACCCCTTTTTTTCTGTTTATGGCACTTCAATTACCAAGTGTCTTGACATAATCCACCTTAAAATCTTCCTCGTAGAAATATACTGTTGTGTCTCCTTGCCCAAAGAATTTGTCTTTTTTTGCATAGGCATTTAAAATGTATTGAAAGGGTTATATTGTACTTGTGTTTTAGAATATATTACAATCGTTCCATTTGTATCTTTAAAAAGTTAGAATTCACTTAATTATCTCCATTTTCTATCCTTTAACATCTCCCGCATTAAATTGTATCTCTAGGTTTTTCAGTTTTGGATAAGGTGGGGGAAGGGCTAGACCCTCTGTCAGGTTTTTATTGTTGTCTAAGTCCCCATTGTGGAGATTCACCCCTCACTTTTTCCTGCTGACCATTAGCACAATGGAAAAATGAGAGGGGAAATCCAAAATTGTTCCCAGACACAAAGACGCAAAGGAATACCTCCCATTGAGGACACATGTCCACCTCTTTTTGGGAGATTCAGTCTAACTTCCTGTTTTGTCTCTGGAACAGGAAGTTAAGTGAAATTTCCCCAATGGTACACAGACAGCAAAAAAAAAAAAAAAAAAATATCAGGGATTTTACCATTCCGCACTCATTCAAAACCCCAAAAAAAGTTTTTACACTTTAAGGAAACACTCATGTTCCAAAAGGCCAGATGGTCAGTAACACACAGCATTAAAAGTCATCTCACAAGCGACGTGACCGGATTTATTGCTATAGATTTCTACACTTCATGCATCTTTATTGCTCCTTGAATAAGCCGGATTATCCCACATAATTGTTTTATGTTGTTGAGCAGAATAGCCACAGCACGAAGCTCCTTTTAATGGTAGGAATCATTTTATACTTAATATTTTTAAACTGTATATCCTTGTTAAATGCTGCCAAGAAAGAAAATCTATTTAAGCAGGAAATCAAGCTGCAGTGTTAGTTTATTTCTGGATAATTTAACTGTTGGTATTTATCAGTCAGGCGATGGTGTGCCATGCCAGGAGGTCTTTTCACAGAAGTTAGGGGATACACTGTATGTTATACAAATATTGTGTATGTAATATTACTCTCAAAGAGTCACTCATAATCTGCCAGTATTCCAACAAGGTTCCCTTATATAGCTACTGTTAGCAAAGCTTTATTTGATTTATCTATTATTTTACATACATCATATTGGCAAGGCTTGTTACTATCCAGCTCATGTTGCTTCAAGAGATCTTAACTGGCTTTGTGAGTATTTGACTTATTGGACAAAGAAATGTTCTTATCTCATCAAACCCACTACTTATACTTACATATACATATTTAATAATGCAGCGTTTGCAACTATTATAATTGGGAAAACTGCACAATAACCAATAACAAACCAAAATCCACTGTATATGCACAGCAAACACATGCTACTTTATATTAGGTCAGTGTAAAGAAATATAAGGCCTAACTGGTAACTATGACTTACTTTGCCTCCAGACTTAGAAAATGCATCAGTAATTGGCAAAGCCATAATATTCTTACATATTGTAAAGAATTTAATTTTGAAGTAGCAGTTTTTAGTGCTCTTTGTGTTGCTGCATAACCATAATCATTGATGCTTTTAGTTTTGGTGACTTTTTATTTAATTTTATTTCACATGTTCTTTAAGTCTCCTAGACTCTATCAGCTGCTTAGCTACACTCCCTATTGTGATATATCTGACATGTACTCTTGCTGCAGGTAGTTGTCTTCCATTTATGGCTAGCTGTTCCCCGCACATCGTATACAGATACTGTCAGACCAAACTAACACACATAATTATTCATGCCTGACGGATCAATCCACTGACTCACTCATTGATGTCACGTGCAGTTGTGAGGCTAAGAAGTGTACAGAGATGACAAAAAAAAGGATAAATAAAGAAAAATAATGTGTTTTAACAGCAATTAGAAATATATATAAATAATGTATATAATATGTAAATGAACCCTATGTTCTGCACAAGCTATAAAACATGTCCACCACGATGGATTTAAACATCCCCTGCGTCAGTAAAACTAGACTTGAAACTTGTACTTCTTTTACACTGGATTGTATATGGTAGCCTGCTTTTAAAATCCAGGTGTGCTGTCTGGAAGTCTGAATTCCCTGTTTATTAGTCTATAATGATACACAAAGCAAAAGTAAACCAACTCAAGCTTGATTCCAGCCTTCAGCACACGCTATAGGCACAACAACACACCACAGTCTCAAAATGCATAGTTTTTATATGCATTTTCTTAAAATACATAGTTGTTGTAAAATTCTACTTAAAGTGACCCTGTCACTATAAAAAAAACTGCTCCAAGCAAGGGATACCTGTAAAATTAGGTCTCCTGGGTCCCCTACAGCTGTCAATGCTTCCTCCTGTTGGCTTCCTTGTTACTACTGTGTCCTATAATGATGTGGAGGTCAGCAGGAGGAACCAGCAGATCAACACTGATCTGGAACAAGTATGCAGATAAGGACTTTTGACATTTGTCCTGCTTTCTTGAACTGCACACTTGTTCAAGGTCAGTGACTTTGACAATACTGAAGCCAGTGGTTCAACTTAATAGCCATGCAACTATCAGCTTCAGAAGAAGGTCAGCAATGATGGATCCCAGATTTTGCTCTGTGTATTTGAATTGTATTAAGAGGAGTGTCTCTTTTATTATGGAGCTTAAAACCTAATTAATAAGGGCTACTGTACAAGGGTGTTTGAGATGTGTTTGAATACATCTACATTACTGTGATTTAACACTGACTTGTATAAAGGAATAAAAGTAAAGTGAAAACTTGGTTTGGAATGCTAGGAAGGTGAGTACTTCAGGGTTATTTGAATTTAGTGCAGTGGGATAGGCAAGAGGGTACAGGGTGTTATTTTACTATTGGTCTACTTTAGGGCTAGTGTTCTCAGACATTTGTGTTTTTGCTGTTTATTTAGCATTTCTGACAGATATCAAATACAGTGTTTGGATTTTGAATTACATTTTTTTTGGCACAGAGTACACTTTTCCTTTTTATTGCATTTAACATACATTACATTTCTTTTCTTTTTTCTCTGTTACAATGTGAATGCATCTGAACGGCATCCCAAACTGAACTCAAATGATCTTAAATCCATGCGGTGTTTCTGCCTTGGATTTGTTTCTGATTATGAAGATTATGAAGCACATGTACTCTAGCCCTTAAAGTGAACCTTCACCCTTCCCTGCCACTTTCAGACATCTCATTCCTAGAGGCCCCTATCTCAAAATCCCTATTTTTTTTTACACTTTTTTTAATCATCTTTTTCAGGGGAATTTTCCCTGCACTTACTAGGTTCTCGCCTAAGTGAGAATGACTTGTCAATCACCCACAGCCTTATAGAATACCCACTTTAAGCACCTCAGGAGACAGTGGGGTATGCTACTAGACATGTGCCATGACACTTCACCGTTCCTGGTACTTGCAGCCTGCCCCCTGATGATGAAACAAGGTGTATATGCATCATTAGGGGCAGTTGCAAGAACCCAGAAGAGGCAGCTGGCCTTCTAATGATGTCACAAATAAAGATGAAAGCCCAGGACCTGGTGTGCAGAAGAGGTGCGTCGGACACCTATAGATCACTGTTGGATTGCTGGCCATGTGAGTATTTTTTTTGTGGATTACCAAGTGAAAAATGGAGGGTGGGAGGGGGAATGGTGGTGAAGGATAGTAAAGTTCTTTAACCTTAGTAAACGTGAAGACCAGCATTATACCTTCTTTAGGAATGCAACTGACAAAAATTAGGACTAAGTGAAACTAAACTCTCCCAATCAACATGAACAATTTCTAATCCTTATGCTACTAGCTTTAGTATATAGAAAGGATGTTATACATCCCAGGAGTATTCATGGGCATTTTTCCTGTCATCTGGAGGAGGGGAGGAGGGGCTTTCTAAGCTAAGTACGCCCTCATGCCTGCATGCTTGAGCTAAGGGCAGATGGCTAAGGGCAATTTCAAGAAGTAAATGCTATGCAAATCATCTGCCCTTACTCATGACGACCATGGGCAGCAATGCTAGGGGGGTGCTTTTCAAAGTGATTTCTCAACAAAATAAAGCATGGAGACATGGATGAATGGGTAGTTTACTGTGAATGTTAAAAATTAACTAAATAGCATTTTCAGTTTTTGATGCTTAGATACATTTATAGCTACATATGCAGTAGATTATCAATTAGAAGCAGCTAAAATTAAGTTTTGTTAAATGACCATCTGTAGTGATCTGCAGTGAACATTTCAAATCTTGTACACTGTGCATCAGGGAGAAAGGCAATAGGTGCTTTTATGCACAAGGCCTAAACAATTGAGCTTGCTGATAATATTGATATATAAATATTCAAGGTTCAGTAGATGTTTACTCTTTAATCATTTGTCCTGGGCAAATGGCCACTAATCTACCTGAGAATTAAGTCTGCTCACTCACGTGTTAGCTGCTGTAGCCTGCCATGCACTATTGCTCTATGTCTGGGGTAAAGGGTAATACCTTCCCACAGCAGAGCTTTGAATGCTGCAGAAGGAGTCTCCACAATTATGCATACCAGCATACCTTTTGTAGCAATGCAGCTATTTAACTCCTTTAATATGCACAGTAAGGCCACAAAGAACCTTTAAAGTATATGTCAAGCCAAATGTTCTTTGTGTTCTGGATAGATTAGAAAAGAGTAATGCCTTGTACACACGGTCGGATTTTCCGACGGAAAATGTGTGATAGGACCTTGTTGTTGTAAATTCCGACCATGTGTGGGCTCCATCACACATTTTCCATGGGAATTTCTGACACACAAAGTTTGAGAGCTTGCTATAACATTTTCTGACAACAAAATCTGTTGTCGGAAATTCCGATCGTGTGTATACAAATCCGACGCACAAAGTGCCACGCATGCTTAGAATAAATTAAGAGACTAAAGCTATTGGCTACTGCCCCATTTATAGTCCCGACGTACGTGTTTTACGTCATCGTGTTTAGAATGATCGGATTTTCCGGCAACTTTGTGTGACCGTGTGTATGCAAGACAAGTTTGAGCCAATATCTGTCAGAAAAAATCCATGGATTTTGTTGTTGGAATGTCCGATCAATGTCCGACTGTGTGTACGGGGCATTAGAACCCCTGTCAGGTGTTTACTTCCATCCAGGGCATGTTTAGAGAGATTTTCCCTCACTTTCTGTTCTGCTGAAAGTTCTCAAAAAGATCACTTATCCGGCGCTTAGGAAAATGAGCTAGTAAAATGGAAAAGCAGCTGCTATAGTAAAAAAACATATCTAAAAGAGGAAGCATTTAAAACTACAAGAATCAAAAAGTAATCTTTCAAACTTCAGCAGCGCTAAAGGTTTTGCATAAAAAGCTTGGTAGTCTATAAATCCAGTTAAAAATGGAATTCAAACACAGTCTTTTGCATATAACAGCCACACGGCTTACCATACAAGTCATTGGCTCTGTTTTCTCCCGGGAACCACCACAGACGATTACAGCTCTCCTCTAGGTGGTGAGATTGACAGAGCTGAATGCACCGTGCTACCATTTATTCGATGCCTGTTTTTACCATTTGTTTTGTAAGTTTAATGTATTAAGGGAAGGGGATTTTTTTGTTTTGATTGCTTCCTCTTTTAGAAATACAAATATGTCAAGGGTTCTATCTCTCTCTATTCTACAAAAAAAAAAAAAAAAAAAATATATATATATATATATATATATATATATATATATATTTCTGTCTGTGTCTCCCAGGTTAAATGTTGTCAGTAAGACAGAAAGTTAGGGACATTCTCTCTAAAGGAGCCCCACATAGCAATAAAAACATAACTGGCGATATAAGTAAAGATTTTGTCTCGACATATACTTCAAGTATCAATGTGTTTTTACTAAGAACTGCAGTTCTTAGAAACCATCATTGCAAAAGAGAGGGTTTCACCATGTCAGATTCTAACAGTGTAGTTGCCACATCCCTGATGTATGATTAGAAAAAAGAGAAATCCCCCTTTATTGAGACATTTAAGGCAACATACACTTGGATAATGCAAAAGAGTCAAATTTATTAAATATTCATAAAAGAATTTGATCATAGAGATGATCGATGATTAAAACAAATCACACTTTGTACAAAAAGTACATACAGAAAAGAGAAAAAAACAAAAAAACATCAATTTACATGAGCAGTATGACAATACAATAATACTCTCCAGTATATAGTAATCCCCGGTACCCGACACGCTTCTGGTTAAACACCTTCGTCAGGGGTTTAGGATAGGAGTGAGTATAGTCAAAATTGCTTTTTACATGCAAAATGATTCCAACAGAGGAAAAAACAGGTGAAGCAACTGCGCAGGAGGGGGCGTAGATGGGCGCCAAAAAGGAAGCGGTGAAGTCATAGAACACAAAAGGTTCCAGGATTGGTATATGCCTATTAGGTAGCAAAAAGTACGTACTGGTGGCTTGTCAGGACGATGTCCAATATCCTGTAGAGATAGCTAATCAGAGCTTTAAATAAAGCTCCTAATTAGTCAGTAACGCCAGGACAAGCACTGCAGAGCGGGGAGACGCCGGATTTGGGACCCATACATATACTCTTATGGGACAATATAGAGATATGAAATTTAGATGTCCTGGCGTTACTGACTAATTAGGAGCTTTATTTAAAGCTCTGATCAGCTATCTATACTGGATATTGGACATTGTCCTGCCAAACCGGCAGTACTTACTTTTTGCTACCTAATAGGCAGATACCAATCCTGGAACCTTTTGTGTTCTATGACCTCACTGCTTCCTGTTTGGCGCCCATCTACACCCCCTCCTGCGCAGTTGCTTCACCTGTTTTTTCCTCTGTTGGAATCATTTTGCATGTTAGAAACAATTTGTGACTATACTCACTACTATTCTATACCCCTGACTAAGGTGTTTAACCAGAAACGTGTTGGGTACCGGGGATTACTATATACCGGAGAGTATTATTTTATTGTCATACTACTCATGTAAATTGTTGTTTTTTGTTTTCTTCTCTTTTCTGTGTGTATTTTTTGTACAAAGTGTGATGTGTTTTAATCATCGATCATCTCTATGATCAAATACTTTTAGGTATATTTAATAAATTTGACTCTTTTGCATTATCCAAATGTATGTTGCCTTAAAAGTCCCAATAAAGGGGGGGGGTTCCTTTTTCTAATCTTAGCAACCATCATCAATCAGATTCAAACTTCCAGGTCATGTTTGACTCTGATTGGTCTAAGATAAAGTAACTTTGGTTCCTAGTATAACCATATTGGTACACAAGGCCCTGTACCATTAATGCTGGAATACATTGCCTTACAGGGCATTTATAGATATCCAACAGTAAAGGATTCAAGAAGTAAGCTTATGCTGTCAGCTTATTTTTGAACTAATTAGATTAGAAAGAAAATCATAGGTGATAAAACACAAAAAACAGGGGCAGAGGTTTATGCCTCATTCAGATGGATGCTGACATCCATAGCCTGTGAATGAGTGTCTTGTTTATGCGGCTTCAGCTGCCAGGTGCTGCATGCAAGTGGCCTATTCCTGTCTATTAGTTGTAGTAGCTGCATGGACATCGTGGCTCATCCTACTTTGACAGCACCAAGTGCACACCCATCTATATTTGAATTCGTTCACATATAGCAACACAGCTGTACAACTGGGATGAGCCACTGCATCCATGAAGCTGTTGCATCCCAATGGACATGAATGAGCTGCATGCATGCAGCACCTGGCAGCTGAAGCCACAACAAAAAAGTGCTTACTCATGTGCTACGGGTATCAGCACCCATGTGAATGAGGCCTTACCCTTGCCACTAAAAAATACTCTACCAAAGTCAAACATGTGCTTTCCAATTCAAGACAAAGCAACATAATAACTTCAAAGATGGTCCCAAAATAAGCACATGCTCACATTCAATTAGCTCCCAGCTGAGCCATTTAGCTTTTGGGAGTAAATAAATATCCCCAGTACTTTCTAGGTGTATGGAAACATGGGAATATCACTCCTTCCTCCATATGTAAGCATTGGTGTTTAAGGCACCCAGCACTGTCACATAGAGTAGTCCTGACCTAGAGCTTATACAGGGCTAAATCCCTTCCCTCCCAGCAACCAAACAGAGCTTTAGGGGAGCAAAGGTAAGTATTTTCACCTGGTGAAATTGGCATTAAAGTTAACTTGTTGCTTTGTCCTGCATACTTTAAGATCCAGAGTAGAAAGTGTCGAAGTACATCAACTCTAAAACTCCTCTACAAGTAAAAACCACATCACATTTTATGTGCTTTTGTTATCAGTATATAACATGTTTTGGCAGACAAAAACATGAGGCTGGCTGTGCTGTAGGAACAAATTCAAAGGCTATAAAACATTCTGCTAACTAGTCATCACCTAAACTGCTTATATCACTTACTGCACTGATCATTTTACCATCTACTATATTTAAACAGTAAAAATAAATATTTCTTAAAAATTCACCTTCTCTTAATAAAGTATTACTTGTTATAATAAGAAACACTTCATTTGCTTATGATCAAATAACCCAGCAGAACCTATTACTCATTTCACCCTCTGCCAAGAACATGGAGTCTTTATCAAGGGAACGCCCCCACATCATGATGTTCACGATCAGCACAATTATGCCAACAAGTATATGCATAAGAGAAAACATCCCAAAAATTGCTGTTCTCTGATTATATCCATTCCTCAGCATATCTACCAGCAGTGTTCTATAATTAACACATACACAGCATGTTAAATTAGAAACATAAATGACAGCGACAAAGCTTCCTCTAAATTTCTTATAAATCTAGCTTATGCAATCCACACAAACTCATAAACCAATATAGGGAGCAAGTCAAAATGGCAGACTGCTGTGTAGCCAATAACATGATATCATAGGCTTATGGACTTAAGTACAGAATGATAGGTAGATAGATAGATAGATAGATAGATAGATAGATAGATAGATAGATAGATAGATAGATAGATAGATAGATAGATAGATAGATAGATAGATAGATAGATAGATAGATAGATAGATAGATAGATAGATAGATAGATAGATAGATAGATAGATAGATAGATAGCACCATATTTCCAGGTCATTACTAGCTCAGAGAATTGCATCTTTCCATTACACACAATAGATGCCCTGGAACCAAGTTACTACAGTCATGGTGTGAACTATGCTATGGTTCTTATTTTGTTTAAATGTACAAGCACTCTTGTGCATAGGAACAAAACATATACAGTAGCTATAGAATGGGGTCTAAGACATGTCATTTTTTTGATTGTGATAATTACTAGTTTAAATTTAAAACTAGCTTATTTAAAACTTTTGACCAATGGGAAGAAAATATTTAGAAAAATATTTCTGATTTTAAATGGCCTTTTTCAGAGATCTGATCAGTTGTTAAAGGCAACATTACTTTTTTGTTTATCAGGTAAAATGCCTTACACATGCTATAAATCCGGCATATTAAATAAGTGTTGCTATCAACATTTGATTACTATGCATACTAAATCATGTTTCCTAAACAACATATAAATCCAAACAATAGACACATATTTTAGTTTTTTTGAATGGGGAAGAGCAAGAGCCCCTGTTATATTTCAGTTGTTGTCTTATTGTAAAGATTTTCTACTTAGGGCCAGTTCACACCACAAAAATGTCCTCCATATTCATTCCGGATGAGTTTCTGCATGCACTTTTTTAATGAGTTTTTGATGCATTTCCGAATGCATTCCAGATGCGTTTTTTTTTCTCCTTTTTTGGGTCATTTCGATTGCAAAATCTTTATTTTCATGTCTGCACTGGCAGGCTTACTCATGGTTATGGCCATCGCACTGCTAAGACTCCATGCCTGCAAGAGAAGACGTTATTGGGTACATCCACTGTTGATGGATACAAATCGTAGTAAAAAACGCAATGGGCGGGGTCCTGATGACCAGTATCGTTGGTCAATTCAGGTAACAGGTTACCGGCTCACCTAATAGGGTGGTGTTCCTTGTCAGAACAGGAGAAGTAGTAAAAATAAAAGGGGAGTGGGAATAGGACCCAAGATGTCCTTACCTTCAGTGAAGGAAAAGGAACAAACTGCGGTTTAACCTGATATAACTTTATTAGACCAATTAGTAGAAAAACATTTTAATCATTGAAAGGAAAGCATAAACAATAGGAGATTGCATAAGGTAAAAACTGACAACGTTGTCACTTAAAAACGCATGCCCATGAGCTCAGCCATATCCCAGTCTTTCACACGTGTCAGTCATCTCAAGTCATTAATATATAATGCTTAAGGCGAGGTGAGTTCCAGGAAACCTTGGTACCACTGTTGATGGAGCCTATCAGTGTCCAGATACAGTCCTTTATGCTCCATCTTGTCCAGATGTGCATGTGACCAGAAGAGGATCTTGGGAGGAGTTAAAATACATTTTTTTCCTTCTACTGTCACTATACTGGGGTCTGGTGCATTTTGTATGCTGTTTTGATGTGTTCCAGTACAGATTTGTGCAGGAATAAAGCAGCACGTTTTATTATTTTTTCTGGAACTGAAATGCACTGGAACTGACTGCACCGGTGTGAACTATGCAATTGGAACCCATGTAACATACTTTCCATGCGGTTTTGATGCAGAAAAAAAAAGAACTCCACTGCATGTGGTGTGAACCGTCCTTTACTGCCCCAGTAACAGGAGGTTGGAGGCACAGAAAGTGAAGAAAGGGCACTTTGAACATGACAAACACTTCTTTAGCAATGTGGGTAAAGGTTATAATATCTCTTAAGTTTGTTAATATTGGCTGTGCCTTCCTGTCACAATGACTCAATTACCATAATTTTTATGATGTGATGTCTGAAGGATAAAAATTTAGCTGAAATCTCCTTAATGGAGACAGTGGCAAGTTTCATGGAATTACATGCAATATGATCATAGCACATGACACAATTAATATGCAGTGTTTAACTAGAATTCTTATTGAACCGTGAGTTGCTGTGGTATGTAGACATGTTAAAGTGCTGCAATCAGAAGGGAAGTTATCATAAGGCCATAATCAGAAAGAATAATAAGTGGTTATTGAACTATAATTAATTGTTTAAATGATGGACCAGGAGTCAAGAACCTTGTAAATGAAACATCATTTAAAAAAAAAAACCATGTGATCCCGAGATTACTTTCTTGTAAAGGAATCATTGGATCATTGGATCATATAGATATTATTATCTAAAGGGAAAAGATTAAAACACATTATTAATATATATAAATATACATTATTGATATATAAACTCCTCAACATTGTCATAATACAATCTCAGTTACTTGAATGTCTTTAGGTGCTCTCTCTGTCCTGATGAGTCTGTGGTATGTGCTCTTGTTGCCACATCATTGGCTGATATATAAACTCCTCCACATTGTCATAATACAATCTCAGTTACTTGCATGTCTTTAGGTGCCCTCTCTGTCCTGATGAGTCTGTCTTATGTGCTCTTGTTGCCACTTTAGAAGTTCCATATATATATTAATGCCAAGATAAATATGGTGAAAATATTGTGGTACTTGGGTAGAAATTAACTATTTTTTCTATTGTTTTGTTAAAATGGATTTTTTATGATATTTAATGATAATGTATACAAATATTGAAGCTTAAACCGTGTATTAATTCTTTTTTTGTCATTATAATATGCAGGTCCCTCAAAGAAAGTGCTTCACTTTGAAATTTCCAAAGAAGGCAGTGATTTATTGATAATCCGAGAAGCAGAACTTTGGCTCTTTGTAAAACTGTCTAAAACCAACCGAAGCCGGGCTAGATTAACAATACGGCTGTACCAGCAGCAGAGGCTTCAGAAGGAACATAGAGGACCTGAAACAAATAAAAATGAAGTTCTGATTGCTGAGAAAGTGGTGGACACAAAGAAAAGTGGCTGGCACACATTCCCCATATCTGGGAGCATTCAACGTTTACTGAATCATGGCAAGTCATCTATAGACATTCGAGTGGCTTGTGAACAGTGCCAAGAGACAGGGGCAACTCCTGTCCTCCTTGGGAAAAGGAAGAGAAAAGATGACGAGGAGAGAGAAGCAGGTACAAATGGAGGTGAGGAAGAAAAAGAACAGTCACATAGGCCATTCCTAATGATTGTTGCTCAGCAGACAGATGAACACCCACACAGAAGAAAGAAACGTGGCCTAGAATGTGATGGTAAAGTAAGCAATTGCTGCAAAAAGCAATTTTACGTCAGTTTCAAAGATATAGGGTGGAACGACTGGATCATAGCCCCTCCTGGCTACCACGCCAACTATTGCGAGGGAGACTGCCCTAACCACATTGCAGGGACTTCTGGTACCTCACTTTCATTTCATTCCACAGTAATCCACCAGTATCGAGTTAAAGGTCACAGCCCATTCAACAACATTAAATCCTGCTGTGTTCCATCCAAGTTTAGAGCTATGTCCATGCTCTATTATGATGATGGACAAAATATAATTAAGAAGGATATCCAGCAAATGATTGTGGAAGAGTGTGGTTGCTCGTAAACTGAACATTTGGTATCACACTAATCATAAAAAGATTGCAAATGGCTTGCAAGTGAAAATGATCAACGGGAGATGAACTTGAGAAGGAAGAGCATGTTCTGCACCTGCTGCAGTTAGTATATGAAAAGGACATTTCTAGCTCTTATAGCTATGAGCTTGGATACTATATAAAGAGGCACAACAATACACCTGTTTATCTATATATACAACACATTCCTGTTTGTGTAAATGTATAAGCATTTATGCAGGTTGTATAAATAGATATTCAGAAATAGATCTATAGCACCATGTTAGTTCAACCCTTTATTTTACTTTAACAACTATACTGTGCAGGTGACTCAACTTCCTTCTTTGCACTATTACTGCATACTAAAAAGGAAAAAAATAAAAATAAAAAGCATACAAAGTTAATTTTCATCAAGGTGCTTAAGATCTTAGAACTATGCAACTTATGGGGTTTGAAAACTGTTTACCCAAAAACCAAGAAAAAAAAAGACTTTTCAGTGGAAGTAACATGTTTAATATTTTTGTTCTTTCATGAGAGATACTTGAAAGGAACATGTTGGTTCAGGTACTGGAACCAAACATTTCTATATTTTGTAAAAAAAAAGTTTCTTTTTTTATTTGCACTACAACAGTATTTGACCTGTCTAATATCCTTATTTAACAAGTATTTTTTCGTGAGAGGTTTTAAGAGCTGCACTTAACATGAGATATATGAGAACTGCTACAGCACACTTCAAAATAGCTATTTTTATGACTATTTTCAATATTTTTCTACCATAAATGAGACACTTACACCAAAGACATGTGTGTAAAGATTTAAGTCTGCCTGTGGTTGGTAATTACTGAGCAAATGGGAAGGAAGAATTTAAAGGATTGAGTGTAAATGAAAATGTATCAAAGCCAAAATTGTATACTTTATCTACATCCATTTTGGGTAATTATGCTGCTTCCAGGCAGCCTTTGTTTCCTTTAAAAAAGGCACTTCAGCAACTTATCTCTATTGCATATTTCTTCTTTGGTTAACCATTCCACTAATTGGATAACCGTTTTAGTATGCTGACATATGTTCTTGAATTTCAGAATTGTGAATATGCACAAAATGACATTGTTTTGACGATAATGCAAGCTTCATACTGTGTGGCATACAACTAGGAACATTCTGGCAAGCATGGTTTACCATGAGTAACTGGAGCACATTAATGACATCTGTGCACATGTAATTGTGTATATGGTATTGCAATTTGGCTTTTTAGATGTTACCTTTAATTTTTCACTTGAACTGCACTAGAAAATAACAAAACCACTTTTTTGAACAATGACAAATGTTGCAGATTTAAAAATGTCTCCCACTACATTAGTTTCCACAAAGCTGCCGCCATAATATTTACCCATGGTAAAATCTTGCCTTGGCTATTGGTTTTTGGTAGCTATAAACGTTTTTGTTTTTATTTACAGGGAACACATTTGGAGTAAATACAAAGTACACAACAACTTTTATACCAGATAGAAGAGATTGAAAACATATCATTTTGTTGCATTTAATTATAAATTATTTCATCAACGATACCTTAAGTACTTCTGTTGAAATATGTATATGTGTAAAAAGGTGCAAAATATCCTTTTTTGTGCAGTTATATTAAAATACATGCGTATAACTATTTCTAATTTATTCCACAGTATTTAGCTTGCATTGTAAGGCAAATGTTTTATTCATATATTTGCATTTTATACTGATACATTTCTGACATGTTTGCAGTTTGCAAAAAAAAAAACAGAAAAAGAAAAAAAAAGATAAAAAATAAAAAGGTAAAAAGAAATGCAAAGTAGAACATAGTGTAACAAATACACTGTTGTATATAAATCTTTTCAAGTTGCAATTTTATAAAAATGTCATGCAAAGTTACAGAGTTACATATAGAGAAGCATCAGTAGAAAACAGGTAAAAAAAATATAACACATAAATAAATTCCTTTATTTTGACTAGCATTTCAAAAAATTGTCAAACATTTCATTGCTTTAAAAAATGAAATATGTTTTGCTTGAAACTGCAGGAAATTTCAAAATTACTCTCTATTCACCATTTTTAGTGACAATAATTTATAAAATATAACCTTCCTTTGGGATTACCAGTTGAAAAATGGCATTAAAAAGTAAGGTTGTACAATTAAAAAAGATACAAGTCTTATACATTCTGACAATGTACTGAAGATCTAAAAAAGAAAATATACATTTGGCGTTAGACAGTCAGTAAGAATAGAAAGGCATCCTACTATATTCCAACATCAACAGACATACATATACAGTAGGTATAGTTTCTTATAGTTTTACTTATGAGTCAGTGTTTACAGGATTCAAAGCCCAAGCATGAGCCTGTTGTAATTAGTACAATTAACACGATAATACTAAAAAACTGCTACAACTGTTAAATTTCTATAGTATGGTGATCACAAAATAGTTGAACTTTATTATGTGACTTCCACTTAAGACCCAATAGTGTAAGAACATAGAGATATCAATTCACACAGCACCCTCTTTACCACTGACAGAATATTTTTGTCAGATTATATCTACAGTGATGTCACAGGTGAAGCCTAATATGGCAACCTATTCATGCCAACATATGTTGCCACTTTTATGAGCTCCATTATATTTAGTATGGACATAAACTTTCATGGCACTGTAAACAACATTACAAATAATGTCTGTCTGTTTACAAAGGGGTGCATGTGATTTGCAGTGAATCATTTTGGTACATAGAGGGGGGGGGTCATAACCTGGAGTCTTTTTCTAAAAATTTAAAATGCCTTTAGTTTTATCACACAGTCAAATTGCTTATTCTGCCATATTCTTGGAATAACTTGGAAAGCCTGACTTATGTAGTTTAGGGTGATAGGTGGTTTCTTAAAGTAAAAGAAAAATCAAATGTATGATGTTGATCTGCTAAAAAAAGAAATGACCTGATTAACTGAAGTTAACCTATGATTACTCCAGCCAAACCAAAAAGCAAGAATTTATGTAAATAGCTTTGTTTCCTGCACAAAGTTTAGATTTGGAGCAAATACCGTTTTATGTTACTAAAAGTAAAAATCACTTTAAAGAAACAAATCAACTTCCAGAGCAACTGTAAAGCTTGCAGTGAGCAGAAAATACATTACCTTAATAGCAAGTTATAAAGAAAGACAAATCTAAGCTAAGAAAAGTGATGATGAATAAAGAAAATAAATGGACTTGATAACATAAGGCAGATTTAATAATGTATGGGGCTATCCCAGGAAATAGAAAATCTGCATAAGATGAGAGAAAAGTGGCACAGCAATCAAGCCTAACCATAGCCCAACAGCACAGAAGACCATTTACTCTAATGAAATCTGCATGTTCACAAATAGCAATATAAATTGCTACCATATTTAACCATTTTCACAGGCCATGCTACATAGAAGACAACCGTCCTTTTAGGTGGCTGTGCTGGAAAAAAAAAATAATTACTGATAAATGCTAGCACATTTTTCTGAACTATAGCTTTTCATATATCTTATAAAGTTTTTCATCAATAGAATTCGGTAAAATTATGTTTATGTCAGTTTCCTCCATACTTTTGATATGTATTTTCTCCAGAAGCTCTTTGTAGCCGCTAACCTTTATTTGACTTAAAATGCAATGTGTATAAATGGTAAAATACAAAAAAACGAAAAAGTCTAAAAAGTAGACTACAAACAACGAAGACATGTTACCATAGGGAGAAAAAAAAACTTTTAGAAACAAATGGATTACTTTTAAAAGCCTGCAACACAACTGCAGATCACCTTCCTCCACCAGAATGTGTATAAATCATGTCACCTCTAACAATGTAGTTTAAATCAGTTTCATAGCAGTAAACATAAAATCCTTTAACGTAGCTAAAATGCATAACATATCATACATAAAGTACCTACATTTGAAACAATTATAATTATAAATATAAAGTTATTTAAAATATTTTATTTCCAAAATCTTACACAATTTTTCAGAACTTCAAAATTTGAAAAGGTTGACCACATTGACTACCAGTGTCAATCAATCAACTTACAAAAAAATATTTATTCTTTTAAACATACTTTATTGAAAAAAATATTTATTTTGTAAAATAAAGAGAAAAACATGGTAATTCCCTAGGTATTTCTTACATGTAAAGTCTAGCGACCAATTCATTCTGAAAAAATGTTTTCTTTGCATTCCACTTTCACTTTTTTTTAATTGCTTTAACCTTTTGTCCATTCTGCTTTATGTAATTAAAGTTGTTAATTTATATGAGAATATTTTCAACTATGTCAATGGTTTCTTAATATTTATTGTGTAAAAGGACTGGTATTTTTTTTTTATTTACGGTTTGTTGAAAGAGATATTTGCATTTGTTTATAGTAGATATTATTTATTTTGACAGCATTCCATTCAGTATGATTTACATGTGGATGGTATGCTAGTTGTACAATTTAGTGGGAAATACTCAAAAGCTCCTTGTAGATTTTAGAATTGTTTAAAGATCTGTTTGGATAGTCTTTTTTTCCATCCTTTTTAAAAAACATTTTTTCAAAAGTTCACCATAAGCACAGGTGGTTGTTTTGGTAAACCCTGACACTGTTGTTAAAAAGGATGATAAAAATAAAATCTAAGGAAGACTCCTATATTGAGACATGTTTATGTACATGCAAGATGTTTGGGGTAAGATATTGTTTTATCTTGATCTTTTGTATTCTTGCCCTTTGAAAAAGAACAAAATGAAACAACATAAGTGAGCAAAATAAAGGGAGTTTACTGAGAAAAATACGTTGGTCACTGTGTGTTTTTATTTTTCTGGGGTCTTTATGGGATGGGATAAACTGGAAAGGAAATGCTATAAATAAGTACACTGCTATTTTTATATTGTTTTCTAAGGAGGGACTGCTTATGTTGAAAGCCAATTACTTTGTCACAGCCTTGGAACACTTTTTGAGCTGCATGCATTTGATTTCATTCACATTTCAAACAAGAACTAGAGACAACATGGATGCAACTAAACAAAGGAATAGGGAATGATGTACTCAAAACATTTCCATGCCTACATTTTATTCTGTCTGGTTAAAGGAAATATAAGAATAGAATTGTTACCTTAAATGATATTGGGTGTTTGAAGTGAATGTAAGCTAGTATGAACCTGAGTACTTTAAATAAATAATCCCCATTATGCTTCTTTTACATTTGTTTTAGCTATACACTATGACTCTTCAGCAGCATTTTATACATGACATATAGTACATGCATTGCTTAAAGAGAAATTCTGAGGGTACAAATACGGCAGCTGTTACTGCTGATTTTTAAAGGTGTGGGCTCTGTGGTTGTTACCTTAATGCTGGCTTAAAGGATAAGTCCACCTTAACACAAAAATCTCTACATCTATAGACCTCCACAATCTAATGCTAACCTATCTAACCCTGTAAAGAAGAAATCAGTATACATATATTTTCTGAAGCTGCTCTGGTCCGGTCCTATGCTGAGCTGTCAGCTCTGGCTTCTCTGCGGAGGTGGGTGCAGAGGACACAGCCAACAATGGAAGCCCCATAGTAAGTCTATGGGCGAGTTCACTTTCTATTCATTTTACAGCCATTGTCGGCTGTATCCTCTGCAGAGCTTCCGCCGCTGGAGACTGGACTGGTGCAGCTTCAAAAAAGGTATGTATACTGGTTTCTTCTTTACAGGGCTAGATAGGTTAGTGTTAGATCATGGATGTCTGTAGATGTAGAGATTTTAGTGTCAGGGTGGACGTTTAAGACTTTACTAACTGTGTAGTTATTCCAAGCTAGTAACTCACGAGACAGCAAAGTCAAAATTCATGATACAAGCCCTGGAGCCTGCATCTTTAAAAACAAGTCAGCAATAGCAGTTTACAAAAACCATAATGTAACAGGTTTTTGTTAAAGAACAGCTAAAAGAAGACACAATATTTAGCAATAAAGCTCATGTCTAATTTTACTTTTTGTTTGGATTGTGTGTTTGTTTGGATTGTTTTACTTTTTGAATGGATTGTGTGCAGAATTTAATAATGCTGCTGCAAAGTTATAACCCTACTGAGCTGTCACTAGGTCTTCCCTCCAAGGCAGTCTCTGATAGCTGAATCTAAGGAAATTCTGTTTAATGAGCAATATGGAGGCTGCCATACCTCACCTATCTTTCTAAATGTTAGCAGCCTGACAACCGTGCTGACTCTCTGGCTTCAATAATTTGAGAGGAGGTCAGGAGGAGGTCAGCAATGAAAGTACACATTGACAAAGGTGGGTGATAGCAGGTACTAAATACTTGCACAGACCACTGGGTTTTTAAAGTGCCTCCTCTACATGCCCAGGGATTCCCAGGGATTTGGTTGGTGCAATGTGCAAATTGCAACTATGGTCCAAGTGACTTGAGGCATGGCCACCACATCCTATAAAACTGCACTGATGTAGATGATCTTCTCTGCCCAAGAGTTTGAAATTGGCATTGTTTTTATAACAGCTATGCCAAAACACAAAAAGACAACAGCAATGTGATGCTAAAAAATAAACAGAGCTATAGTCAATTTGTACTAACAAAGGTAACAGCTGCTACCTTAGATTTGTGACAGGTTTCCTTAAAAAATCATTCCCCAAATTCTCTTAAGAAAAGGCTGTAATAAATTACAATTTCAGCCATTAGTGGGAAAGCTGTGTAAAAAAAAAAAAAAACTATTGTTCTGTGTAGCTCTGTACTTGTCTGTAAAACTAACAATTTCATCCATGAAAGAACTCTAGACCTTCAGGCAACTTTGAAAAAACAATTAGGCTATAAGTGTTTTTTAACTACCCTTTGTTTAACAGTGTCATTCAAGTGCTTTACTGATGACCATTACGTAGATTTCGAAAGGTGATTGCAAAAGTAAAGTTTACTGCTGAAATTTGTATGATAGTGTTTGACCTTCACTTAGAATAACACAGCACCAGAATACAATTAGTGAGTTATGTTTAAACTAGCTAATCTCAATGGATCTTTACAAAAAACTCAAAGCATGAGCACCCATCAATGCCAATGTGAGGCTTATGTGTACAAAAAACTAGGACAGAAGAATTCCTAGAAGCTGAAACTTGTTCAGTGAACTTTTTATTACAAAAAAACTGCAGAGAGACCCCCTTAAATTATTATTATTATGCAGGATTTATATAGCGCAGTTTGCGCAGCACTTTACAGCATGGGGGCAGACAGTACAGTTACAATACAATTCAATACAGGAGGGATCAGAGGGCCCCGCTCGTTAGAGCTTACAATCTAGAAGGGAGACAAGTGGAACAAAGGTAAAAGCTGTGGGGGATGATCAAAAGGAGAAAATGAAAATACAGTTTTTAGGTGTGGGTAGGATAGGCTTCTCTGAAGAAGAAGGTTTTCAAGGATTGTCTATGAGCTAATCGAGTAGGAGATAATCAGACAGGTTGGGATTAAATCAAGGGCTATTAAAATATGGTAGAGAATGCATTAGTATACGTCAAACTCATACAAACCAACATCAAGCAATCAAGCATTTACTATTATATATATATATATATATATATATATATATATATATATATATATATATCCTTGATTTGAAAATGGTTGATATATATATATATCAACCATTTTCAAATCAAGGATAGAATAGCATTTAAAAGTTATGAACATAGACAATCGTAAACCACATTTTTTTTAGTAATATACAATGCCTTAAAGAGAAATACACTTGTTCTTCCAATAGTTTCCTATAGAAATACATAATGTGATGCTTAAAAAAAGAGGAGCTATTAGCAGGTTTAAAGTGCAGGCACCCAAAAGTACACATACCTGCATAGCTCTGTTGTGGCCAAATGCCTAACTGGTTATGTTGGAGCTTGTCTGTTACTTTCCCCTTTTCTATTGGCTATGAATATGATGAGCTACTTATTAGTCAATAGGAATATGCATAAGGCAAAAGAGGGTGGGCAAACTTCATCACTAACGAGAATTGCTAGAATTTTGCCCCCTCAAGCATTTGGCTGTAGTGGAGGGGAATATGAGCTGTTAGCAAATTTAAAGGGTGGCACCTCTAATCATGTTAAAAGTGTAGTGTAATTGTGGGAAAACAGCTAAATATATATTTGAAGTGCAGATTTGTTAATTCTCTTACTTGCTAAAAGGAATTGAAGCTCTTTTGAGCTATTTCTTTTAATAATGCACCACTGTCAAACAATATACAATGTCCTGACCATTTACTTTTCTTCATTGCAGAAAAGTAATACCATTTGGTCAAGACTGTGACTGGGTAGTAAAAGAACAACTTTCATGCGCCTGTTACCCAAAGACTTCCCCCTCTTCCCTCCACTTTCCAGGGCTGCCCTGTGTAATACAATACTTACCTTCAATCAGCTTACCCCTGGGATCTAATACTTTCGGCAAATTATGCACTGCACTTCTATTCCTGGGGGGTCATTGTACTGAGCACTTTCAGAGCTGTACCATAAAGTTATATATGTAGGTACATTTCATGACTTTTTGACTGGAGTAAATATGTTCTTTATTTATGTCTCTACTTTTACTTTAAATGCAGCATTTGCATGTTAGTGTTTTCTGAATTACAATTGTATTTAAAAGAGAAGTATGGGTTTTTTTCAGATTCATACTTACCTAACTGGATGCAGCATCGGTCCGATGCTCCATCTGTCCCCCTCTGGCTCTAACACTGAGAACCGAGTGATCAAACACTGCCGATCGCTTGGTTTTCAGGGCTCCCTGAGCAGAGAGCAGGTGACTGTCAGTCAGCAGCTCTCTGCTTTGCCCTCCCCTTGCTTACTGGAGCATTGGGCTGTGGAGGGGGCAAGAGCAGCCAACTCAGGCCCTCAGCAGCTCGCAGAGAGGCTGAACAGGGTGCCTGCCCAAGCATGTGGGCAGATCCCGACCATATGGCCGCAATCCTTCCAGTGCCTGGATCAGCTCAGTGACACCAGCTGACAGTTGGCTTCAGCCCTCTGTCTGCTAAAAACGAGTAACAGGAATGCAGATCGAACTTCACTCCTGTTATTCACAGGAGAAGAACGGCCAAACAAGCTTTGGCTGTACGGCCTCTTTAATGGTGTCTTGCACTAATGCAGACTAATTAAAAAATAAATATTACTAATTACAGTTAACTATTTCATACAAATGGTAGCATTGTACAATGAGTTACATTTTTAGAAGCAACAATTACAAAATTGCATCCTCTGTATTTTCTTAGCACAGGTTTCTTAAATCTGAACTCCAAAAAAAGTGTAGTGGTAGAGGTATAAGTTGTAATAATTCTGATGATCACATCTACCCTCTGATGCCTAGGCTTGTGGGTGGGCCCTAGCCGTTCCTAAGTACAACTATTGGTCCTACATTGTATGTGATCACGTCAGGGTGTGACCCCTGGCAAGATTGCCTTAGATAAAAAGGGTTTAGGGGACTGCTCCCATAGTTTACAGTAAGCCTGCCAGAGCAAGTAGTAAGGTAGGTGTTAAAGATTATTTACCTGTGTCTATACTTAACAAGCATTTAACCCTTGTAGTGTGAGGAAGCCCTACTGCAAGGGTATTTTTTGTGGTGCTAGAAGTGAGGCTTTAAGCCTGTCCACCTGGCAGCAAATGTGTGTCTGTTAAAAATAAAAAAAGTTGCTATGAACTGCACTGGACTGTGAAAGCTGTTTATTTCTAGACACCATGCAGATTGTATTGTTCATGTATTTGAGCTTGGGGAGCTTTGGCCAATGTGTGATTCTCCTGTCCCAGGATGGCAATTATCATATCAAAACTGTGCTGTACACGCTATGGGGCTGATTTACTAAAGGCAAGTTTTAACTTTCCAAGGTAGTTTTCACTTAGCTTAGTGAATGTGGGGAAGCTGTGCTGGCTTCAATTATCTAATCGTGTGCAAGGAAAATGTTTTCTTTTTTTATTTTCCCTGCACATGATTACATCTCATTTGCAAAGTGAATGTTCACCACATTTACTAAGCCAAGTGAAAATTCAATTGAATGTAAACATGCTTAACTGCTTTAGTAAATCAACCCCTATGGACTTCCACTTGTGCCAAATGCACTTTATTGTAGCATGTTGTGTTTGGATTTATATAGTGCAAGCAACCAAATACAGCTCAGCTGCAGCATGTAGAATCACCAAATTTGCCTGCCCCTTTTGACTGCACAGCAAACAATGAGGTTGATTTGGTAAAACTGGAGAGTGCAAAATCTGGTGCAGATGTGCATGGTAGCCAATCAGCTTCTAACTTCAGCTTGTTCAATTAAGCTTTGACAAAACAACTGGAAACTAATTGGTTTCTATGCAGAGCTGCCCAAGATTTTGCACACTCCAGTTTTACTAAATCAACCCCAATGTGTACTGATGTGCACATAAATGATTTCCCAACCTACTGTATAAATGAAATTTATCTGCAAGTGATATGCGAGCACGATCCTGAGTCAGTGACCATGTACTGTGTTCACTGTAGGGATGAATTATTTAAAAAAAGTGGATGCACTTAACACCCTTGCACACCATTTTGTATGATACAAGCACATTAGCAGATGAGATTGTTTATTTTGAGTTTTGATACTCTTGCTTACAACCACTTTAGGAAAAAAATCATTACTATGGGAAATGCAAGTGAATGGAGGCTTTCATAGACTAGGGTTAGCGCCACACTACACAAAGGAGCCTTGGTGAGGCACTGCAGCTTCCACATATATTTTCAAATGTTGCTCAACTAAAACCTCTGTTTTTAATGCAAATTTTTAGACAGTGTAATTTTTTTTGACTAGTTGGTAAGTGTGCTGGGAAATACATTTTGTTTTGTGTGTGCAGTTCACCTTACCTCACTATAGTTGCACTAAATAGATTGTGGGCAGCGATAAGGCTGGGATTTCCCACTATAATGGATTCATGGTAAATCCCAGGGATTTGCAAACTTTTTGCTGCCAGAAATAAGGAACAGCCTAAAATTCAGTGCATAGCCTTTGCCCCTGGTCACCTGAGTCACAATAATTTGAAGGACTGAATAACCCAGCCCACTCACTATAAAAGGGTTGGCCAATAGTTACATAGTTACATAGTTAGTCAGGTTGAAAAAAGACACAAGTCCATCTAGTTCAACCAATTAAAAAAAACCCCATACAATCCCATATATACAATCCTATACCCACAGTTGATCCAGAGGAGGGCAAAAACGCCAGCAAAGCATGATCCAATTTGCTATAGCAGGAGAAAAAAAATCCTTCCTGATCCACCGAGAGGCAATCGGATATTCCCTGGATCAACTTTACCTAAAAATGTTAGTACCCAGTTATATTATGTACATTTAGAAAGAATCCAGTCCTTTTTTGAAGCAATCTACTGAACCACCTCTTGAGGGAGTCTATTCCACATTTTCACAGCACTTACTATGAAGAAACCTTTCCGAATTTGGAGAGTGCCCCCTTGAATTCTGTGATGACCTTACAGTGAATAACTCAACACCAAGTTCACGATATGGACCATTATGTATTTGTACATGTTGATCATATCCTCCCTTATTTTCCTCTGCTCAAGAGAGAATAAATTCAGTTACTCTAATCTCTTCTCATAGCTGACTTCCTCCATGTCTCTTATCAGTTTGGTTGCCCTTCTCTGCACTTTCTCCAGTTTCCCTATATCCTTTTTGAGAACTGGTGCCCAAGACTGAAGTGCATATTCCAGATTAGGTTGTACTAATGGTTTGTACAGGGGCAAAATTATATATCTCTCTCCCTGGAGTCCATACCTCTCTTAATACAAGAAAGGACTTTGCTCGCTGTGGAAAGTGCAGCTTGGCATTACATGCTACTATTAAACTTATGATCTACCAAAAAACCCCAGATCCTGCGACTTTGCTCGCTTTGGAAACTACAGCTTGGCATTGCATGCTACTTTTAAGCTTATGATCTACCAAAAACCCCCAGATCCTGCTCCACTATGAATTCCCCCCAGTTTTACTCCCCTTAGGATTAAACCCCATTTGCCACATAGTTGCCCAATTAAACAGTGCATTGAAGTCGGCTTGTAAATTGGAGTCTGTCGTTTCAAAGCCATTATAAAATACAAATCTATTGTGCTTGAACTATATAACTAACAAATAGCAGCTAGCACAATATTGCTGGTTACAATAGAAGTAATGATAAAAGAGGTGCAGAGCTTAATTAAAGTCCAAATAAATCAAATAAAAGTTCATAATGAGTCAAAGTGATGATCCTGAAGTATATACTGGTACATTGGATAGAAAAGCCGTCACCAACACCCAATAATACTGACTTTTACCCTAAACCAAATAAGTATGCACAGTGACCCAATGACAATGCCAGCGACCCTCAGCTGCAAATGAATTCACTCCTCCAGGAGTATGCTGATTACAATGCACAGATATGAATATCAGTTTCCAAACTCCACCATTGACCGCCAGGAAAGCCAATAAAAGGGTCCTCACCACAGCAATTGTACTCTTTTGTCGATGGTCTCTGAAAAGAGGTCCAAACACAGACCACTCTTCAGTGGAGCAGAGGATTTAGACCTTGACCTGTGTTTGGATCTATTTTCAGAGACCGTCGATGAAAGAGTACCATTGCTGTAATTAGGACCCTTTATTGGCTTTCCTGGTGGTCAGTGGTGGAGTTTGGAAACTGATATCCATATCTGTGCATTGTAATCAGCATACTACTGGAGGAGTGGATTAATTTGCAGCTGAGGGTCGCTGGCATTGTCATTGGGTTACCCACTGTGCATACTTTTTTGGTTTAGGGTAAAAGTCAGTATTATTGGGTGTTGGTGACGGCTCTTCTATCACAGGGCTTATGTTAGTCCACAAAATTCCAGACCAACATAAATATGTTCATAAACATGTAATTTGATGTGATGACATGGAAATAGCAGGTAATCCTACAAATTAAAGAAAAAAAGGCTTATCCAACTGGAGCGATTCACACTGTCCAAATCCGCCTGCAATGCTAATGACTTTTCTTTAAAGTGTTATAAGGATTTACTTTAGGGCCTGAGATATTCTGAGCTTTGGTGAGTGTAACCCTTTGGGGGGGGTGTGCCTCCCGTGGTAAAGATCTTGGTGTTTGGTGCACGCTTTGACAACCATTTAGAATCAACTGCTATTTCCAGAGTGGAACTCACTAATTGTCATCACATAAAATGACATGTTTATGAACATATTTATGTTGGTCTGGAATTTTGTGGACTAACATAAGTGCTGTTATAACATAGGACAGAGGTGGACAGGGGTGGGTGACACACGACCCTCTTGCTTCCAGGTCACCTGCATCTGAGGAGTGCATAGTCTGGTGGATGGTTGAATGTTGTAGTACTGCGTTTCCCATTGTACTGATCCCAGCCAGGTCAGGGGACTTCCGCAATGTCCGCACCGGGCCCGGGCACGAACTCCAACAGTGGGCCAATGACATTCTGGACACATCATGCACAACTTCTCCACCCTAGCGACTACTCCCAGGGCCAGTCCTCTGGTTACCTCCAAACGGATGCCGGTATCCACGAACACCCGATCCTGCATTTCAGTGAGAGACCTGCATTTCAGTGAGAGACTTTTATGAGAGACCTCCCATTGACCATAGAAATTAACCATTGGTCAATCCTCTCACATGGGTTTCCTGCCACTCAGGTCTCAGCCCATCCTCTCTTTCCAGCAGAATCCACTGTTAAGCAGAGAAGGTCTCCCTGAGCCCAAGTGTATGCGGCCACACCTCCTTCTACTCTGATACTTCCAACCCTGAATTAACATCCAAGCTCAATAAAGAACACAGGCCTGGCTAAATTTACCTGTCACTATATTCTACACTATCAAAATATACAATAAAGCACCTACCTAAAGGTAGAGGGCGCTACAGAATGTTAATAGGTTGGTCTGGCAAGAACAATCTTTCATAAATCCATGCTGTTTACTACTAATGATACTATTCTTATCAGTAAATTCTTGGATATGTTTTCTTATCCCCTCCAACAGTTTTCAATCTACTGATATTAGGCTGACTGGCCTGTTGTTTCCAGGTATGTATCTCAGCCCATTTTTGGGAGAAAGAGGGGCAGCTGCCATGGTCACAATGTTATCAATTGGGCAGGGGGCACTGTGGGAAAAACTACAGTGTCCCCACCCTGTTACCAAGGCCACAGAGTGGCCACAGACATAGCAGACCCACCACCAGTAAAGGCATCCCCTGGGGACAAAACCTTAGCACCCCCCTCATCTTGTGACCCAGTGGTAGGCATGCTCATAAAGCAGGTTTGAAGAAAGTGGGAAAAAAGGGGTGTAATATCCATTGCACTGAGTCACCACTGTTCCTAGCCCCAACTAGAGACCCCTTACCGCATAATTGCTCTGTCCTCCTTAGATCCCTCAATCCCCCTTCACGGGCCACTAAGTCTGCTTAAGGATCATCTAATCCTCTCCAGAGCCCCCATCTTCCAAAGGGACACCCTGTCCTATCCAAAGCATTTTAACCCCCCCTTCCATCTCCATCCAGAGTCCCTAGTGTAATTTGAAACCCCTTATACTTTTCCTCCCACTGACATCAATGTCAGCTTATTTTCCTCCCATGCCCACACATTTCTACTGGCACATCTAGTTTCCTGAGCTTTCAACCAGCAAGCAGTGTAATTTAATGACAGATTCTCTTTAAAGTGAAGCTGACTCTGCCCACAAAATACCAGGTTCCTTTTCTAGAACAGACTTTAAGCAGGCTGCAGCTGAACTGAAGTTCTAAGCCCTATATGTTTTTCACTCCAAATCTCATGCTGATATCCAGTTCAGAATGTACTGCTCCTATGGTTTACAGATGATATACTGTAGTCTGAGCAATAATGTTTTTTTTATTTTCTGCCTCCATAGGCCAACTCTCTTGTCCTGCACCCAATTACCTGGCTATCCTAGTATTCACTAACAATATCAGAAGTTAGAGACACAAAAGGCACAGAAAAGCTGGGGGCAGAGAGGATACTATCGACAGTGTGCCAACTCTGCACAGAATATCTAGAACTAACGGGAATCACAGGAAGAACAGGGCAATCTGTCAAATGACTTTACTAACAATTCAGTTCTAAGTGTATGGATTTAGAAGAGGTGAACTGTAAATACACTATACATTATTCGACCAACAAATACCATGCAGGAACCGCAACAACAAAACCTAAATGGACTGCAATGGCTAGCAGGGGAGCAACCTGAAAACTTTTAGGAAGCATTTTCTGCATTAAGGTAAAAAAAACTTCTGATCACATCTCTCCTCCTCTTATACTTACCTGAGCCTGATCCCGGTCCAGTGCTGTGCACAAGAGCAACAGCTCTCTCTGCTCTCTCCCTCCTCATAGGTTTAGAGATGGAAGGAGAAATTGCCTCCTATTGCTATCAATCACAGCAAGCGAGGAGTGAGCGGAGGGTGGGGCCGAGCTGCGCTTTATGTGTCAAGCAGTTTGCTATGATGGGCACTTGGCAGGGGGAGAAATCAAGAGCACTAGAGTGGGATCCGAGAAGAGGGGGATCAGGGCTGCTCTGTGCATAACCATTGAACAGAACAGGAGTGTAGGACATGTTTGTTATTTAAAAAAAAACATGGGTTTACATTCACGTTGAGTTTATATTCACTTTAATGCATAGAATGCATTAAGGCAAAAAGCTTTTACCTTTAGAACCACTTTAAAGTAGTCCAATCTGGATGATACAGAAACATGGATTGATTGTGGCATATCCTCTAATGGAATCAGGTGTTTGATTATTCTAATATTCCTGAGATGTGGAAGGAGGACCTGATGGCAGCATATATTTTTTGCCTTTTTTTCTTGGATACTGGCATTTTGATGATTATATTGTAAGTAGCATTGCTGATATTCTGTGAGTGCAATTTTATTTTAATAAAGAGTTTATTCTAATGGTTTTACACTATAAGAAGAGTCTCTTGTGCTGTATATTCTCACATGAAATAACACATTGTTTAAGCTGAGGAGGTTCTTTAGTTCTCCATCCCATCATTTTTAAGGAGTTAGAAGACTGGAGGAGTATTGAGACAGTTTATTTTCCTGTATGAGTTTGCTGCTTAAAAGCTTTCTATGACTCCTCTTTATATGAGGGTCGTGGTTTTCTGGTAATCCTGCTTGCACACTTATGCCCCGTACACACGGTCGGATTTTCCGACAGAAAATGTGTGATAGGACCTTGTTATGGGAAATCCCGACCGTGTGTAGGCTCCATCACACATTTTCCATCGGATGTTCCGACACACAAAGTTTGAGAGCAGGCTATAAAATTTTCCGACAACAAAATCCGTTTTCGGAATTTCCGATCGTGTGTACACAAATCCGACGCACAAAGTGCCATGCATGCTCAGAATAAATAAAGAGATGAAAGCTATTGGTTACTGCCCCGTTTATAGTCCCGACGTACTTGTTTTACGTCACCGCGTTCAGAATGATCAGATTTTCCGACAACTTTGTGTGACCGTGTGTATGCAAGGCAAGTTTGAGCCAACATCCATCGGAAAAAATCCTAGGATTTTGTTGTCGGAATGTCCGATCAATGTCCGACCGTGTCTACAGGGCAATAGTGTAGAGTGAAGACCCACTGTGTTTTGAAGATCTGATCACTGTCACTAGCAAGGGAGTGTTTACAGGATTGTGTCACTTTTAATACTCACCATGAAGTCAGTTACATGGAATTTCTCTTGTACTTGCTTGCTATATATGTTTGCATTTTGATTGAGTGCAAACATATATATTTTAAAATATGTATTCTCAGGTTTTATCCATAGTGCTATACTCAGTGTTTTAATATTTGCTGCCTAATCAACTTGTCAGTGTCCAGGATCCTGCTCAGCCTGTGCACATGATTTGAGAACATGAGATTTGTAGTTCTTATGTTTATACCAGCTGACATGTTTTCTGCTAAAAAAATAGAGAAGTCCAGCGCAAAGAAATCATAGTGCAGTAAGTAAATATGACTATTCATTAATTAAAACATGTATGCATGCAATCACAAACAAGAGGAAGGAAACAGCATGTAGTTTGAAGGTATTGGCAGCTAATGTAACCACAGGTACGCTGCAAGGCTCACGAGTGCTGGGGAAGCCAAGCAAGGCTGGATGGAATGCTTGCTGCAGCTCTGCTAACTCCTTGCCCAAGGAAGAAAAGCTGCTGCTGTCAGTGCCTGCACATCCCCCGAATGATGTTGCATGCCGGAGAGATGCACGTTTTTGGGGGAATTCTGCTTTTATCAGTCTGCCCTCCAATTATAAGCACTTCTGTCTTGTGTGGGTTCAATTTTAGCCAGGTAAAGTTCATCTACTCTTGTACATCAATAAAACACCTGTTGGTCTTGGTCACCAGTAGAGATGAACCAAACACCTCCCTGGTTCAGATTGCACCGGAAAAGCCGAACATCACAAAAAGTTCTGACCCACCGAACCCCATTGAAGTCTATGGGACCCAAACTTGGGGCTCGGCGACCGCCCTGGGAGACAGGTATCAATGCCAATTTCTTTTTAAAAAACAATAATTTTTAAGTGAAAAAATAAAAATTCAAAATTCCATTGAATATAGTGCCTGGTGAGTCCACTTAGTCTGCTTGTAAAATGGCTCATCTGTACAGTGTATAGAACCTTCTGCAGAAAAACTGACATTTATAAAGAAGAAAATGCATTTAAATGTACTTCATGGCTGCATGCTTTTGCCAACACCTGGCAATACAAAATCCCCCCAAAATCCATATCAGACCCTTATCCAAGCATGCAGCCTGGCAAGTCAGAAAAGGGGGGACAAGTGAGCACCCCCTCCTGAACCAGAGCCCCCCCCCACCCCAAAGCACCTTGTCCCCATGTTGATGGGAACAAGGGCATCTTCACGACAACCCTGGGCTGTGGTTGTGGGGGTCTGCTGGCAGGGGGCTTATCGGAATCTGGAAGCCCCCTTTAACAAGAAGATATGGGGTACATAGTAACCCTACCCATTCATCAAAAAAAATTCAAAAATAAATAAAAACACACACAGTTTTTGACAATTCCTTTAAAAAAAAAATGTCCCCCTATGTAGATCCATTGTCAATTATGATTATGCCACCGCCAGACCCGAAAAAATAAAAAAAAACTCTCTACCTCTTGACAAAGGCTAACTGCCATCTGCCTGCTCCACTGTTTGACAGTTCTTATATGAGGGGGGCAGGATCTGGGGGCTCTCTTGGTAAAGGGAGCTTCCAGATTCTGAATAGCCCCCTACCCGCAGACCCCCACAACCACCACCCAGGGTTGTGGGGAAGAGTCAGAACCCCTCACCCTGAAGCACCCCCCATGTTGAGGACATATCGCCTGCATTGGTTCAGGAGGGGGGGCGCTCACCCCCCTTTCCTGGCCTGCCAAGCTGCATGCTTGGATAAGGATCTGGTATTCATCTTGGGGGGACCCATGCTGTTTTTCAAAAAAATGTTGGCGTGGGGTTCCCTTTAAAATCCATACCAGACCTGAATGGCCTGGTATGGATTGGGGGTATAGATTGGGGGGATTATTCATCTGTCAGCGGGGAAGCCTATTGTCAGCTGATGACTCATTGGTTGTTAAGGATGCCACAGACGGTTTCCTGGCCCCTTTCCTTAGCAACCAGCTTTCCCTATGCCCTGAATGAGCAAAGCTTTGCCCAGTCAGGGCTTAGAATGCACTGTGCATGCACTGTTCGCCCATTCGGGTGTTTGTTAAAATGGGCGAACAAGCGATGTTTGGCCCAAAATTTTGCACGGCCTGAACTGTTCGCCAAACGCTAGTCACTAGTGTTAGGTTTGAAGGATCGGTAAAGATGTGTGTCATCTGCATAACCTTGGTGGCTGAGACCATCATGATGATTATTCCCAGCGGGATCGTGTATACTTCAAATAACGTTGTTGACAGAATGAATCTCTGTGGCACCTAGTAATGGAATGGAAGTGGAGAGGATGAGTGTATTCATGCTGTGACCCTTTGTGATCTCCCAATAAAACTTTGTAACAGCTGAACACTGTACCGTTTAGACCACAGAGCAGCTTTAAGTGATCCAGTAAGATATTATGGTCAAATGCAGCAGAAAGAATAAAGAGATCAAGGATGGACCATTTTCGCTTGTCTCTTGCCTTTAATAGGTCAATCAATAGGGGATCCATGTTTTTTTCTGAAACTGGATTAAAATTTGTCAAAGATTTTTTCATTTGACAGTCAGGCTTCTAGTTACTACATTTTTAATCATTTTTCCTTAAAAGAGAAGGTTTGACTGGGTCTGTAGTTGACCAGGATCTTGGGATCCAAGGAATGCCTTTTTTTTGCCTATGTTGGTGTGGTTAACTTTAGCCAGTAGGCTTAGAAGGGGCAATAGGGAAACATTTAGATAAGCCAGCTCCCTCAGTATAAAAGGAGGGGCACAAAACAGCCATGGTGTCACTGTATTGAAGATGCTGACGAGAAAGCTGACAAACTACATAGGGAGGCATAGATGCCGATGAGAAAGCTAACAACCCACATAGGGAGGCAAACTGCAAAGGCTTTCCTTAAAAAGTAGGTTTTTGTTTCAGGGGGTCTATTTTGGTGTTTTGTTTTTTATGTTAATAGGGTCTTTGCTAAAGTTTGGGGTGTTCAAAGCACACCATTCAATTGTTCCTATCCATATGTTCTGTTGTCTGTTTGAATGAAAAAAATGGATGAAAAAAAAGTGCAAGAAAATTGTTAATTTTAACTCCTTCACATTATAGGCTCACAGACCTATGGGACATGGAACCCACAGAAGAACTTGAACACACTCCAACTTCCTTTAACTAGGAGTGAAAACCACATCTGTATGAAGTTCAGCAGATCTTTAAAGAGTGGTAATGTTTGTAAAGAGAGTCAGAAGCATCAGACTTTGACCTTCAGCTTGAGGAGTATTAGTCTGACATAAAGGCACATACCAGCATGGAAATATGCAAACACCATGGGCAGAAGTCCCTGTAGTTGTCCTACAACAACCAATTCCAGGTGAGAGAGAAGGAACTCAAGAAAAACTCTGCAAACCCACAGGGGTCCTCACAGAGGCCCATAAGGGTTTTTTCAAAGAACCTGTAAAAGTTAATCAGCCAAAAATGTCTCTGCCACCAGAAATTCAAAGGTGGCTGCCATAGATCCTGAAAATATTACAAAGTCCAAAGGTCACCCAGACCAGGTCCATGCTTCCACAGTGATAATAAATAAAAGTGCAGCGCTAATATGCAATTTCAAAATAAACTAAAATTGAATAGTGATTAAATGATAATCAGTATATATTAAAAAAACTTATATAATAAAAAAAATGTGTGTGGTAGAACCCATGAAGGGACATAACACCTAACACATTAATACAAAATATATTGTGTACAAAAAGTGAATGTGATATCCACAGGAAAAAGGAAAATCAAACATGTGAATGAGTCCAAGTCCATAGATGGATTGTCATGCATCATTGTGACTTCAAAAAGAAGAAAATAGATATATAGAAAAGTTGCAAGTAGATAATCCACCACCAATTGGTTGAGGGCTTGGAAGAACTTGGACTAAAACAGGCATATGCCTAATAAGTCAACCGAGCTTGTGGGGAAGTACACCAAGAAATGTAGGCATCCATATAGACGACCTCTGGCTGGGAGTCAGGTATTCCTATGGTCTTTCCAATAGCTCTCCAGATTGGTAACCCTCAGAATGGTTAAATGAGGAGCAGGATGAATAACTTTCCCGGGTGATATGTTTAAGAAGGAAGTAAATGTAGGGCCACATAGTGTAATTCCATTAAGAAAAAGGGGTATTTTATTAAATAAAACAAAAGAAACACTCACATACTAAAAGTGCTTTAGTAAAATTGACACAATGGCATCAGCAGAGCCCATTGTCTCGGTTGACTCATTAGGCATACGCCTGTCTGAGTCCAAGTTCTTTGGTAAGCCTTCAACCAATTGGTGGTGGATTATCTACTTGCAACTTTTCTATATATCTATTTTATTATTTTTGAAGTCACAGTAATGCCATGACAATCCATCTATGGACTTGGACTCATTCACATGTTTGATTTTCCTTTTTCCTGTGGATATCGCGCTCACTTTTTGTACACAATATATTTTGTATTTATGTGTTAGGTGTTATGTCTCTTCATGGGTTCTACCACACATATTGTTTTTATCAACTAAGTTTTTTCATATACCGTATACTGATTATTATTTAGTCACTATTCAGTTTTAACTTTATTCTGAAATTGCATATTAGCGCTGCACTTTTATTTGTTTTCTCTGCTTGCAATTGTCCATTTTCTGTGCTGGCTGCTGTTTTTTATGATTTAAAGAGACAGCATGGTATATTTTTTCACATTTTCTACATGCTTCCACGGTGGCAACCTCGGAGTAGGGATGGGTGAGTGGTTTGGCTCGAGCATGAGTTCGGGCCAAACTTTAGCTGTTCGGAAGTTCTCCGAACAACCAAATTTTAGGGTTGTTCAACTATTTGTTCAGCCCGCCGAATGACCACAATGCACTGCGCCGCTGCACAGTGCATTGAAAACCCTGAATGGCTATTACAATGAAAGCTTCGCCCAATCAGGCCGTAGAGCACTGCCAGAGCCATGACTGGACACTGTCATGATGACTGTATCCAATCAATTGCTCTTAATTACGCCCCACACTATAAAAGTATTCTTTGCATAGCGGCCATTTTTAGTGTGATAGCGGCGTGGAGAGGGATAGAACAGGGCTCTGTTCAGTGCTATTAGACAGTTAGTGTTTTATAGTGCACTATTCTGATTCTATTGTCAATGTATAATATCAGTTTAGTGTGCATCTAGGGATAGATCATTGTGAGTGTAGTGAGACCATTCATCTTTACATTAGTGTGAATGTAGGGATAGTTTAGTAATTTTAAATGTAGTGCGACCATTCATCTTTACATTAGTGTGAATGTAGGGAAAGTTCAGTCAGTGTGTGTATAGTGACAGTTTAACACAGTATATTTTATTGCGTTACTGCAAGTTTAACTCTGTATATATTAGTGCGTTAGGTGTCATTTAACGCAGTACATTTCTGTGCATTGGTGCACACTTAACACAGTATATTACAGTTGCATTACTGCAAGTTTAATGCCATACAGTTCAGTGCATTACTGCAAGTTTAACGCCGTATATTTCAGTGCGTTACATGTCATTTAACGCAGTACATTTCTGGCCGTTACTGAACGCTTAACACAGTATATTTCAGTTGTGTTACTGCAAATTTAATGTTGTACAGTTCAGTGCGTTACTGCAAGTTTAACGCCATATAGTTCTGTGTGTTACTGCAAGTTTAACTCCATAGTATATGTCATTGCGTTACGGCATGTTTAACGCTGTATATTTCAATGGGTTACTACAAGTTTAACGCCATATATTTCATTGTGTTATTGCAAGTTTAACGTCATAAAGTTCTGTCTGTTACTGCAAGTTTAACGCCGTATATTTAATTGCGTCACTGCAAGTTTAACACCATATAATTCTGTGCATTACTGCAAGTTTAACACCGTAAAGTTCTGTGCGTTACTGCAAGTTTAACACTGTATATTTCATTGCGTTACTGCAAGTTTAACGCTGTATAGGTAATTGTGTTACTGCAAGTTTAACATCATATATTTCATTGGGTTACTGCAAGTTTAACGCCATATAGTTCTGTGCATTGCTGCAAGTTTAACGCGGTATATTTCATTGCATTAGTGCAAGTTTAACGCCATAAAGTTCTATCTGTTACTGCAAGTTTAACGCTGTATATTTCATTGCATTACTGCAAGTTTAAAGCTGTATAGTTCAGTGCGTTACTGCAAGTTTAACATCATATATTTTGTTGCGTTACTGCAAGTAGAACTCCATATATTTAATTGCATTACTGCAAGTTAAACGCCATATATTTAATTGCGTTACTGCAAGTTTAACGCCATATAGTTCTGTGCATTACTGAAAGTTTAACTCCATATAGTTCTGTCTGTGTGTTACTGCAAGTTTAACGCTGTATTATTATATAGGATTTATATAGCGCCAACAGTTTACGCAGCGCTTTACAACATTAGGGAGGACAGTACAAGTACAATACAATTCAATACAGGAGGAATCAGAGGGCCCTGCTCGTTAGAGCTTACAATCTATACTTCATTGCATTACTGCAAGTTTAACGCTGTATATTTAATTGCATTACTGCAAGTTTAACGCTGTATATTTCATTGAGTTACTACAATTTTAATTCGGTATATTTCATTTCATGACTGCAAGTTATTGCCATATAGTTCTGTGCATTACTGCATGTTTGACGCAGTATATTGCAGTGTATTATACTGTATCCGTGGAGTGTGTCTGTGTAGTGAATACTCAAATTAAAGTGCACCAAACACCACTTTCCATTGATTAAAGTGCATCCATGTACACATTTACACATCTTTATTAAATTTTGGTAATAAGCACCCCCCACTCCCCCCATCATGACTAGGAGGACAGCAAGGAGAGGCAGATGTTTCCATGGCACTGTAAGGGGGCCAGCAGCATATGTGTCCACAGGCAAAGGTGGACATGGTCAATCCTCAGGCAGGGCATCATTTCCTCTGTTTAGTGATGTTGCCCATGCTAACAAGCCACAGCATTCAGAGGAGGTGGCGGGCTGGCTTACTAAACCGTCCTTATCCTCCTAATCCTCCGTCACCCAAGCAGAGACTAGTGCGCAGTCCCCTGCAGCTGCCAGAGTGGCTAAACCTGCCTCCTTGTCCACAGCTATTCCTGCCATAGCCCCAGCATCAGGCATGGAGTGGTAAGCTGAGTTATTTGAACACAGAGTCAGCCACTTGATCCTTGACGATGCACAGCCATTACTCGATTCAGATGTTGGTTCTGAGGTTGAAGAAGGCAGGAACATGAGCCTGCAGACAGGGGAGAACAGCAGCCTCCACTGACAGGGATGATGTTATAGAGCAGGGTGTCCCAGGTCTCTGCAGCACATAAGCCAGCAGCACACCACCAGCTGTAGACAATAGCCAGCAAACTTCTCTGCCCCATCTGCTGCAGCAGGAAAAAAAATACAGTCTCTGTCAAACAGGTGTGGAAAAATTGTTCTTTGGGTGTTAATTGTGCCCATAAAACCTACACCAAAAACATTCTTCCAGATGAAATCAACACCCACAACACTAGGCAGCCTAAAAGTCCTGCAGAGATTCCACATCCCCAAAACACTTAATCGGCGACATTGGCATCAGGGGCTTCATAGCTGCTGGTAATCCAGGACTGATTCATTTTGATAAAAGTCAGGCAGTCCACAGAGTCCATAATCAGTAACAAAACCTCCAACAGCACCGAATGCCGTTCATAAAGCAAGCTGGATGCAGGGCAGCCCAGCAGCTCAGTAGCATACTGGGCAAGTTCTGTCCAGTGGTTTATTTTCATGACCCAGTAAGCCAGTGGATCATCATCTGGAAAGCTCTCCATCTCTGTTTTTGCCTATAGATAATTGTCCACCTAGTGATGCAGATGCTGCCTATGGTATGTGGAAGCTGACAGCCCTGGGCAGCGAGGACTGAAAAAATTGAGAAATGGATCACTTAGGCAGCCACCTTCTCCATCGCTCCTCTCTTGACCAACATAAGCCTCAAAACTATGTTTTCCAGGACACTGTAACCTACCAGAGTCAGGAAAAGCATTAGATAAACTCATCTTTAAGGTGTCCCCAATAGATTTCATCTTCTGCTCTCTCTGTGGGGACAGGATGAGCTTTGAGTCTTTCCCCTTATAATGGTGGTCAAGGAGGGTTGCCAACCAATAGTGATCCTTTCCTTTACACCACATATTCTTGGGTCCTTTCGCAGACTTTGAAACATGAGGGAGTCCATGCACCACAAATTTGCAGAGGCATGCGAAGCAGACTCCTCTGGGTCACTGAGGATTACAGTATCTGGAACTCTAATCCTCCTCTCTCTCCTCTTGCGTGTTCTGTGGCATAGGAACAATGGTGTATGCATAAAGTGGGCCTTGAGAGGAAAGGAAGTCCTTCTCTTCATCCCGCTTCTCTGCCTCGAGTGCCCTGTCCATAATGTCACGCAGAGTCTGCTCCAGCAGGAACACAACAGGGATTGTGTCACTGACACATGCATTGTCACATCTCACCTTCCTTCTGGCCTCCTCAAATGGTGACAGTACAGTGCATGCATCCTTTATGAGCAGCCATTGTTGTGGGGAAAAAAAGCAGAGCCAGCCTGAGGCTGTTGTTGTGCCATACTCACACAGGTACTCGTTGATGGCCCTCTGCTGCATGTGCAGCTGCTGTATCATTGCCAAAGTCGAGTTCCACCTGGTGGGCATGTCACAAATCAAGCGGTTTATGGGCAGGTGGAATTCCTGCTGAATTTCAGTCAACTGGGCACTGGCTGTGTATGATCACCTGAAATGGCTACAGACTTTTCTGGCCTGCTTTAGTAAATCTTCCAACCCGGGTATCTATTTAGGAAACACTGCACCACCAAATTGACTGTGTTATCTTTCTCTGTCTAAGGACGAACAGGAGGTTTGTACCACTATCACACACCACCATTCCTGGCTGGCATGGCGTGAACCACCTCTGGGCCTGTCCCTACAGAGCTGCAAGAATCTCTGCTCTGGTGTGGTTCCTGTCCTCTGGACACACCAGCTGAAGCACTGCATGGCACCTTTTAGCCTGACTCATTGAATAGCCCTCTGAATGCTTAGGGGGTACTTGAGGTTCATAGAACATTTCAGCAGAAGAGGGCATGGAGGAGGAGGAGTAGGAGGGGGTAGAGCTGACAAATCTTGTAAGTTGCAAGCAGAGTTACCCAGTGTACTGTGAACAAAATATATGGTCCCTGCTCAAGCTTGCTGGACCACGTGTCAGCAGTAATGTGGACTTTGGGGCTGACTGCCTTGCCCAATGATGCCACAACATTGCCTTCTACATGATGGTAGAGAGCTGGAATGGCCTCATGTAAAAATAAATAGTGACTGGGAACCTGCCATTGTGGTACAGCACATTCTGAAAATTCACGGAAGGGGGCAGAATCCACCAGGGGGAAAGGCAGAAGTTTGCATTTAGACGTTGAGCATGTACTGTCAAACAATTTTTACGCACCTGTTTGACACATGCACATCATTACAATTTTTGACATCAAGGCCATTTCTTGCTTTTATCAAGACTTCCTCTATAGGGTTACAGTGTGAAGGTGCCACCGTCACCCAAAGAACAATTTTTTCCACACCTATTTGACAGGTGCATATCATTACAACTTTTGACAGCAAGGGCAATTCTTGCTTTCATCAAGAGTACCTCTATAGGGTTATGGTGTTAAAGCGCCACCGACACCCAAAGAACAATTTTTCCACACCTGTTTGACAGGAGTAGAATTCCAAAGTCTGTGGTAGAGACACCAGGATGTGTCCAAAAAATCTTACAGACTGGCTCTCGAAGCTGTTGCTTACAAAATAAAGAAAGCTTGCAGGGAAAATTTAATTTTTTTGGGCTTTATAAATGCAATTATTGCTGCAGCAGCTTCTATACACAGTACAGATATGCCATTTTACAGGTGGACTAAGGGGATGCCCCAGGCACTATATTGAAAGGAATTTTTCATTTTTATACTTTCACTTTAAGCATCAATAAATCACTGCTCATTTAAAAATGAAGTTTTTTACAAACTTTTTTTCATTGATACATGTCCCCCAGGGCAGTACCTGGACTCCCATAACCATTGTATGTCCAATTACTTGCATATAAGCCTTCAAAATGTTGATTTTTTTCACATTCAGGTCCCATAGACTTCAATGGGGTTTGTTATTCGGTTCCAAACTTTTGCGATGTTCGAAAGTTCTGGTGCACACTGAACAGGGGGTCGTTCAGCCCATTCCTACTTCTGAGCCACAATCCACTGTTGGGCCTGACAGAGTCTCTTGTGACAGAAGATAGAAGCAAGAGAGACCTAACTTCAGGAGACCCCCTGTACACTTTGCATAGGACAAATTTGAATGGTCTGCAACCTTGCCAAAGGCAGCAAGTTCAAGTGGGGTGGTATGTAGCTGAGTGCCCATTTACCTACCATGCTCAGATGCAGGCACATGCCTTTAAGACTCCTTTTCACACAATTCTCTTGGTTTCTGAACACCAAGTGAGGGGAACTCATGTTCACTACCTCAAAGACTTAAAGGTTGCAGGTTGCCCCACACTGGTTGTTGCTTGGTTGCCTCCAGCTGTTCACCTGTTTTATCCAGATTGCCCTGAATTTTAATGTGAGGCACACTGTGTATGTGAATAATCTAAAGCAACTGTCAGTACTATACTTATTGAAGTAGTGATTCTGAAAAAAATAACTTTTTTTTGTAAACTGTAAGAGATAGTTACTCTCTGATCATTCTATTGATTAGCCTTGCTGTTAAAGTATATTTTCTCCAGATACTGTAAATTCATGCTTATTAAAGAGTCAAATGGCGAGGTGTAAATGCAGATTGCTGTGAGTGTTTCTCTTATATTAAACATGTGTTTTCATGAAAAAATAGCTGAATTCTATTTTCTAAGTGCATAAGAAACAACTTCAGAGGTCAATAAATAGCTGCACAGTTGCATCTGGCAGACAATCACTAGCTACATCAAATCAGTATGAAATGTGAAACAGAATATCTGGCAGAGCACTGTAAAAGTCTAAATTAGTAAAATGTCTCAAACATCAGCTAATAAGCACAACATTGCATTATATGAAAACTAAAGATAAATGCAAAACTTTACTTTATATGGAAAAGAACCTAGCATACTTTATAAATGTGGGGTAATATGCAAAAATTTGATGGAACTTGTGGGGTCAAACACAGTTTATTCCTTTTCCCAGCAAAGTTGAGATAACAGAAATTAACTTCTATTCAAAATAAATATGGTTACTAATATTTGTAGGAAAAAAACATTGTAGAGAGTAAGTTATCCAATTGCCCTTGGGGATTAGAAAATATTTTTTTCCTCTGATAGCGTTATTTGGGCCATGCTTTATATTGGACTTTTGGTCCAGTTTGGATGACATGTATATTGTTTACAATCTAACTTTGCAGTTTCTGTCATTCTCCATGGACCATGGGCTTGTACCTAGAAGTTCATGGCCATCAGCAACATTCATTCCTGCCTTGATTTAATTGACTGGCAGTTGGCTAAATCACAGCTGCTATGGCTTAACCTCTTATAAACCTCTTATAAAATAGATTCCTATCAGACACCCATATCTCACACCAGTGGGTTTTTATTTCACGTTTTCTTCATCTGAAATGGGTGATTTTCCTATAGGGAAGGTGGATGGTTCATCTCTAAATGAAACATGAAACACATCAGAGTTCATCTCATTTACTAACATTCTGAATAAGACATTTTTTTCTAGAAGTGATACAGTGAGCAGTTCTTTTTTTTTGTTACTTGGATATGGTGGGGGTTGTGGGCGAGCTTATATCCTGCTGTGCTCGTGAGTGCAGACTCCCTGTAGAGATTTCAGTTGTCTGTAAAACTCTGGCACTTGACAAAGATGAATTGGACTGCTAGTAGTATGAGACAAGGTTAGGAAGAGTAGACTGTTTATACCCTGATTCTACTGCTAAAGGATTTGTAACTCTTAGTTTTATCTTCTCTAACATCACCAACTTTTTTAGGACCTGTGTCAACATACTTTTATTAGCTCTAAATGGCTTTCGCATTCCAAAAAAATCCCATGAGGATGCAAAACCTACTTAAATAAGTTCATATGCAGGTCAAAAGAAGGTCAACTGCAAGTCAAATTCACCTGTCAGTGAATTCTTAATTATCTCAGAAGCATCTCAAACTGATGTCACAATGATGCCATCTCCACATGTCCAAGGCTACTCCTGCACTACACTTCCTTCTACATGATGCTGCCTATGTTTTCAATGGACAGTTGATCTAAATTAACAGCACCGATTACAGAGAGTTACTTTAACTTAGAAAAGGAAATCTTATTGACTAAAACTTTGAATCTTGATGTATGACCAAAGCTGTCAGAGGGAAGTCCCTTGTTTGGATAGAAGAGGCCACATACATAAGTGCAAAAATGTTACAATAAAATACAGGCAATATGCATTTTTTTCATTTACCTACTAACATTTTTCATTGTACTTATAAAGGAAATCATTGAATAAAACATTCTGCACTGAGTTACGTTACCACACACAGTTCAAAGAATAAACCATTCCTAAATCAGCTAATTCTATCCCTGTCACTTGTAATCCTGAGTCTTTCTTGCTTTTATATGTATGTGAAGTAGCATGGCAGAAGCATGGCAGAAGCAATTGCAAGAATTGAGAATTATTTCCATATGTTAATTAGCAAGGTCTGTGATGAATGATAATGATGGCACTGAGTGAAAGCATTGCAGTCCCCAGTGGACAACAGTTTTTGTTATCAGTAGAGGCATGAAGTAGCAATTAAAGGAAGTGGCCAGAACCACTGCTTTTACACTATAGGTAACACTGTGCTCCTTCAACACTTTTAAAGGCAAGTTATTTCTACTGAAAAACCCAAATCTGACCAGTTGTGGGTAGGGGAAGACAGACACGTGGATGAGAGAAGGGGAACAGAGCTGGACCTTTAATGCAGACTGGACAGAAGACCCTCATGGACTGTCAGAAGTGAAAAGTGGTCTAGCTCATAGAGACTACATCATTCAAAAAGGACTGACCTGGGTCAAGTCCTGGTTTATGTGAATTGGTTTGTTCATCCCTACGTGCAAAAATAATAAAAAAATAATAACAATAATATTTGATCTAATTGCAGCAGCAGTTTAGTTATCAGTCATTGGTGTTGTATCAATCAAGAGTACAAAGAGACATTATTAAAAATACAACATTCAGTAGGCGCACCAACAAGTACTATGGTAGGACATCATTTTTTCTTTGGAATACAACCCCAAAAGAAACCTAAAGATTAAATAAAATATTGACACTTACAGAATAATGTGAGAGGAGCTACAACCAAAATTAATTACAAAGTACAAAGTATCAGTAGGGATGTAAGATACAGCATTTCCTTCTTATAATAGAACAGTGGTTCTCAACTCCAGTCCTCAGGACCCACTAACAGGCCAGGTTTGCAAGATAACTGAAATGCATCACAGGTGATATAATTTGCTGCTCAGTGATTGCAGTATTCTAGTCTGCATCTCCCCCAAGGTAATACTTAAAATCTGGCCTGTTGGTGGGTCCTGAGGACTGGAGTTGAGAACCACTGTAATAGAAGGTATTTACATGTCCTCACTTCTACACAAAACCCAAAAACAAGGAGCTCAGTCTCTGCTTGTGGTTTATTGGGAAGCATCATGCTACTCAATACTTTTTGCCCATTTTAGTCATTGGTACATCCCAGTCCTCTGGGGTATAGCGTAGATATAGCCATACTTTTACACAACCAATATTCTAACTTACATGCAGCGGTTGCAGGCTTCTTAACTTTTATCAGTGAAAAAAATTTCCAGAATATAATCAAGAGTGACTGTTTTCACTGCAATAAATGAGTGATATTATTTCAAGTCAAATTTAAGGTGGATCTCCAAGCAAACAGCCCAGGTAAAGTGCACATTTGCCCAGAATATGGACATTAAAGCATATATATGTTTAAAAAGCAGTACAAGAGTGTGCAAATCCTGAACTCTCTGGCTGTTTGTACAGTCAAGTAATTCATTCTGAAAGATCACAACAAAGAGTCTAAAGTTAGGTTTCGATGGTTTCCAACAGTTTTGGTACATCTAGTGCTTGTTTGCATTAGAGGGCTGCCAAGCTTCTGAAATTCTGGAGAAACAGAAAGTAATAGGAAAAGAGCTCATACTTCGGTGCCTCTTTTATGGGCATTGAAGATTAATTTCTCCACTATAGCTATAGCTAAAGGACTGAATGAGCTCATGTTTTAAATGCTTTTACTTCTTGTTCAGAATATGTAAATACATTAGTGTGCATAGTCTAAATACATTTTACTTTAAAGATGTATATATGTTTGCCTGCCAAAAGATTTGTAACTTCATACAACCATGTACAAATCTCATGATTTATGCACTTCTTACATAGTAGGTGAGGTTGAAAAAAAGACACAAGTCCATCAAGTCCACCCTATGTGTGTGATTATATGTCAGTATTACATTGTATATCCCTGTATGTTGCGGTCATTCAGGTGCTTATCTAATAGTTTCTTGAAACTATTGATGCCCCCCCGCTGAGACCACCGCCTGTGGAAAGAAATTCCACGTCCTTGCCACTCTAATGCTGTGTACACACTATCGGACATTCCAACAACGAAATCCTGGCTTTTTTTTCAGACGGATGTTGGCTCAAGCTTGTCTTGCATTCACACGGTCACACAAATGTTGTCGGAAATTCCGATCGCTGAGAACGCGCTGACGTACAACACTTACAATGGCACTATAAAGAAGAAGTTCAATAGCCAGTGCGCCACCCTTTGGGCTCCTTCTGCTAATCTCGTGGTAGTAGAAGTTTGCTGAGAGACGATTTGCGCTTTTCAGCCTTGTGCTTTTCAGATCATTACTGCTCTTCAGTTCGTGCTTGTGGGTTCGTATTCAGTTTTTAGTGCGTGTAGTCAGTTCGCATATGGGTTTCAGTGCATGCTATTTATAGTACATATTTGATCTTCAGTGCGTTCTTGTCCGATCATTTCTGATTTTCAGATCGCTCTTCTCAGGCCTTTCTGATTTTTCTGTTAGTTCTATTAGTTAGTAATTCTCTCATATGCCTTTGTTGCAAGAGATCCGTGAGAATAATCCTGATGATTTCAAGATTTATCTCCAGATGACGGACCCCGTTTTTCACCGTTTGTTGGCTTTACTGTCCCCTTATTTTACCAAGCAGGACACCTGAATGCAGCAAGCCATCACTCCTGAACAGAGGCTAGTCACCACGTTGCGGTACTTGGTGACAGGGAGAAGTCTGCAGGACATCAAGTTCTCGACAGGCATCTCCCCCCAGGCTCTGGGAATCATTATTCCAGAGACCTGTTCTGCCATCATTCAGGTTCTGCAGAAGGACTATATTAAGGTAAGATTTATCCTTTAACATCACATTCTATGTATTTAATGTTTGCTAATATATTGTATTATTTCATAATTCCCTAATTACCATGATTGTAATATGCTGTGAATTTCCTCTTTGTCCTCATGCATGCTGGAACTTTTTAATGCTCCTTTTTTGTCCTTCATGCATATTTGCCTTCACTAACCTCCCCAGCATGCTATCCTGGGCCCATACACACCTAGCCCAGTCACGTAACAATGTATTTTGTCAGTTCCTTTGTAGTGCTTTACCCTAAACACCCCCTAAAATATGTACAAATGTTATTTGTGTCCTTAAATTCAGGCAGAGTGCAAGAGGCTTTTTTTGGGGTCACAAAATCATTTGGAAACCTCCCTTCCCCCCAACTGCTAAGTCAACCGATACCAATCTTCTATTTGCTGACTTTGAAAAACCCATACACACTATACCTACCTCTTTTGTGTTCAGATTTATGAATGAATTCACCAAAGCATGTAGTGAAAGGGCCTGCCTGAATACTTTCAAATTAAAGTTTTGTTCTCCTATTATCTTGATAGGTAATTGCAGGATGTAAAAATGTGCTTCAATTTGGACAGTGTGTATTCATATTTTTGGATTATGACACTTCTTACCTGTCCAGTGGGCCACCAATAATGTAAGTAAAGGAGGGGCTGGCCAAAGAAACACACATTATTTATGCATTCATCTCTCAATGAAGTAGAGAGGGTTACCTGTCCAAAACATCTCCCCCCTAAAATTTTTACAATGGCCCATCAGAGGGGGTGAGGAATCTGATAAGTGGACCTTCTTTAAATACTCCTTAAAATAAATGTTATACTTATATTGGCCAAGAATGTTTGTGTCTAATCTGCTTGCAATGTTATGTGCAAAAGTCCAAATTAATTTTTTTCTTGTTTCACTCCACAGTTTCCTTCAATGCCACAGGAATGGCAGACTGTGGCTTCCCAATTTGCCCAGTGGTGGGACTTTCCCAACTGCGGAGGGGCAATAGATGGGAAACATGTCCACATAGTCCCACCCTCCAACTGGGTCACGGGGGTGGGTCATACTATTACAACTACAAGGGGTTTAATAGTATTGTGATGTTGGTGGTGGTGTCAGTGACATATGATTTTCTTTATGTGGACGTGGGGAATAATGGCCGGATCGCCCAGACCGAGTTCTACAGATGGCTCCAGAGTGGTGGCTTGGGATTGCCACCTCAGGAAGACAATGTGGCTGGCCTGCCGTTCGTCTTTGTCGCTGACAAAGCGTTTGGGTTGGGTGATCACCTGATGCAGCCGTTCCCTCACCTCGGATCAGAGGGTTTTTAACTACCGGCTGGCCAGAGCCAGAAGAGTGGTGGAGAATGCTTTCGGGATAATGGCCAGCCGGTTCCGCCTATTTTTGACACCAATCCACATGGCGGAAAATAAACCAACCATATTTTGCTTGCCTGCTGCATTCTGCATCATTTTCTAAGAAAAAATGCAACAAACTATGTGGCCTCAGTTGGGACTGAGGCCGGCTTTCCTGATCCTTCAACCCTGAGGGCACTTGAAGCTGGCTGTCCTGGCTTGCCCCCCCAAAGCACCTGCGAAGTGAGACAAAAAGGAGTACTGGAGTACTTTGCGGGTAGGGGGGCCATTGATATGCCAGAAAATGTTTAACAAACCTTTTTGAAATAAATTTATATTTTAAAATGAAATAATATTTTCCTTTGATTTACTGCTTGTGTTTCTTTTAGCTGTCTCCTAGGTTATCCAGTGTGCTTTTTTTTTGCCCATTTTCTGCAATAGTGCAAACATAATTTCTTTGATACATGAGGTGACAATCTCTTCTTCAGCTAACTATTATGTTGTGGGTCTGCCACAAACACACCGTTTTTGTTGTTATTGTATGTAATGTATTAATGCTTAAAATATTCATAATTTTCCACACCATGAATTTATTTTTTGGAGTTACGAAAATGGCCTGATTGATGCAAATTATAAAGCACTGTGGGTGTTATTTACTAAAGTAAAATCCACTTTGCACTACAAGTGCACTGAAACTGCACTTGTAGTGCAAAGTGGATTTGCCTTTAGTAGAAAAACCCCATTGTCACTGTAAACAACAACTTAAGCAAAAAACTGCTATTGAGCATTGAAAGAAGAAGCAGCACATTGCTGAGTCGAAAAATTTTTACTCTGTGCACATTCACATGTGCGTTTAGAAAAGGGTTTTTTCACAAACCAACATATTTTTGAAATACACTTTTTTTTGGTGACAGTAGAAACAGGCATGTTTTTTAAACCATACAACAATACACAACTCAGGAACTTACAAAGTTCAACTTGACACACTGTGTGCATCTTCAAAATTTGGCTCAAAATTTTGGAGAAAAGTTAGAAAAATAGAAAGAATTTGATAAATGTTGGTGTGTTTTTGATTCTGCCTAAAACATCAATGATGTTTTTGAGTCTTCTTTCAACATCATTGATGTCTTCCTTGATGTTTTGTAAATCCCGATTGCACACCATGATCTCCCTGATTAGGGATGAGCTTTGAGTTCGAGTCAAACTCATGTTTTCGACTTGAATATCGGCTGTTCACAAGTTCGCTGAACAGCGAACGATTTGGGATGTTCGCGGCAAATTCGAATGCCGCCGAACACCCTTTCAAAGTCTATGGGAGAAATCAAAAGTGCTAATTTTAAAGGCTTATATTCATGGTATTGTCATAAAAAGTGTTTGGGGACCTGGGTCCTGCCCCAGGGGACATGGATCAATGCAAAAAAAAGTTTTTAAAACGGCCGTTTTTTTGGGAGCAGTGATTTTAATAATGCTTAAAGTGAAACAATAAAAGTGTAATATCCCTATAAATTTTGTACCTGGGGGGGTGTCTATAGTATGGCTGTAAAGGGGCGCATGTTTCCTGTGTTTAGAACAGTCTGACAGCAAAATGACATTTCAAAGGAAAAAAAGTCATTTAAACTACTCGCGGCTATTAATGAATTGCCGGTCCGACAATACACATAAAAGTTCATTGATAAAAACGGCATGGGAATTCCCCACAGGGGAACCCAAACCAAAATTTAAAAAAAAAATGACGTGGGGGTCCCCCTAAATTCCATACCAGGCTCTTCAGGTAGAAAGCCACATGCCCTCAACATTGGGAGGGTGCTTTGGGGTAGCCCCCCAAAACACCTTGTCCCCATGTTGATGAGGACAAGGGCCTCATCCCCACAACTCTGGCTGGTGGTTGTGGGGGTCTGCCGGTTGGGGGCTTATCGGAATCTGGAAGCCCCTTTAACAAGGGGACCCCCAGATCCCGGCCCTCCCCCCTGTGTGAAATGGTAAGGGTACCCCTACCATTTCACTAAAAAACTGTCAAAAATGTTAAAAATGACAAGAGACAGTTTTTGACAATTCCTTTATTTAAATGCTTCTTCTTTCTTCTTTCTTCTATCTTCTAACTGCCTTCGGTTTCTTCCTCCATCTTCTTATTCTTCTGGTTCTTCTGGTTCTTCCTCTGGTGTTCTCGTCCGGCATCTTCCTCCGTGGCGTGAGCGTCTTCTGCCCTTCTTCTCCTCGGCCGCTCCGCATCCATGATGGCATGGAGGGAGGCTCCCGCTCTTCTCTTCATCTTCTTCTCTTCATCTTCTTGTCTTCATCTTCTTTTCGGGCCGCTCCGCATCCATGATGGCATGGAGGGAGGCTCCCGCAGTGTGAGGCTTCTCCTCTTCTGACGGTTCTTAAATAATGGGGGCGGGGACACCCGGTGACCCTGCCCCCCTCTGACGCACGGTGACTTGACGGGACTTCCCTGTGGCATCATGGGAAATGCCACAGGGAAGTCCCGTCAAGTCCCCATGCATCAGAGGGGGGCGGGGTCACTGGGTGGCCCCACCCCCATTATTTAAGAACCGTCAGAAGAGGAGAAGCATCACCCAGCGGGAGCCTTCCTCCATGCCATCATGGATGCGGAGCGGCCCGAAAAGAAGATGAAGAGAAGAAGATGAAGAGAAGAAGATGAAGGGAAGAGCGGGAGCCTCCCTCCATGCCATCATGGATGTGGAGCGGCCCGAGTGGAAGAAGGGAAGAAGATGCCGACACCGCGGAGGAAGATGCCGGACGAAAACACCGGAGGAAGAACCAGAAGAACCAGAAGAAGAAGAAGATGAAGGAAGAAACTGAAGGAAGATAGAAGATAGAAGAAAGAAGAAAGAAGAAGCATTTAAATAAAGGAATTGTCAAAAACTGTCTCTTGTCATTTTTAACATTTTTGACAGTTTTTTAGTGAAATGGTAGGGGTACTTTGGTACCCCCTTACCATTTCACACAGGGGGGAGGGCCGGGATCTGGGGGTCCCCTTGTTAAAGGGGGCTTCCAGATTCCGATAAGGCCCCCACAACCACCGGCCAGGGTTGTGGGGATGAGGCCCTTGTCCTCATCAACATGGGGACAAGGTGTTTTGGGGGGCTACCCCAAAGCACCCTCCCAACGTTGAGGGCATGTGGCCTGGTACGGTTCAGGAGGGGGGGCACTCTCTCATCCCCCTCTTTTCCTGCGGCCTGCCAGGTTGTGTGCTCTGATAAGGGTCTGGTATGGATGTGTAGGGGGGCCCCACGCAGTTTTTTTTTTTAATTTTGGCGTGGAGCTCCCCTTAAAATCCATACCAGACCTGAAGGGTCTGGTATAGATTTTGAGGGGGACCCCATGCCATTTTTTTTTATTTTGGCCGGGGTTCCCCTTAATATCCATACCAGACCTGAAGGGCCTGGTATGGAATTTAGGGTGACCCCCACGTCATTTTTTTTTTAAATTTTGGTTCGGGGTTCCCCTGTGGGGAATACCCATGCCGTTTTTATCAATGAACTTCTATGTGTATTGTCGGACCGGCAATGCATTAATAGCCGCGAGAAGTTTTAAATTACTTTTTTCCTTTAGAAATGTCATTTTGCTGTCAGACTGTTTTAAACATGGGAAACATGCGCCACTTTACAGGCATACTATAGACACCCTCCAGGTGCACAACTTAAATGAATATTACACTTTTATTGTTTCACTTTAAGCATTATTAAGATCACTGCTCCCGAAAAAATTTTTTATGACAATAACTCGCATATTAACCTTTAAAATTAAAAATGAGCACTTTTGATTTCTCCCATAGACTTTTAAAGGGTGTTCCGCCGCTTTCGAATTTGCTGCGAACACCCCAAATTGTTCGCTATTCGGTGAACAGCCAATGTTCGAGTCAAACTCATGTTCGACCCGAACATAAAGCCCATCCCTAGTGCTCACTGTAAAATAGTTGATGTGTGCCCTGGGGTACAAAGGCTTCGCCAATTTCACAAGTTTATCCAGCGTTGCCTTCCATTTTATTTTGTTACTTGGTTATCTTAGTTTGGTAAGATAATAATGGTGTTGTGGTAACTTGACACACAAAACAAAAATAAATATTATGGAGATCAGTAGAAAAAAAATTAAAAAAACAGGAGATCTTGATAAAAAAATCACTATAAAAAAAATTCAAAACATTATTATGGAGATCTGATGAAAAAAATCAAAAATATTATTCATGAGATCACAAGAAATAAGAAAGAAATCAGTTTGTGAGAACTCTGTGTGAATATCAGCAGCAAAACAACTTCATTATTCTAGCATTCTAAAGAAGAAGAGAATGCGCTGCATTAAATGATTAAAAAATGTGCAGCATGACGAATGTGCTATCTCCATTACGAACGCTAGTTTTACTAGACCGAGTGCTTCCATCTGGTACTTGATTCAGAGCATGCGTGGAATTTTGTGCGTCGGAATTGTGTACACACGCTCAGAATTTCCGATAACGGATTTTGTTGTCGGAAAATTTGAGAACCAGTTCTCAAATTTTTGTTGTCGGAAATTCTGACAAAAAATGTCCAATGGAGCCTACACACGGTCGGAATGTCCAACAGCAAGCTCCCATCGAACATTTGTTGTTGGAAAATCCGATCATGTGTACGCGGCATTACAGTAAAGAACCCTCTACGTAGTTTAAGGTTAAACCTCTTTTCTTCTAATTTTAATGAGTGGCCACGAGTCTTGTTAAACTCCCTTCCGCGAAAAAGTTTTATCCCTATTGAGGAGTCCCCAGTATGGTATTTGTATACTGAAGAAAAGAGAACACTTGAGAAGAGGAAGTGGCTGCACATCCCAAATTATTCAGAAAAAAGGGAATTCTCCCCCAGGAGGAAGGGGTTTTCTAGGCAGCAAGTAATGTATGGGGGTGGCACTTAATTTGAAAAAAATAATTTTTATTCAAACATATAACAATAAAGTAAAAACATGAGCTGTGGTACAGAAGAAATATTTTTTTTAAAGCGTAGAAGCACATGTAAAACTACACACAATTATACAATTAATCAAGAGCTTGGATAGTTCTGACACGTTTCGACCCCATAGGGTCTTCTTCAGAGGATATGTATGCGCTGTAGAAAAAGTTTACATGCATAAAAAATGTATCGATTGTATCAATCAATTGTATCAAAATTATGTACAATAGATATAAAGATGCAAAAAACTATTTAAAACATAGTTACCAATTACGTGTGTATAGTCATTTCTCCTGGATCTGAAACTTTCAAAAGACCTCCACCATCCGGCCCGGCCTGGTTCCCCCGGCCCGCCAGTACCCCAAGGGAAAAGGCAAAGCACAACTGCGCAACTTAGTGGATTACACTTATGGAATGCCCTATAGTTGGTAAGGGGCGTGTAGATTAATGGCACCTGCGACCTGGACATCAAGCAATGGCACTAATTAGTGCTTATAAAGGAATATAATTATGATTTAATTCAAAATGTGTATACTTGGATTGGTTAAATGATAATGATCATAATTTTAACCAAGTTAAGGCTGTTGTGCCTAATTGTCACAGCAATTGAAATTATATGTACTTGATAGTCAAAAGATAATAACATGTATCCAGGTATACCCAGGAAAGAAAGACAGAAAAGGAAGAAAAAAAAAGAAAAAAAGAGAGAAGGAATATTAAAGGGAGTATATCACATATCGATCTGTGAGGATGGGTGGGAAAGGAAGGGGGGAGGGGGATGGGGGGAAAAAAAGGGGGGAGAAGGGAGAGGGGAGGGGGAAGAATTGTGAGGAAAAACATGGGGGGAAAAGAAGAAAAAAGAAAAAGGAGAAGAAAGAGAAAAGACAAGACATAACGAGAATGGGATAGAGTGTGCACAGTGAACGCTGCTAGAAATGAAGGTGAACTAAAACAAAACAAAGAAAAGTGGACGGTGAACAAAAAAGTGTATTAAACCACACGAATGATGAAGGATGATAGGATGTGAGTGATGGGAAAAAAAGTGAAAGATAAATGGCCTAGTGAGAAGTAAAGATGAAAGAAGTGAAAGGTGATGGGTGACAAAGTAATGACTACAGTGCAAACAAAACAAGAGATGCCAAATAATTTTCACATATTATTTTTTTTCTTCCCACATGTCATCCCATTCACTTTCACATTTTTTTCAGAAACCCCTTAAGATGTTTTTTATCACCCACACAACCCCCAAGGACCACCACCCTTTGGAGTTCCGTCCACCCCCGGTGTTGTCATGTGGGGGTTCCCACGTGCACCGATCACTGGCACGGCTCCCAGAAAAGATGCCTCTTTGGGGAGCCACCAGCTCTCACTACTGCACTCCTACTGCATGGTAATTCCCAAGTTATATACATTTTATATTTTTCTATACTTTATAAGCATTGACCTTGAAACTTATTATGTTTTATTTTCAGCTAACACACATTGTCGCTCCTGAAGAGAGGATATAAATACTCCACGAAACGCGTAGAGCCTCTGTTATTGCAATGTGTAATACCAATGTAACATAGATAACATAGATATGAAATACAGATGAATTATGAACCCTTGTACATGCAATGTGTAGGGATTAGCCGAACACCCCCCTGTTCGGTTCGCACCAGAACATGCGAGCAGGAAAAAAGTTTGCTCGAACACGCAAACACCGTTAAAGTCTATGGGACACGAACATGAATAATCAAAAGTGCTAATTTTAAAGGCTTATATGCAATTTATTGTCATAAAAAGTGTTTGGGGACCCGGGTCCTGCCCCAGGGGACATGGATCAATGCAAAAAAAGTGTTAAAAACGGCCATTTTTTCAGGAGCAGTGATTTTAATAATGCTTAAAGTCAAACAATAAAAGTGTAATATCCCTTTAAATTTCGTACCTGGGGGGTGGCTATAGTACGCCTGTAAATGGGCGCATGTTTCCCGTGTTTAGAACAGTCTGACAGCAAAATGACATTTCGAAGGAAAAATTCCATTTAAAACTACCCGCGGCTATTGCATTGCCGACAATACACATAGAAGTTCATTGATAAAAACGGCATGGGAATTCAACACAGGGAAACCCCGAACCAAAATAAAAAAAAAAAATGACGTGGGAGTCCCCCTAAATTCCATACCAGGCCCTTCAGGTCTGGTATGGATTTTAAGGGGAACCCCGCGCCAAAAAAAAAAAAAAAATGGCGTGGGGTCCCCCCAAAAATCCATACCAGACCCTTATCCGAGCACGCAACCTGGCAGGCCGCAGGAAAAGAGGGGGGGGACGAGAGTGCGGCCCCCCACTCCTGAACCGTACCAGGCCACATGCCCTCAACATTGGGAGGGTGCTTTGGGGTAGCCCCCCAAAACACCTTGTCCCCATGTTGATGAGGACAAGGGCCTCATCCCCACAACCCTGGCCGGTGGTTGTGGGGGTCTGCGGGCGGGGGGCTTATCGGAATCTGGAAGCCCCCTTTAACAAGGGGACCCCCAGATCCCGGCCCCCCCCTGTGTGAAATGGTAAGGGGGTACTTACCCCTACCATTTCACTAAAAAACTGTCAAAAATGTTAAAAATGACAAGAGACAGTTTTTGACAATTCCTTTATTTAAATGCTTCTTCTTTCTTCTGTCTTCCTTCATCTTCTTCTGGTTCTTCTGGCTCTTCTGGTTCTTCCTCCGGCGTTCTTGTCCAGCATCTCCTCCGCGGCGTCTTCTATCTTCTCCTCGGGCCGCTCCGCACCCATGGCATGGGGGGAGGCTCCCGCTCTTCTCTTCATCTTCTTCTTCATCCTCTTCTCTTCTTCCTTCTTCTCTTCTTCTCTTCTTCTCTTCTTCATTTTCTTTTCCGGGCCGCTCCGCACCCATGCTGGCATGGAGGGAGGCTCCCGCTGTGTGACGGAGTCTCCTCGTCTGACGGTTCTTAAATAACAGGGGGCAGGGCCACCCTGTGACCCCACCCCCCTCTGATGCACGGTGACTTGATGGGACTTTCCTGTGACGTCACAGGGAATGCCACAGGGAAGTCCCGTCATGTCCCGTGCGTCAGAGGTGGTTGTGGGGGTCTGCCGGTTGGGGGCTTATCGGAATCTGGAAGCCCCTTTAACAAGGGGACCCCCAGATCCCGGCCCTCCCCCCTGTGTGAAATGGTAAGGGTACCCCTACCATTTCACTAAAAAACTGTCAAAAATGTTAAAAATGACAAGAGACAGTTTTTGACAATTCCTTTATTTAAATGCTTCTTCTTTCTTCTTTCTTCTATCTTCTAACTGCCTTCGGTTTCTTCCTCCATCTTCTTATTCTTCTGGTTCTTCTGGTTCTTCCTCTGGTGTTCTCGTCCGGCATCTTCCTCCGTGGCGTGAGCGTCTTCTGCCCTTCTTCTCCTCGGCCGCTCCGCATCCATGATGGCATGGAGGGAGGCTCCCGCTCTTCTCTTCATCTTCTTCTCTTCATCTTCTTGTCTTCATCTTCTTTTCGGGCCGCTCCGCATCCATGATGGCATGGAGGGAGGCTCCCGCAGTGTGAGGCTTCTCCTCTTCTGACGGTTCTTAAATAATGGGGGCGGGGACACCCGGTGACCCTGCCCCCCTCTGACGCACGGTGACTTGACGGGACTTCCCTGTGGCATCATGGGAAATGCCACAGGGAAGTCCCGTCAAGTCCCCATGCATCAGAGGGGGGCGGGGTCACTGGGTGGCCCCACCCCCATTATTTAAGAACCGTCAGAAGAGGAGAAGCATCACCCAGCGGGAGCCTTCCTCCATGCCATCATGGATGCGGAGCGGCCCGAAAAGAAGATGAAGAGAAGAAGATGAAGAGAAGAAGATGAAGGGAAGAGCGGGAGCCTCCCTCCATGCCATCATGGATGTGGAGCGGCCCGAGTGGAAGAAGGGAAGAAGATGCCGACACCGCGGAGGAAGATGCCGGACGAAAACACCGGAGGAAGAACCAGAAGAACCAGAAGAAGAAGAAGATGAAGGAAGAAACTGAAGGAAGATAGAAGATAGAAGAAAGAAGAAAGAAGAAGCATTTAAATAAAGGAATTGTCAAAAACTGTCTCTTGTCATTTTTAACATTTTTGACAGTTTTTTAGTGAAATGGTAGGGGTACTTTGGTACCCCCTTACCATTTCACACAGGGGGGAGGGCCGGGATCTGGGGGTCCCCTTGTTAAAGGGGGCTTCCAGATTCCGATAAGGCCCCCACAACCACCGGCCAGGGTTGTGGGGATGAGGCCCTTGTCCTCATCAACATGGGGATAAGGTGTTTTGGGGGGCTACCCCAAAGCACCCTCCCAACGTTGAGGGCATGTGGCCTGGTACGGTTCAGGAGGGGGGGCACTCTCTCATCCCCCTCTTTTCCTGCGGCCTGCCAGGTTGTGTGCTCTGATAAGGGTCTGGTATGGATGTGTAGGGGGGCCCCACGCAGTTTTTTTTTTTAATTTTGGCGTGGAGCTCCCCTTAAAATCCATACCAGACCTGAAGGGTCTGGTATAGATTTTGAGGGGGACCCCATGCCATTTTTTTTTATTTTGGCCGGGGTTCCCCTTAATATCCATACCAGACCTGAAGGGCCTGGTATGGAATTTAGGGTGACCCCCACGTCATTTTTTTTTTAAATTTTGGTTCGGGGTTCCCCTGTGGGGAATACCCATGCCGTTTTTATCAATGAACTTCTATGTGTATTGTCGGACCGGCAATGCATTAATAGCCGCGAGAAGTTTTAAATTACTTTTTTCCTTTAGAAATGTCATTTTGCTGTCAGACTGTTTTAAACATGGGAAACATGCGCCACTTTACAGGCATACTATAGACACCCTCCAGGTGCACAACTTAAATGAATATTACACTTTTATTGTTTCACTTTAAGCATTATTAAGATCACTGCTCCCGAAAAAAATTTTTATGACAATAACTCGCATATTAACCTTTAAAATTAAAAATGAGCACTTTTGATTTCTCCCATAGACTTTTAAAGGGTGTTCCGCCGCTTTCGAATTTGCTGCGAACACCCCAAATTGTTCGCTATTCGGTGAACAGCCAATGTTCGAGTCAAACTCATGTTCGACCCGAACATAAAGCCCATCCCTAGTGCTCACTGTAAAATAGTTGATGTGTGCCCTGGGGTACAAAGGCTTCGCCAATTTCACAAGTTTATCCAGCGTTGCCTTCCATTTTATTTTGTTACTTGGTTATCTTAGTTTGGTAAGATAATAATGGTGTTGTGGTAACTTGACACACAAAACAAAAATAAATATTATGGAGATCAGTAGAAAAAAAATTAAAAAAACAGGAGATCTTGATAAAAAAATCACTATAAAAAAAATTCAAAACATTATTATGGAGATCTGATGAAAAAAATCAAAAATATTATTCATGAGATCACAAGAAATAAGAAAGAAATCAGTTTGTGAGAACTCTGTGTGAATATCAGCAGCAAAACAACTTCATTATTCTAGCATTCTAAAGAAGAAGAGAATGCGCTGCATTAAATGATTAAAAAATGTGCAGCATGACGAATGTGCTATCTCCATTACGAACGCTAGTTTTACTAGACCGAGTGCTTCCATCTGGTACTTGATTCAGAGCATGCGTGGAATTTTGTGCGTCGGAATTGTGTACACACGCTCAGAATTTCCGATAACGGATTTTGTTGTCGGAAAATTTGAGAACCAGTTCTCAAATTTTTGTTGTCGGAAATTCTGACAAAAAATGTCCAATGGAGCCTACACACGGTCGGAATGTCCAACAGCAAGCTCCCATCGAACATTTGTTGTTGGAAAATCCGATCATGTGTACGCGGCATTACAGTAAAGAACCCTCTACGTAGTTTAAGGTTAAACCTCTTTTCTTCTAATTTTAATGAGTGGCCACGAGTCTTGTTAAACTCCCTTCCGCGAAAAAGTTTTATCCCTATTGAGGAGTCCCCAGTATGGTATTTGTATACTGAAGAAAAGAGAACACTTGAGAAGAGGAAGTGGCTGCACATCCCAAATTATTCAGAAAAAAGGGAATTCTCCCCCAGGAGGAAGGGGTTTTCTAGGCAGCAAGTAATGTATGGGGGTGGCACTTAATTTGAAAAAAATAATTTTTATTCAAACATATAACAATAAAGTAAAAACATGAGCTGTGGTACAGAAGAAATATTTTTTTTAAAGCGTAGAAGCACATGTAAAACTACACACAATTATACAATTAATCAAGAGCTTGGATAGTTCTGACACGTTTCGACCCCATAGGGTCTTCTTCAGAGGATATGTATGCGCTGTAGAAAAAGTTTACATGCATAAAAAATGTATCGATTGTATCAATCAATTGTATCAAAATTATGTACAATAGATATAAAGATGCAAAAAACTATTTAAAACATAGTTACCAATTACGTGTGTATAGTCATTTCTCCTGGATCTGAAACTTTCAAAAGACCTCCACCATCCGGCCCGGCCTGGTTCCCCCGGCCCGCCAGTACCCCAAGGGAAAAGGCAAAGCACAACTGCGCAACTTAGTGGATTACACTTATGGAATGCCCTATAGTTGGTAAGGGGCGTGTAGATTAATGGCACCTGCGACCTGGACATCAAGCAATGGCACTAATTAGTGCTTATAAAGGAATATAATTATGATTTAATTCAAAATGTGTATACTTGGATTGGTTAAATGATAATGATCATAATTTTAACCAAGTTAAGGCTGTTGTGCCTAATTGTCACAGCAATTGAAATTATATGTACTTGATAGTCAAAAGATAATAACATGTATCCAGGTATACCCAGGAAAGAAAGACAGAAAAGGAAGAAAAAAAAAGAAAAAAAGAGAGAAGGAATATTAAAGGGAGTATATCACATATCGATCTGTGAGGATGGGTGGGAAAGGAAGGGGGGAGGGGGATGGGGGGAAAAAAAGGGGGGAGAAGGGAGAGGGGAGGGGGAAGAATTGTGAGGAAAAACATGGGGGGAAAAGAAGAAAAAAGAAAAAGGAGAAGAAAGAGAAAAGACAAGACATAACGAGAATGGGATAGAGTGTGCACAGTGAACGCTGCTAGAAATGAAGGTGAACTAAAACAAAACAAAGAAAAGTGGACGGTGAACAAAAAAGTGTATTAAACCACACGAATGATGAAGGATGATAGGATGTGAGTGATGGGAAAAAAAGTGAAAGATAAATGGCCTAGTGAGAAGTAAAGATGAAAGAAGTGAAAGGTGATGGGTGACAAAGTAATGACTACAGTGCAAACAAAACAAGAGATGCCAAATAATTTTCACATATTATTTTTTTTCTTCCCACATGTCATCCCATTCACTTTCACATTTTTTTCAGAAACCCCTTAAGATGTTTTTTATCACCCACACAACCCCCAAGGACCACCACCCTTTGGAGTTCCGTCCACCCCCGGTGTTGTCATGTGGGGGTTCCCACGTGCACCGATCACTGGCACGGCTCCCAGAAAAGATGCCTCTTTGGGGAGCCACCAGCTCTCACTACTGCACTCCTACTGCATGGTAATTCCCAAGTTATATACATTTTATATTTTTCTATACTTTATAAGCATTGACCTTGAAACTTATTATGTTTTATTTTCAGCTAACACACATTGTCGCTCCTGAAGAGAGGATATAAATACTCCACGAAACGCGTAGAGCCTCTTTTATTGCAATGTGTAATACCAATGTAACATAGATAACATAGATATGAAATACAGATGAATTATGAACCCTTGTACATGCAATGTGTAGGGATTAGCCGAACACCCCCCTGTTCGGTTCGCACCAGAACATGCGAGCAGGAAAAAAGTTTGCTCGAACACGCAAACACCGTTAAAGTCTATGGGACACGAACATGAATAATCAAAAGTGCTAATTTTAAAGGCTTATATGCAATTTATTGTCATAAAAAGTGTTTGGGGACCCGGGTCCTGCCCCAGGGGACATGGATCAATGCAAAAAAAGTGTTAAAAACGGCCATTTTTTCAGGAGCAGTGATTTTAATAATGCTTAAAGTCAAACAATAAAAGTGTAATATCCCTTTAAATTTCGTACCTGGGGGGTGGCTATAGTACGCCTGTAAATGGGCGCATGTTTCCCGTGTTTAGAACAGTCTGACAGCAAAATGACATTTCGAAGGAAAAATTCCATTTAAAACTACCCGCGGCTATTGCATTGCCGACAATACACATAGAAGTTCATTGATAAAAACGGCATGGGAATTCAACACAGGGAAACCCCGAACCAAAATAAAAAAAAAAAAATGACGTGGGAGTCCCCCTAAATTCCATACCAGGCCCTTCAGGTCTGGTATGGATTTTAAGGGGAACCCCGCGCCAAAAAAAAAAAAAAAATGGCGTGGGGTCCCCCCAAAAATCCATACCAGACCCTTATCCGAGCACGCAACCTGGCAGGCCGCAGGAAAAGAGGGGGGGGACGAGAGTGCGGCCCCCCACTCCTGAACCGTACCAGGCCACATGCCCTCAACATTGGGAGGGTGCTTTGGGGTAGCCCCCCAAAACACCTTGTCCCCATGTTGATGAGGACAAGGGCCTCATCCCCACAACCCTGGCCGGTGGTTGTGGGGGTCTGCGGGCGGGGGGCTTATCGGAATCTGGAAGCCCCCTTTAACAAGGGGACCCCCAGATCCCGGCCCCCCCCTGTGTGAAATGGTAAGGGGGTACTTACCCCTACCATTTCACTAAAAAACTGTCAAAAATGTTAAAAATGACAAGAGACAGTTTTTGACAATTCCTTTATTTAAATGCTTCTTCTTTCTTCTGTCTTCCTTCATCTTCTTCTGGTTCTTCTGGCTCTTCTGGTTCTTCCTCCGGCGTTCTTGTCCAGCATCTCCTCCGCGGCGTCTTCTATCTTCTCCTCGGGCCGCTCCGCACCCATGGCATGGGGGGAGGCTCCCGCTCTTCTCTTCATCTTCTTCTTCATCCTCTTCTCTTCTTCCTTCTTCTCTTCTTCTCTTCTTCATTTTCTTTTCCGGGCCGCTCCGCACCCATGCTGGCATGGAGGGAGGCTCCCGCTGTGTGACGGAGTCTCCTCGTCTGACGGTTCTTAAATAACAGGGGGCGGGGCCACCCTGTGACCCCACCCCCCTCTGATGCACGGTGACTTGATGGGACTTTCCTGTGACGTCACAGGGAATGCCACAGGGAAGTCCCGTCATGTCCCGTGCGTCAGAGGGGGCGGGGTCACCGGGTGGCCCCGCCCCCGTTATTTAAGAACCGTCAGACGAGGAGACGCCGTCGCACAGCGGGAGCCTCCCTCCATGCCAGCATGGATGCAGAGCGGCCCGGAGAAGAAAATGAAGAAGAGAAGAAGAGAAGAAGGAAGAAGAGAAGAGGATGAAGAAGAAGATGAAGAGAAGAGCGGGAGCCTCCCCCCATGCCATGCGTGCGGAGCGGCCCGAGGAGAAGAAGATAGAAGATGCCGTGGAGGAGATGCTGGACGAGAACACCGGAGGAAGAACCAGAAGAGCCAGAAGAACCAGAAGAAGATGAAGGAAGATAGAAGAAAGAAGAAGCATTTAAATAAAGGAATTGTCAAAAACTGTCTCTTGTCATTTTTAACATTTTTGACAGTTTTTTAGTGAAATGGTAGGGGTAAGTACCCCCTTACCATTTCACACAGGGGGGGGCCGGGATCTGGGGGTCCCCTTGTTAAAGGGGGCTTCCAGATTCCGATAAGCCCCCCCGCAGACCCCCACAACCACCGGCCAGGGTTGTGGGGATGAGGCCCTTGTCCTCATCAACATGGGGACAAGGTGTTTTGGGGGGCTACCCCAAAGCACCCTCCCAATGTTGAGGGCATGTGGCCTGGTACGGTTCAGGAGTGGGGGGGCCGCACTCTCGTCCCCCCTCTTTTCCTGCGGCCTGCCAGGTTGCGTGCTTGGATAAGGGTCTGGTATGGATTTTTGGGGGGACCCCATGCCGTTTTTTTTTTTTTGGCGCGGGGTTCCCCTTAAAATCCATACCAGACCTGAAGGGTCTGGTATGGAATTTAGGGGGAACCCCACGTCATTTTTTTTTTAAATTTTGGCCGGGGTTCCCCTTAATATCCATACCAGACCTGAAGGGCCTGGTATGGAATTTAGGGGACTCCTACGTCATTTTTTTTTTTTAATTTTGGTTCGGGGTTTCCCTGTGTTGAATTCCCATGCCGTTTTTATCAATGAACTTCTATGTGTATTGTCGGCAATGCAATAGCCGCGGGTAGCTTTAATTGGAATTTTTCCTTCGAAATGTCATTTTGCTGTCAGACTGTTCTAAACACGGGAAACATGCGCCCCTTTACAGGCATACTATAGACACCCCCCAGGTACAAAATTTAAAGGAATATTACACTTTTATTGTTTGACTTTAAGCATTATTAAAATCACTGCTCCTGAAAAAACGGCCGTTTTTAAAACTTTTTTTTGCATTGATCCCTGGGGCAGGACCCGGGTCCCCAAACACTGACAATAACTTGCATATAAGCCTTTAAAATTAGTACTTTTGATTTCTCCCATAGACTTTTAAAGGGTGTTCTGCGACATTCGAATTTGCCGCGAACACCCCAAATTGTTCGCTGTTCAGCGAACTTGCGAACAGCCAATGTTCGAGTCGAACATGAGTTCGACTCGAAATCAAAGCTCATCCCTAGCAATGTGTAATACCGTTATAATATAAATATATGCAATAAATGATGAATTTTTGTGACCTATGTACCTATTTTTATGGAAGATTTTATCGTGCTTTACATAATATATACAATTTTCTCACTCCTCACTATTGACTGCACACTTCATATAAAGTCCCGCGCTGCATTAAAAGATTAAAAAATGTGCAGCATGACGAATGTGCTATCTCCATTACGAACGCTAGTTTTACCAGACCGAGCGCTTCCATCTCGTACTTGATTCAGAGCATGCATAGAATTTTGTGCATCGGAATTGTGTACACACGCTCGGAATTTCCGATAACAGATTTTGTTGTCGGAAAATTTGAGAACCAGTTCTCAAATTTTTGTTGTCGGAAATTCTGACAAAAAATGTCCAATGGAGCCTACACACGGTCGGAATTTCCAACAACCAGCTCCCATCGAACATTTGTTGTCGGAAAATCCGACCGTGTGTACGCGGCATTACAGTAAAGAACCCTCTATGTAGTTTAAGGTTAAACCTCTTTTCTTACAATTTTAATGAGTGGCCACGAGTCTTGTTAAACTCCCTTCCGCAAAAAGTTTTATGCCTATTGAGGGGTCCCCAGTATGGTATTTGTATATTGAAATCATATCCCCTCTCAGTCGTCTCTTCTCCAGAGAGAATAAGTTCAGTGCTCACAACCTTTCCTCATAACTAATATCCTCCAGACCCTTTATTAGCTTTGTTGCCCTTATTTGTACTCTTTCCATTTCCAGCAATCTTTCCTGAGGACTGGTGCCCAGAACTGGACAGCATACTCTAGGTGCGGCCGGACCAGTGTCTTGTAGAGCGGGAGAATTATTGTTTTATCCCCCGAATTAATCCCCCTTTTAATGCATGCCAATATTCAGTTTGCTTTGTTAGCAGCAGCTTGGCATCGCATGCCATTGCTGAGCCTATCATCTACTAGGACCCCCAGGTCCTTTTTTATCTTAGATTCCCCCAGAGGTTCTCCCCCCAGTGTATAGATTGCATTCATATTTTTGCCACCCAAGTGCATTATTTTACATTTGTCTACATTGAACCTCATTTGCCATGTAGTTGCCCACCCCATTGATTTGTTCAGATCATTTTGAAAGGTTTCCACATCCTGCGGAGAAGTTATTGCCCCCCTTAGCTTAGTGTTGTCCGCAAATACAGAGATTGAACTTTTTACCACATCCTCCAGATCGTTTATGAACAAATTAAACAGGATTGGTTCCAGCACAGAACCCTGGGGGACCCGGACCTTATTTTTTATAGTGAACGTTTATGGGGAACTGTGTCAAATGCTTTTGCAAACTCCAGATAAACCACGTCTACAGCCCTTCCTTTATCTAAATGTCACCTCACCTCCTCATAGAAGGTTAATAGATTGGTTTGGCAAGAATGATTCTTCATGAATCCATGCTGATTACTGCTAATGATACCGTTCTCATTACTAAAATCTTGTATAGATTGTCCCTTATCATCCCCTCCAAGAGTTTATATACTATTGATGTTAAGCTAACTGGTCTGTAATTCCCAGGGATGTATTTTGGGCCCTTTTTAAATATTGGTGCTACATTGGCTTTTCTCCAATCACCTGGTAGCATTCCAGTCAGTAAAAATTCAGAACAATGGTCTGGCAATTACTTGACTGAGTTCCCTATGTACCCTCGGATGCAAGCCATCTGGTCCCGGTGATTTATTAATGTTAAGTTTCCCAAGTCCAATTTTAATTCTGTCCTCTGTTAACCATGGAGGTGCTTCCTGTGATGTGTCATTAGGATAAACACTGCAGTTTTGGTTACTGAAGTCCCCCGATTCCCTCGTGAAGACTGAGGAGAAGAATAAATTCAATACCTTCGCCATCTCCCCATCCTTTGTAACCAGATGTCCTTCCTCATTCTTTATGGGGCCAATATGGTCTGTCCTCCCTTTTTTACTGTTTACATACTTAAAGAATTTCTTGGGATTTTTTTTTTTGCTCTACTCCGCTTTGTATCTTTCATGTTCTATCTTAGCCATCCTTGTTGCACCCTTACATTTTTTGTTGCATTCTTTATAAAGTCTGAATGCTGATGATGACCCCTCAACCTTGTATTTTTTGAAGGCCTTCTCCTTTGCTTTTATATGCATTTTTGCATTGGAGTTAAGCCATCCAGGACCTTTGTTCGCTCTTTTAAATTTATTATCCAATGGGATGCATTGGCTAATGCCCTTATTTTATATGCTCCTAAAGCAAACCCATCTCTCCTCTGTGTTCTTTGTTCCTAAGATTTTATCCCAATTTATGCCTTCTAGCAAGGTTTGTAGTTTAGGGAAGTTGGCTCTTTTGAAATTCAGTGTCTTTGTATTCCCCGTATGTTTCCTATTTGTGTGATTTATACTGAAGCCAATTAACCTGTGATCGCTGTTACCTAAATTGCCCGTATTTCCACATCAGTGATCAGGTCTGTATTGTTGGTAATCAGTAGATCCAGTAACGCTTTATTTCTACTTGGTGCGTCTACCATCTGACCCATAAAATTGTCCTGCAAGACATTTAGGAACTTCTGCCATATCCATGCAGGTGTGACACCCTTATTTTCTGCTTAATCAGCACAGTTTGTCTTGTCATATTTTTTACCTCCAGCCTGCTCTTTGACCAGTTAGTCATCATCAATATCCTTGATAAATGGTCAGGAATGAATGAGTAATGCTAAACTAGGAAATATCAAAATAGTCTTCCTGAGGTTTGCTAGCCAACATTATAAATGCTTTGATAGGTAAAGTGGTAGCATAATGTATATGTATTTGAACTGTGTTTCTAACTGTTTGGCTGGAGTTTAATTTTAAAATGTTGAAAACACTGACAAGATAGAGAGGAGCTACTTTTTCAGATGTTACCCTTAATGTAGGGCCTTGTAAGCCCCTTCTACAATGCTGTCTTTGCTATTTAGAAGTATAGGCAGGTTTTGCACATATTGTACCCCCATCTACCACTAGCCATCAAACAAAAGTGTATGCCTTGTTTTGTTCTGTGTGATTCTACACTGTGCAGTTTAGTGAATGTTCCATAATTGTGTTTCCGAGCCAGTCCTGAATTCTCTGCATTCAAAACCAGATACCTAAACAGATGTTGGTAATTGTATTCTTTTTTTTAAAGTCTAAAAATAAAAATAGCCCACTACTTTTATATATTCTCATTACAAAGTAGCTGAGTGTTAAGCAATTAATTCAATCAAGGAATTTTTGGTAGCTTCATAGTCATACAACTGAAGTACATATCTGAATAAACTTTAAAGCTTTTTTATAAGAATTTTACCCTAAAGGGATTACAGGATAAATGAGCATTCTCTGGAACAAACATTTCCGATTTCTGAGTTAGAGGCTTATAGTTCATAAAATTGGTTAGGAACATAGGAAGAAAGTGAGTCAGAGAAGTGAAACACTGTCAGGAAGCTATTAAGAAGCCACCATGCTTTGTAAATTTAATCCATTTCCTGCACGTACCCCTCAGTGTCCATAAGTAACCACAAACAAAGTGACTTCTGTCATAGGGTGATTTGTCTTTCTACACTACTGAAAAGCTTCCTGAAAATAAAATCAAGAGAAACACAAGGGATTGATTTACTAAAACGAAGGCCCCTTTCAAATGGGGAGGATCCGCTGGATGGATTCCGCTAGCTCAGCGGGGGATCGCTCCGTTGATCCCCGTTGAGCAGGCAGAAGACAGGTCCATCCCTGCTCATTGTGCAGGGACAGACCTGTCAGAGCCCCGCTGTTCTCTATGGGGAGATCGGATGAAAACGGACAGCCTGTCATCCGTTCCCATTCGATCCGCTGGACCGATTGCGAACGTATCGCCATTCATCTGTTTTGAGTGGATCTTGTGGGTTCGGAGTGCAGGCAGGTGTCAGCGGACACATCTCTGCTGACATCCACCTGCCCATATTAGACAATCGGTGGCCCCCTTGGATCCGCCTGAAAAACAAGCAGGCGGATCAGAGCGGGCTGATGGTGTGAAAGGGGCCTAAAGAGTGCGAAATTTGGTGCAGCTCTTAATAGAAACCAATAAACTTCCAGGTTCTTTTTGTCAAAGCCTAATTGAACAAGCTGAAGTTAGAAGTTGATTGGCTACCATGCACAGCTGCACCAGTTTTTGCACTCTCCAGTTTTAGTAAACCAACCCCATAGTATAATAGTTTACCCAGTTCTTGTGTACTTTGCCACATCTTATATTTTGTTTACCTAATTTTATGGAAGTTTATGTTAATCTAAAATTACAATTACCTTTATTCAATGAAATGCACCTTCATTACATTCATATTTAATGTTTTTCTCTGTTGCCCATATATATACATACACAACTCTGCAAATCTTGTTAGTTTTCCTCCACCAAGCCCTGTTTCCTATCTTCACCTGTCAATGTTGAAAATGGCTGCAAGCTTAGTGGTAGCTTTGACAGCCAAGTGTCTTCTTAAAGTGGTTGTAAACCTAGTTACACCACTTGTACCTACAGGTAAGCCTATAATAAGGCTTATCTGTAGGTACTGTAAATATTTCCTACACGATTTAGGAGATATTTACCATAAATGCTTGCGCCGACATCATCAGCACATGCGCACTGAAGAAACGGCCTGCTCGTGCCGTTTCTTCAGGGTCGATGCCATGACCAGAGGCTCCCGTGCGCATGAGCGGAAGTGACCTCATCGCAGCTCCGGTCACTCACAGCGGTGGAGCCCGTGAACCTGGAAATAACTCTGGGAGACATGTTGCCGGTCACAGCAGTGTGCCGGAACCGCTGCAACAGCTTCGGTCTAAGGTAAGTATTTCATAATGAGCTAATATACGATGCATACTAGCTTGTTATGCCTTTGTCTTAAAGGGTTTTTGTTTTTTGTTTTTTCGGTTTACAACCACTTTAATGGGGACTAGGAACAACAGGATGTTCTGCATACCTGTATTCTCTCATTCAGCCTGTGATATTACAGGCTGACACACCCCATGTTATAATTGACAGCAGCTCCTGTCTGGAATCACACCTTTAAAACCTATGAATCTGCTCTCTTTTTGCAGAAAGGCATAACCACATCCCTCACTATTCTCAGAAGACATCAGCGTGGACTTATTGCTGTTATGTGAGTGCAGAAATAAGGCTTTAAAAAGGTATATATGTTTTTTTTTAAAACATTAACCTAGTTTTTATAGCACTTAGTGATGTAATAACCTGCTCCAGCAACCTTTACTTCACTGATTCGTTAAATCTACTAATTTGCTGTCATAGTTTGAGGTTTATGCTGTAGAATTTATGGTATTATTATTATTGTTATTATTATTACATCTATGCCAAAATAAGCACGCATCTGAAGAATGACACTAAATTTTTTTTATGTAAAGTTCTTTTTTATTTCTGGAGTCTAGTACTGAGATCTCTGTGAAACAAAACAATAAGTGCACCATATGACTTGGATAAAAATAAGAAAACAATGGAATTTCTATCTTTTTGTTCCAGAAGGCCTTCTGTTTTCTGAAATCATTTTGCATTGTCTTATGCAATGTTGGAGCATGGTTGCCAACTGTCCCTGATATTCAAAAATAATTCCAGACTCTAAACGTTTTATTCATCGTTTACTGTATAGCTTGCTTTAGCTATTAGAAGCAGAACTAGTAGTTTCTATGAGTGGAGGACCTGCCTAGAAATGCATTATGATTCTCCAATGTTCATTTATAAGCCTCTCTGTTTTGAGTAGACATGCATTATCATTTTGCATTGGACAATTTTATGTTCTTTAATTGTAGTTGACTTTATTGATGATTTCACTTTACATTTTTGTGCGTGTGTGGCTGCTGGGGAGCTGGTACATTACTCACTTGTGATTTGATATCAGTAGGCTCATATTAACACAAAATCGTGCTCATGCTAGTAAAAAAAAAAGAGGAATGAGGGACAGGATTTGGGAAGCAGCCACTTACAAATCTTTATGAAGTGTTTTTCTAATCTGAAGACAGAAGGCTGTGCTAGAGAAAAAGAAAAATCTGGGCTTCACTTTTAAAAAAATAGAAGTGAGCCTCTAATAGTAGAAAAGGCAGTTTTATAGACATGTTCCTATGTTCTAGGGAGAAGGTCCAGAGTTGAAATCTAAGACATATGACCTTTTTTTTCTTGGTGCTTGAAGATAGCAAAAATGGAGTTCATTGGCTAATATAATAAAATCATATAAAATTACAATGGCAAGACAAAAAATATGCCTGTAGCATTCTCTGAACACTACTGTTACTACATTAAATAATCATTACCTAACCTGCCATAGTTTTTCAAGTTAATGTAAAAAGTTGTGGGGACGTGGTCTGGCCATGGTGGAGAGCGGCCGCTGATCTGTGCAGCTTCTGCCGCCTGCCAGGCTTTACTCGGCTCTGTCATCCTCACAAGGACTGCTGCTATGGCTTAGAGGAAGGGATGGCCTGAACCACCTGCCCATCCCTCTAAAATTAAAAAAGGGGGGATTGCTGCCTACCTCACTAAATGCAGAACCAAAGACACAGCCAGCTTTAATATGGTGGATCTGCCACCGCCTCCCTATCTGGAGAGATATTCACGCTACTGAGAGATGACATGCAGATGGAAGCAACAAAACAGAGTGAGTCTCCCTCACTCACCACTGACTCTTCTCTGTCCAGGCACTGGATGTCTACCGGCATCTGCTGATCGCCGGGCAGAGGCACAGAGCGGAGCTCTGCATATGTAAACAAGGCAATATTCTGTTCTTACAAGGGGGAAAGTGATGGGTCTTGTGTCCAAGCACCACACAGTTTAGACCAAAGAACTGGTTAGGCACACAGTTATCCCTTTGATCGCCCTAGATGTTTAACCTCTTCCCAACCAGTGTCATTAGTACAGTGACAATGCATATTTTTTACCAATGATCACTGTATTAGTATCATTGGTTCCTGCAAAGTGTCAAAAGAGTCAGTGCCCGATTGTCCGCTGCAATATCGCAGTCCCGCTATAAGTCGCTGATCGTTGATATTACTAGTAAAAAAATAAATAAATAAATAAATATTCCAGTATATTTCCCATAGTTTGTAGATGCTATAAGTTTTGCACAAACCAATCAATATATGCTTATTGGAATTTTTTTTATCAAAAATATGTAGCATTAAGAAATTAGATTTTTTTACATTTTTTATTGGATATGTTTTTAGCAAAAAGTATAAAAATATATATTTTTTTGTTTATAGCGCAAAAAATAAAAACACAGAGGTGATCAAATACCACCAAAAGAAAGCTCTATCTGTGGGGAAAAAAAATACATAATTTTTTTTCAGGTACAGCATTACATGACAGTGCAATTATCATAATGCAGTGCCATATCGCAAAAAATGGATTGGTGATGTCATGAAGGGGGTAAATCTTCCGGAGATCAAGTGGTTAAGTGGAATTAATTTCCCCATTCTCAACTGACTGTTTTTTGGGCCACACACATACAAATTAATCAAATGGTCTATTAACCCCAATACAAAAAGAATCTTATTAGAATTAAAACAAATGGATCTGAATCAATTCAAATCACTTGTTATGTTGCTATGTTTATTTATCAACAAAAGGCCCAAACTATCCCATCATGTCATCCAAATGAAACAAATGAATATGAATTCATTTGTTTTTTTGTTATCATTTATTTCAGATTAGTTGAAATTTGCTACTATTGTGATTCAGAGATTCAGACACATCCGAATCTCCAAATCACGCAAATTGTATCCGAATTTGGATCTGTAACAAAATGTATCACGTGTCTATCCCCAATCAACATGGTTCCCTTCTGGTGGTAGCCAGGAAAGAGTGAGGAGTTGCCTTCTGGTTCTTTCTATTGTTTTACTAGGAAGTTTCATATGAGAGGCTTTCACCTTAGGGTCTCAACGGTAGTTCTTGATAATGATCTAAGAATCTCCTTGGTTACAACTATTTGAACCTTTTTTTATAAGCCATGATACTTGTTTGTCAGTATTCTTTTTATAGGCTGAAATATTAACTATTACATTACTAGCTCACCCTGGGCAGCTTTTGTAGGCTCTGACTGCCCTCACATGGGCTGTCCATTTCCTCTCCATAGGCCCACCCCGGGTTGTCCTATTAAGGGGTGTTTACCTGCAGCGGTCCCTTTAGTTCTGTTGGGGGGCTGTCACTGAAGAGGCTGCATATAATATGGTTCTAATAAACCCATGCCTTGTGAGCTGCTATGTAGAACACATGAATACCTTAATATTTTAAATGTGCTATAGCTGCTTTCACCTTAACATGCTCTCATATAAATGTGCCTAAACAATATATATGACAAATTGGTGTAGTGCCTATTATACAAATATAATCAATCGAAATAACCCTCATGATAGATCAATAAAGTCCCTACATAAATAAAGTCTCTCCAAATGAAAATCTTGTGCTGTGGTAATTTCTTTCCACCACAAATTGTGCTTAAAAATCTTCCACACACTGTGCCGCCATTACCAGTTGTGCCTCACCTGGACCAGCATCTATAACAACAGTGCTCCTTTAATATACATTGCAGTTCTTCACAGTATTAATTTCGTCAATTAAAACGTTTGTCAAAATTTTTGTCAGTGGCATTTTTGCAGTGACAATATCTAAATGAAAAGTATACCACGTTTTCGTCCACTGACGATAACTATGACGAAAATCAATTCAGTTTCATTAACAAACAAAAACAAAATGAAAATGCGAGGCAGGGACATTTACCCTCGTGAACCAACTTCCGGTTTCCACGGAGCTTCACCTGCTTCCGCTGCCAGCAAGCAAGCAACTGTGCAGTCAGAATTACAGGCCTCTGAGTCCTTAGACGACTGTCCTTAGCAGCACTGTGCATTACAGGCCTCCCGAGTCCTCCCAATGAGAGTGCCACTCTCGAGTTCCAGCGACAACCACCGTCCAGAGCAGAGAGCACCCACTATTAAAGTGTACATTACAATTACAGGCCTGATGCCTCCCCTCGGGCCATTGTACGTCCAGAGCAGTGAGCACTGTGTGTGCATTACAGGCCTCCTCTGACAACCGGCATCCAGGGCACTGTGCATTACAGGTCATCCCTCAGACCCTCCTGAGACCACCATCCAGCACTGTGCATCATTACAGGCCTCCTCTGACCACTGGCATCCAGAGCGCTGTGCATGCATTACAGGCCATCCCAGTCAGACCTCCATCCAGCACTGTGCAGCATTAGGCCGCCTCTGAACAGTGACCACTGGCATCCAGACCACTGTGCATTACAGGCCATCCCTCAGGCCTGAGACCACCATCCAGCACTCTGCAGCATTACAGGCCTCCTCAGACCACCGTCCAGAGCACTATAAAGCATTACAGGCCTCCTCAGCCCCCCGCCCAGAGCACTCTGCACTGCAGCATTACAGGCCTCCTCAGACCACCGTCTAGAGCACTCTGCAGCATTACAGGCCTCCTCAGACCACCTTCCAGAGCACTCTGCAGCATTACAGTCCTCCTCAATTTACCATCCAGAGCACTTTGCAGCATTACAGGCTTCCTCAGACCACCGTCCAGAGCAGTCTGCAGCTTTACAGGCCTCCTCAGACCACCATGGATGGAAAAGAACCTGGGGGTCCTAGTAGATGATAGGCTCAGCAATGGCATGCAATGCCAAGCTGCTGCTAACATAGCAAACAGAATATTGGCATGCATTAAAAAGGGGATTAACTCTAAAGATAAAGCAATAATTCTCCCACTCTACAAGACTCTGCTCCGGCCTCACCTGGAGTATGCTGTCCAGTTCTCGGCACCAGTCCTCAGGAAGGATGTACTGGAAATGGAGCTAGTGCAGAGAAGGGCAACAAAGCTAATAAAAGGACTGGATATTATTTATGAAGAAAGGTTACGAGCACTGAACTTATTCTCTCTGGAGAAGAGACACTTGAAAGGGGATATGATTCCAATTTACAAATACCATACTGGTGACCTTACAATAGGGATAAAACTTTCCTGCGGAAGGGAGTTTAATAAGACACATGGCAACTCACTAAAATTAGAAGAAAAGAGGTTTAACCTTAAACTGCGTAGAGGATTCTTTACTGTAAGAGCGGCAAGAATGTGGAATTTCCTTCCACAGGCGGTGGTTTCAGTGGGGAGCATCGATAGTTTCAAAAAACTATTAGATAAGCACCTGAATGACCACAACATGGATATACAATGTAATACAGACATATAATCACACACATAGGTTGGACTTGGTGGACTTTTGTCTTTTTTCAACCTCACCTACTGTGTAACTATATGTAACCATCCAGAGCACTCTTCAGCATTACAGGCCTTCTCAGACCACCGTCCAGAACACTCTGCAGCTTTACAGGCCTCCTCACACCACCATCCAGAGCACTCTGCAGCATTACAGGCCTCCTCAGACCACCATCCAGAGCACTCTGTAGCATTACCTCCTCAGACCACCGTCCTGAGCACTCTGCAGCATTACAGGCCCTCTCACTATCCTCAGACCATCCAGAGCTGTGATGTAAAGGACAGCAAGACCCTTTGCAAACCATGAGGAGTGACACTGGTAAAAATACAACAAACTTGAAGCGTCATTTGCAGACATTCCAGACAACTCATCCCAAAATTCATACAAAGCTAAGCACAGTCCACTTTTGTTGAGAACAGTCTTATCTATGTACATTGCAGGCATCTGACTGCAACAAGGTAAAAGTTGTTTGTTTGTCTGTCCATGTTGTGCACTTAGTCGCTGAATCTTAATTGGAGGGATTTCATAATATCTATCAGCTGCTACTTTCCCAGAATTGATGTATCTCACCAAAATATATATATAGAGGGATGTGGTCACTGGGAGGGGCACTGTCAATAATTTTCGCACAACACAGGGCACCTAATGGCTTAAGGGAAGGGCCATACAAGTAATATATTATAGAGTGACAACTTGGAGCTGACTGTGTGGGGTGAGAGAGAAAGTAAAATCAGAATAACAGAATAACTAAACTATTTGCACTGCATTTTTAGGCTGGGTTCACACCTATGCAAATTGCATGTTAGGAGATTGTGACCAGCTCTCTATGGAGCCGATTCACATGTCTCCGCTGCGGCTCTGGTGAAAATTTGCACAGGGTACCTGTGCGTCTTTTGGTTTATTTCAGGTCTGAATTCAGCCCAAAAGTCGGGCTGAAATCGGACCTGAAACGGTGAACGGGGACCCCTGCTGTGAGCCGCATGCGACAATAGTGTGAACCCAGCCTAAAAATGCTTAAAAAAAATACAAAATTGACTCTAAGGAACAACAAGCCACTGAGGCCATTGAGAAGGCCATAGCAAAATGGATTTTGTGTACCGGATTACCATTCAGACTGATCTGCTGGTCTAAGCTGCCTGTTTGGGCAAATGCTCTGCCTCTGCATTTTGAAAAAAAAACAAAAGACTGGCTGCTTTAATGTGGATGGTGCTTCTTCCACTTCTGTGATTTTTCAATATTCTCCTCTTGCACATCATCTTCAGAGTCAGACAGAGCCTCATCTTGTAAGTGGGGCAATGTGGATTTTATTATGGCACGGGCATACTTCTCTGCCTTCTTAAGCAGTTCCTGAATATTCTCATCCACCACATCAACAAAGGTTTTCACTGATAGCAGGGTTGATAAAACAAGCAGCTGCTACAAGCACTGACGAGAACACACCCACTAACTTGGATCTAAGAATGAATTAATCAAAACACCGGTTCACATTCTCTTTCACTATCTGTGCAATTGTGGCAAGGTCTTGGTAGCTAGTGTTCTATTTAAAGTCCTCAAGGTGGCTGAGTAGAGAGTAGATCAAAGAGGGCAGGGCCATGGACATGGTGTCACTCTGGAAGGTTTTAATATGTACCACTCCGCAAAAGGCAGCAATAGGTCATGCAATGATGTGAGCTTTTTTCCATTTAACTAGGGAGTAAGATGTGTCCCATTCCATGTTGTTTGTGATTTGGCAGACTGACTCTTTCAGTTTAAGGAGTCTTTCGATCATGTTGAATGTACTAGTACTAGTAGTATTACTTGACCAGTGTGTGGGGCAGTCATTTAAAAGAGTAAGGCCACACTGCTCCACTATCATCAGTGTTGCAATGGAAGACTTGAAGACGTTCAGTATTGATCTTGCTTTATCAAAGATTCTTTAAAAAACTTGCCTCCATGCACCAGACAAGACCATACACGGTGTCTGGCCCAACATCTTATGGGAATAGTTTTATACGAGATACAAATAAAGTGGAAAAATAACATAGATACACCACTAGAGCAGACAGCCCGGAGATTATTAATCTCATATCCATTTGATAATTGACTCTAGTGTCGTCATGTAAAAGAATAATAAAAATGGCTCACCGCAGATCATTTATTTTGGACTCACAGTCACTTTCTATCATGGGGGAGTCTTCCTCCCTAGAGCTGGGTGGTTCTTCTGCTGCTGCTGTGGTTTATTTAAATGCTGCCACCATATTACTCCTGTTGTCTGTTATATTAACTCTTAGGATCTTCCTCTTTGGTATGTCCCACTCATGCAAGCATTTGTCCATACAGTGATTTAATTGACTGTGCAGTATGTGCGTGGGCTTTGGGCTATTTGGGCTACTTGTTCAAGGGCCAACAATATATATATATATATATATATATATATATATATATATATATATATATATATATATATATATATATATGTGTGTGTGTTCCGGTTTATTTTGTTTAATGAACAACAGAAAAGTAGCATTCACTTATAGCAAAAAAGCAATATATTTGTAACAAAACTTGGTTTTACAGAGTAAAGACGTTATATAACCGCTAAATCTGTGCCCATGTAGTTTGTTCAAACCATAAATAATAACATGATATAAGGTGGTTTTTTTTTGTTTTTGTTTTTTACTCCAGGAGTGTATAATAAGTTTTGAAATTCTAGAGAAATCCTTAAATAATGCATTACAATTTAACTAAACACATTCGACTTTAGTCGACTAAAATCTACTGGAGAATTAGTCGACTAAATACGACTAAAACTAAGACAATTGCAGAAGACTAAAATGGGACTAAAACTAAAATGCCATTTTAGTCAAAAGATTAAGACTAAAACTAAATTAAAATGTGCTTCCACAATTAACACTGGTTCTCTAGTATATTTTACTGTTGCTATGCTACTTCCGAGCATTTTGATGTCATCCAGTAAGCCCCGTCCCCATGCATTTCATCACCTGGGTCACATGACCAAGCAGATCCCCCTGATGAAGTCATGTGACTAGATCTGTACTAGATCTGTACTAGATCTCTCTACTCGCACAAGCCTGTATTACATTAGAGAGTGGCAGACCAAGCTAGGTGGCAGCCTTCCTGAAGGTACTGTAGATAAAATTACCCAACTAGCTCATGCATCCCCTGCTTGTTCTAAGACGCAAGAGTCATGTTACAAACTTTAGTACAGTGGTATAGGGTCCCAGTTAAATTGTCTCAAATATACCCGCCAATGCCTGCACATTGTTGAAGAAGCTGCGGAGGGTGAGGAACATTACTACACCTTTGGTCAGACTGTCCCCATATTAAAGCCTTCTGGACAGATATCCAGAACCTGATTACCACGGTTACGCAACACCAGTTGAAAGTTGATCCTCTCCCTGTGCATGCCACCCATTTGTCTGTGTGTAAACACAAACAATTATTGATACCTCTCCTTTTCAACGTTGGTAAAAGCCTCATACCATTGCTCTGGAGATTCTCTGTGGTTCCTATGGTAAGAGACTGGCTATTGAAGGTGCAAGAAGTACAACAGGCAGAGGAGTGGAGGTATAAATGTATCAACAAGTATTCATAATTCTATAGTACCTGGGTATTGTGGATATATTTTACCACCTCTGACACATATATAGCAGACCTTTATTTCATACAGCTTGTTTTCATAAGGTTCGGCTAGGGATGGAATTTAGTGATTTAAGAACTGCATGCTTTATTGGGGGTTTTTAAATGCTTTATTGGGGTTTTTTTTACCTTCCTTTGAATCAATTGTGGGTATAGGATAGCATGTATGGAGGCTTTCTGTTTGTGTGTGTGTGTTTTGTTTTGTTTTTTTTTAGTTCTTTTTTTCTAAGTTGGTTGAACTGGATGGACTAGTGTTTTCTTTTTAAATATGTAACTATATGTAAGAACTGTTTTGCTCCTTTCTACCTTTAGGGGGAAGGTGGTGAGGAGGTATTTTCTAGTTTTGTTCTTCTATTCCCTTCCTTCCTCTTGTCTTTTACCATTCCTTTCCTCACACTTCCTTCTATGCTCTAGTGAGCTTACACCTGCTTTTTTGGCAACAGTAAGTTCCAGTCACAAGCTCTCTTTCTGACCTTTTCAGACTGTAATCTCTGCTAGCCCTACTAACCCATGTGCTGAGGTTATATCCAAAGGTATTCCACTGGGATAACCTGGGGTGAGTAACATTGTTGGATTTATGTGTCTGTGGAAATTTTACTGTATTATGTAACTGGATGCATATTTTTGCCTCGTGCCTTTCTTGTCATGCTGTTATATGTGAAAAATTGTCTAAATAAAGGTTTTTAAAAAACATAAATACAAAGTTGCAGTTAACAAAGGCACGCTAATATACTGTACTAACCACTGCTGTCTATTTCTTTCCCTTCCTCTATCACTGACATCTTGTAACATTAAAACACATTTAGGGTGTCAAAATGTCCAAAAGAAAGACCCTTAGGGGTTGGATTACCAAAGAGTACAAAATCTAATGCAGCTCTGCAGAAAAAAGGGCAGCTTCCAAGCTTAAAGCGGCTGTAAACCTGAATTTATTTATTTTTTTTTATGTCATAATGTAGAGTATAAGATTTCCTATAATTTGAGCCCAGTCTTGCCACAAAGAGTTAATCCAGCTCTGAGCAATCCTCTTTTATTGTTCAGTGAGATAAAACTTGACAAACAGAGAAAAACTTTGTCAAATCCTCCCCCCTTACTGTGAGTGACTGGTGATTTACATATCTTGTGCACTAGCCTAAGACATGCATTATTTTTTAATTCCCACCCCTACTCCTTTCTTCAGCAGCTCTGCAAGGATTAGCTGTTCCACACCTCAGCATTATTTGGCATGCTGAAGTCATGTGGTTACTTTCCTGTCTTTTCACTGGATGTTAGAGATCATAGCAGAAGTTAAGTATAAGAAATACACAGGAGAAAATGCATATTGACAAGGGGAGTGTAAAGGTGAGCGGGGAGTCTACAGACATCACGACTCCACCCACCGAGCTCCAGACAACAGACCCACCCACAGAATATCCAGTTTTTCGGGTCTCATAACAGACAGAGGGGAGACATTTGACAGGTAAAGATACATGCAGGAGGCATGTATATCCATATGGATAACCCCTATGGCAGTAGTTTAGAAAGGATGACATTGGGTTTACATCCACTTTAGTTTATTGAACAAGATGAAGTTAGAAGCTGATTGGCTACCATGCACAGCTCTCCAGTTTTAGTAAATCAACCCCAGAAAGTAGTTACAACCACTTCACTAAAAATGTGTTTTATTGCTGTTTTTGTCTATTTGGGAGATGTTTTTCCATAAAGTAGAGCTAAGTGCAAACCTTTTTTTTTTTAACCTTGGAGAGAGAACGTGAGGGTTATAACCCCTGTCAGTTTTTTTGCCATCTGTGTCCCATGGGGAGATTTCCTTTCACTTCCTGTCTCATAGCCAAAACAGAAAGTGAGAGGAAACCCCTGTAAATTGAGGGAATCCTAGGGTATCACCAAGGTTACCAGAACTAGTGTCCCCATTGGAAGATTTCCCTTTTCTTTCACTTTCACTTTCAATGATAACAGTAAGGGACAAATAGAAAGAGGGAATTTCCCTAAAGGGGATGCAAAGATAAATAAAACTGATAGGTATTCAAATCCCTCTCCACTCTATCCTAACCTAAAATGGGTTGTCTTTAGTTATACTTTAATGCCCTAATGAGTCTCTATCCAACACCAACAGATAGGGAGTCACCAGATGAAGGCAGGAAAGTAAATCTCTCCAATGGCACCACATATACAAATACAAATCCAAATGAGGATCTAGCCTGCACATTCTGTCTAAAACTAAATACAAGGCTTTGGCTGCAGTTGGGCTTTAAACTGTATTCCAAGGCAAAATACGAAAAAAATATATAGTATATTATTATTATTATATAGGATTTATAGAGCGCCAACAGTTTACGTAGCGCTTTACAACTTGAGAGTAAATAGTACAAATACAATACACTTTAATACAGTAGGAATCAGAGGGCCCTGCTCCTTAGAGCTTACAATCTACGAGGGAAGGTCAAGAGATACAAGAGGTAATAACTGTGGGCGATGTGCTGACTGAGAAGATAAATGTACAGTTGTCAGGTGGGGGCCAGATAGGCTTCTCTGAAGAGGCGAGTTTTTGGGGATCGTCTGAAAGTGGATAAAGTAGGAGAAAATTGGAGAGATTGGGGTAGAGCATTCCAGAGGATGGGAGAGGCTCTGGAGATGTCCTGGAGGTGAGTATGGGATGAGGTGACAAGGGAGTTTGAGAGCAGGAGGTCTTGGGAGGTTGGTATTTTGAGACTAGGTTAGTGATGTAGCTGGGGCCAGGTTGTGGATGGCTTTGTAAGTTCTAGTTAGTATCTTGAATTTAATTCGAAGGCTGAGTGGCAGCCAATGGAGGGATTGGCAGAGGGGTATAACAGACGCTGAGTGGTTTGTGAAGTGGATGAGCCTGACAGCAGGGTTCATGATGGACTGAAGTGGGGATAGCCTATTTAGAGGTAAGCCAATGAGGAGGGAGTTGCAGTAGTCGAGGCAGGAGATGACCAGGGAGTGGATTAGAAGCTTTGTGGTGACAATGGTTAGGAAGGGGCGTATCTTGGAGATGTTGCGGAGGTTGAGGCGGAAAATTTTGGATAGCGATAGGATGTGGGCCAGAAAGTTTAGTTCAGAGTCCAGGATTACACCTAGGACCTTGGCATGGGGGGACAAGTTGATAGTTGAACTGTTGATATTGACAGAGAAATCAGGGGAAGCAGTACCTGAAGGAGGAAATATCATGAGCTCGGTTTTGGATATTCTGAGTTTGAGGAAGTGATGTGACATCCAGGCTGATATGTCTGCTAGTAAGTTGGAAATGCGTGAAGAGACAGATGGAGAGAGTTGGGGGGTGGAGAGATATATTTGGGTGTCATCAGCGTAGAGATGATATTTAAAGCCGTGGGAGGCAATCAACTGACCCAGGGAGGTGGTGTAGATTGAGAAAAGGAGAGGTCCAAGAACAGAAAATTGGGGGACCCCAACGGAGAAAGGAAGAGGAGAGGAGGAAGTAGAGTTGTAAGTGACACTGAAGGAGCGGTGGGATAGGTAGGATGAGAGCCAGCAAAGAGTACAGTCACGGAGACCAAAGGTGTGGAGTTTATTGAGGAGGAGGGGGTGGTCCACTGTGTTAATGTCAGCAGAGAGATCTAGGAGATGTAGTACAGAATAGTGTCCACTGGTTTTAGCCGTTAGTAGGTCATTTGAGAGTTTAAGGAGAGCAGTTTCCATGGAGTGTTGAGGGCGAAATCCGGACTGAAGGGGATCAAGAAGTTTATTCATGGTCAGATGGTCGCTTAGTCGGTTATAGACCAGTCTTTCAAAAAGTTTGGAGGAGAAGGCGAGTAAGGAGATGGGACGTGGTTTGTTAAGATTGGTGGGGTCCAGTGAGAGCTTTTTAAGTATGGGGGTGACTAGCACATGTTTTAGAGAGTTTGGGAAGATGCCACAAGAGAGGGAGAGGTTGAAAATGTACGTCAGAGAGTGTAGAATTGAGTCAGAGGGTGAGTGTAGCATTTGTAGCAGGGTCCAGGGGGCATGGTTAGATGAGTGTTAGATAAAAGTTTAGCAACCTCACTAATAGTAACAGGGTTAAATGAGGGAAGTAATGATTGTATCTGTGGACATGGGGTGTTGCATGGGGGAGGTTTTTGTGCATTGGAGATCTCCTCATAAATTGTATCAATCTTAGTTTTGAAGTGATTGGCGATCTTCTGGGCAGTGAATGAGTTAGAGGGTAGAGGCAGTGGAGGACATAGTACAGTGTTGAATGTAGAGAAGAGTTGACGTGGACTGGATGAGAAGGTGTTAATGAGTGTGATTAAGTAGGTCTGTTTGGCAGTGTGAAGGCAGGAATAGTATTTTAGGAGGGCAGATTTATATTGTGTGAAGTCTTCCTGGAACTTAGTCTTATGCCACAGACGCTCAAGCGCACGGCTACGTTTTCTGAGACTTCTGGTGTTGTCTGTTTGCCAGGGTTGTAGCAGTCGGGGCCTAATTCTGCATGCAGTGGGGGCAAGCTTGTCTAGGGAGGAAGACAGTGAACTGTTGTAGATGAAAGATGAAAACGGCTAGGTTGGGGCAGGACAGGGGTGAGATTTTGTCATAGAGGTGATCAGTACAGAAGAGAAGGGTTGAGGTGGCGAAGGTTTCTACGTGTAACTGTTAGGCAGTTGGAGGGAGAGGAGGTGGAAGACAGAATATATCTGCAGAATACAAGCACATTTTCCCATATTTTATCATTTTAAGGATGCTGCAAGTACAGAAGTATAACTGCTGATGTACCAAAAATGTTTTATGCTTTGGCTTTTCTCTTCAGTATGTCAACTCTGATTTGCTTTTATTAGCCTAATGCCCTGTACACACGATAGGATTTTCCGACAACAAAATCAATGTTTTTTTTCCGACGGATGTTGGTTTAAACTTGTCTTGCATACACACGGTTACACAAATTCCGAACATCAAGAATGCGCTGACGTACAACACCTACGACGAGCCTAGAAAATGAAGTTCAATAGCCAGTGTGGCTCTTCTGCTTGATTCCAAGCATGCGTGGAACTTTGCACGTCGGAATTGTGTACACACAAAATTGGAATTGCGCGTTGGAATTTAGGACAATGGATTTTGTTGCAAGCTCCCATAGAACATTTTCCGTCGAAAAATCCTATCGTGTGTACGGGGCATTAGTGTAACTTTGGTATACTATTTATATATTGTTATTATATTTGGGAGTCAAGCCATACAACCTTTTGGGTTGAGAGAACGTGGACTGCGATTGAACAGTTATACTGGGAATATGTTGTGACAAGTACACCTGAATATATACACAATTTAATTTTCAAGGTTAATGCATACTCTCTAGCAATGGCAGACAGCCTGAGCAAGAAGCAGGTGATGGTGGTAGGTGAACATAGCCCTGGTTGGGTGAGAGGACAGGTGTGCTTTATGTCCCTCACCCCAACATTAGATTCTCATATTGGAATCCACTGTGGCACTGGGTCCAACTAGGGACCTGGCTTGGTTGGTCATGAAAGAAAGGTCTTGGATCAAGAAAAAAGTGGTGGCTTCCTGTAGTATGTACAATATACAAGAGGAAAATGGTCCCAGTTCACGGCAGTTACAAAAGTCATGTAACAGTGCCAGGAGTGGAATATAAGAGACTGGTGGGGTACGGACATGTTCTGCACTCCAGTCCTGTAACAGTTCATCACTGGGGAAGAAAAGGACGTAGACATAACAGTGCCTATTGTTTCCAGGTGCAAAGAGACTAGGCACCTGAGAGCCAAAGTGTAAAAGTTAATTAAATAGCTGTTGTTTTCTAAATTGCCCTCTAGGGGGCAAACTCCAGGTCTCTAGTGGGCACCTCACACAACATGACCACAGCTTGACATTTGCTATGTGAACAGTAGGGATGAACTTTGAGTTATTAGGAAAGTAGAATGTGATACAAATTTAGCTTGTTTGGTGTTCAGAGAATGGATGATCTAAATGGGGTAATCACCCATCTGTCAAGGTGAACTTTTAACCCATGCAGGAAGTGATACAGTTAGTAGAGGTAGTACTACCACTGCTAAATGTGACAGCTTTCACTCTGGCTGGTTGGTCACTGGCTTTCTAGCAAGCAGTGACTCCTCCTGCCATGCCTATTTAGCTGTCAGACAAAGATTCCTGACTGACAGCTAAATGTAAACAAAGGGGCAAATGGGGTAGCTGACATAACTGACCAAATAAGTCCATGACCTTATTTGGTGCATGGTCTTGGACATACTTGTTCATCAACATCAGCTACCATGCCCACCTCTTTGTTTACAAACCAGCTGCCAACTAGAAATCTGTCATCCTGCAAGAAGTAGTGATGGGAGCATCTATGGGTTTGTGTATTTTTTCCTTTGGTGGGTTGGTGGGCATTGCTCTTCATGACTGACAAGGATTGCTGAATGATGTGATTGATGGTGGATTTACCATGCAGGACTTTTGAAAAAAATAAAGAATTTGTGTTGAGTACTTGTTAAATATTAAAATTTTTCTTTAAGGGTTTAGGCCAGTACTTGAGGGCCCCCTTATTTTTAAAGAGGACCTTTTCCCTCCTTGCCGTGTTGAGGGTATATGACCTGGTATGCTCTGGGGGGGTGGGGGTGCACGTACTTTCCGCCCCTTTGATGGCCAGCCAGGCCACATGTTTAGATAAGGGTTTGGATTTTGAAGGGTACCGAACATAATTTTTTTGTTTTTTTCATGGAGTACCCACGTAAAAAAACATAGCTCTTCCTCATGGATTAGTATGTTGGCAAAGATGTTTTCGGGAGCCTCCACAATTTTTTTGTCATTCTTGCTATAGGGTGTACTTTAGCAAAAGTGACATTTAGGTAAGTAAAAAAAAAAAACTTATGCTGGTAATTTACATTACCCTGCATGTTACCTTTTCTATGTAAAAAATAGCATGGGGATCCGAAAGCAGCACATTATATACAATATACAGGTACACCACTTTACCGGTAAGTTTAGGGCATCTCAAGCATGTTAGTTAAAGGAATTTGGCATTTTTTTTGTCTTTATTGAATCACTTTAAGCATTATTAAATTTGCTGGTCCCCCCAAAAGTTTTTTTTTTTTTTTTTTTAGTTTATGCATTTGTACATCCTGCGAACAGAGCCCATTTTGATCATTGCTAGTGAACAGCCTCTGCTGCTTTACTAAATCCACCCAAATGCCTCAGGTAAAGTATGGATGTACAATCCCAGAATCTTAACTGCCTATTACTAATAAAAGAGAAAGAAAAAATAGGGGATTTAGAGTTGGACAACTAATATAGTGTTATAGTACATCACTATCTTTTCCTAAAGAATTTTCCTACTTAAAGCATTCAGTTTTGCACACATTAAGGTATAGTGAAAAAAAATCATTAGTGTCATAGTCTAATAAGATGTGCAATCTTTAAAGTTATTAAACAAAAGAACAATTACTATACTGCTGTTGTTGTTGGGTTATTATTTTTTAAGCTCTTCCTAGACAATTTACAGCATTGTTGTCCACTGCAGCTATTAATCAGACAGGAAAATACTATTCTTAAACTGAAAATGTAGACATGTAATTTTGAACAGCAATTGCCTAAATCTGTTACTAAAAACAGGTTCTCTTGTTTTTAAAGTCGCTTTTTTTGATTTTCATATTAATACATACATGTTCAATCTGTATTAACTATACCATAGTGTTTTTTCATCCCTATTAGTCATGCAGCTTGCTATATGCTCCTGTATGTTACTTTTGGGAATCAGCTGACCATTTTAAACTTCACCCAAAAAGAAAGAAGGCAGTGAATCTGATACTGAACATTTCAAAGCCATGTTATCCTACAACAAAGTGGGTAGATGCGGTGGTGGTCGGAACCTCTGGTAAATCCAATGCCGGAAAGCTTAGGGGGTGAAAAAACATTTGATGCAATTTTTTTATGTTGATATGACCTACCTATAATGTGTCTAATTTTGTGTTTGATGTGGTGCAGAATGTACATGGGAACAGAGTGACAAAATGAGATATCAGAAGAAAAGTAAACCAACTGCTGGAAAGTGCCTTCAAATAACTAAAATGTAGGACTGCATTTGAAGAGAGACTTCACCCTTTTGTTTCTTTCCCCTCTCAGCATGTCTGCTGGGTTGATAAATGTCCAGTGAATCCAGCAATTTCAACAAAGCCACAACAGCAAAACAGGAAAAATATATTTTTCTTTTTTAGTGCAGTTACTGGTAGCCGATCAGAGATATGTACTTCTAAGGCTGCCTCAAAGATTTATAATACATGACTCACAAATGAAAAAAAAAATCTTGTATTTATTTCTGTATAACAATATATCTGTTTTTCATGAATATTACTTAACTATAATCTTTATTTTTAGGCCTCTTACACACGGTGCATTCTACAGCGTAGAATGCAGAAAGTGTACTTTCAGAGCAGTGCACCTGCACCTGCATAGATTTCAAATTGGGAGCAGTGGCTGTGTCTATGTGGCAGCTGTATCCTAATAGACACCAAATGAATTGCCTGCACTGGGGAGCACCGAACACCTGTGCATCCCCATGCAGGTATATACAGTGCTTGCATGGGTGTACACTGTAGTATACCACATGTGAAAGAGGCCTTGGGAGTTAAGTAAATTAAATCAAACATATTTTTAAAGCAAACTACGATCTTTTTTGCTTTAACCAAAAAATAGGAAAGCCTGTATAAAAATGTGATGTCTTTTTCTGATTTTGCTCTTAAATATGGTGGTGTAGTTACTCCTTCACTAAAAATAGCTCTGTGATTCTGGCTTTAAAACTTGATTAATAATATTATTATCATCAGCAATGAGAAAACTCCACTATTTAGTGTCCTCCTGTCAGTCATTAGTGGTGCTTTGTTGTTTTGTTGTATTGTCACAAAGTATACTGTTTCTAATATAAGCTTCTTCGTTAAAAAAACAAAAAACGAAAAAAGAAATTATATTTATTGTCACATCCTCAACTTTTTTGCAAAAATAAAAGTGTGTGTGCTAATTGGCCAAGGGGACAGAAATATTGTAAAGGTTCTTAAAGTGATTGTAAAGTCTTGTTTTTTTTCCTATAAAAATAACAATCATGTTATACTTACCTGCTCTGTTGCAGTGGATTTTCGCAGAGCAGACTGGATCTTCCTCTTCTCGGGTCCATCTTCTGTGATCCTGGCCCCTCCCTCCTGCTCAGTGCCCCCACAGCAATCAGCTTGCTATGGAAGCACATGAGCTGAGTCACAGCTCCTTGTGTCCATTCAGACACGGAGCTCCAAACCCGGCCCTGCCGCCTCTCTCCCCTGACTGGCTAGCTGACTTTGAATGACAGTAGCGGGAGCCATTGGGATCACTGCTGTGTCTCAGCCAATCAGGAAGGAGAGTCTCAGATGGCTGAGACACTCTTGGACATCTCTGGACAGAGAGGGACCTCAGGTAAGTGTTAGGGGGGCTGAGGGGGGCTGCTTCACCCAGTTCACCCAGAAGGCTTTTTATCTTAATGCATAGAATGCATTAAGATGAAAAAAACCTTCAGCCTTTACAACCCCTTTTAATGCCATTTAAAGGCTCCATGCTTGTTTCCTGGGTCAAACACAACTAATGGTTCATAGTCATTGTTTAAAAATAAGCTCTTCTTTATTATGATCACTCTCTGACTGATCCACAGGTGGTAGTTCTCCAAGTGTAGATGTAGCTGTACCCAAATGCCAAATTCCAAACCAGTAGATTTAAAAAAATTTACTCATCTGTAGTTGCAAAATATATCACATAATAAACCATACATAATTAGATTAACAGACCTATTTTTAGAAAAGAACATGTAAACCTTTTATGCTTCCAGTTTCCTAACAAAACGTCTGCAAACAATTCTATTTTAATTTTCTATATCCTGTCCCATTTAAAATATTGAAAATGTTGTTTTCATGTGAAAGCTAGTAAGTGTGAAAAATGCCTTTGTTCATTGAGACACATGCTTACAACAAGCTGACGGATACAGTGTTGACTTTGGATACAGGATCTGGAAACTATTGATTTTTTAAGTTTCGATATATGCAGTATGGTGTGTTTTTTTTATAATTGTCCTTAAAAAATTAATAACAGCAATCAAAATGTTTTAAGCATAAACAATGACAAATTCTGGTATTTTAGACAACAGACAATGGTAATTTATGTTTCAAGTCAGTGTAAATGTGATCCATGTTCATTAGAAATTATAATTTTAGGGAATATGCTCTGTTGTGGCATTGTGTTTGTGGCCCTGTTTGTGGCCTTTAAAAACCTTTAATACAAAAAATTGTGTAGAGCTCCTAAAATATTTAACCACTCTTATTAAGAGCTTATCTACCTTTACATACAATTCAAATGCATAAAAAGTGCAATCAACTCCAAAAGTGCAAAGTGCTATAAACTATAAAATTATTAAAGTGCATGGTCCCTTTAAGAACACTTCACGTCGATCTCCAATATATTAAACTTGAAAAACCAAAGCGCTAGTGCAAATTCAACATCTGTGCCAGAAGACAGTTATACAGATATATGTGTTCATATATAGTCACTAAAAAAATCCATTGTGCTTCACATTTCTTAAATGTGCTCTCATGCAAAATCTTCCTGCCATTGAATTAATTCATCTCCATCGTGAAACCACCTCTGTGCCGCTGTTGCATTAAAGATCACCTCATTTGGTGAACCCCCCCCTTTTTTTAAGCACAATCAGTCACAGCTCTGTTTGTTTTCCTCCCATGGAAATTCTGTGTAATGAGGCACTCTCATGCTTCTCAGTTGCTCTCACCATCCAGCCTATTTAACTAGTCCGGTCAGAACTCTCAAGGAAATAGAAAAACTCACATATTCTGTGTACCATTACTTTATTTATTATCCATATAATATAATGCACTCACAGTTTGGCAGTTAAAAATCACTTGTCACAGCATGCAGTATTGCTAGATAATATTTCCAGTATGATGATATAATATACTCCTGTCTCCCTCACATGTATTGTCCCTTCAGACCCCACATTCATTCACTGGCTAAATCGTGCCACCCTAAAGAGGTTGTAAAGTTTTTTTTTTTAACTAAAACAAAAAAAAAGATGTTATACTTACTTGCACTGTGCAAGGGCATTGCACGGAGTAGCCCTGAACATCCTCTTCTGGGGTCCCCTGCCGGTGCTCTCCACTCCTCCTCTTATCTGTTCACTACCATAGAAGACTGCTTCCCATGGGAGCACATATGCAGACTCACTTCTGATCGGGCTGTGTGCATCTATAGGCACACACTGTGTGGCTCGGCCCTACCCCGATCACACCTTACAGGCTTTGACTGTCAGCACCAGCAACCAATGATTCCCACTGCTTATAGCCAAGCTTCTGAGTGCAAAGAGAGGGGGGAGAAAAACTGTAGACAGACACAGCACTTGATCACTACATGACTCAAGTAAGTATTTAAGGAGGTTGGGGGAGAAACAGGAACTGGAAGGATTTTTACCTTAATGTATAGAATGCATTAAGGTAAAAAACCTTTTTGACTTTAGAACCATTTTAACTTCTGCAACATTTCCAGAATTTGCTCCTTCTCAACTAATGACAACACAAAACAACTTATTCACTCCCTGGTTATCTCTTGCCTTGACTACTGAAACTCTCTTGTCACTGGCCTACCTTTGCATAGGCTATCCCCCCCCCAGTCTAACACAAATGCTGCTGCTAGACACCTTACTAACCAATCCACGGTTGCTACCCTTCTCTGCAAATTCCTTCACTAGCTTCCACTAGCCCGATATACAAAATTCAAAATACTAGCCACAACATGCAAAGCCATCCACAACACTTTCCCCAGCTACAGCATCAACCTGATCTTGAGATATTGCCCAAATGATCCACTCCGCTCCTCCCAAAACATCTTACTCCCTAGCTCCCTTGTTACCTCCTCCCATGCTCTCCTTCAGGACTTCCAGGACTCCAATGCTCACCTTCAGGACGATCCTTGAAAACTCATTTATTCAGGGAAGCCTACTCCACCTCCACCTAAAAGCAATACTTCAGCCACCCCCTCATAATTCATCCCCCACAGCTATTACCTTTATATTGTAAGCTTCATGAGCAGGGCCCAACTATACTTACTGTATTGAGCTGTATTGTAATTGTACTGTCTCCCTTTATATTGTAAAGCACTGCACAAACTGTTGGTGCTAAAATCCTGTATAATAATAATAATAATACATTAATTATAATAACCACATACCGTAGCTAGAGTTGTCAAAGCTTAGCTCTTCATAATAAATCTTTGTGTTTTTATTTTAACTATTTTTATACTATAATCAGTAGTGATTTTGCCCAACAGTTTTTCAAAAGTAGCATTGCGTAGTGCATATCAATATGGCATTTAAGTAAGATACAATTTTTTGCTTGCACAAATCAAAGGCAGGCAATTTTTGAATGCTTAAAAAATGCTTCAAAATAAAACAATTATACTGTGGTATTGGGGTGATTATACTCATGTGGCAGATCTATTTTCCAATGAGTTGTGTCAGTCCAAACTATATTTTAGGGCATGGCAGCCCACTTTTATTGAACAAAATGGAAAATGGACATAAACATCAGTTGCCCACGAAGGGGTTCTTCCACATCAACATGATTGGTCAACTGAAAATGCTGAGCTACTTGGTGAGCTACTTGGCTCTCTTGTCAGCACCACCGCTGCTCTTCTTACCAGTCGCTCTGAATGTGTTGCCCAGCTCTCCATGTTCATGAATAGATTACTGGTTCATAAACATAATGAATAGATTACTTCAAGTGTGATCTGAGGCAGAACTAAGGGGATATTACATGAGAGTAGGGATGAGCCGAACACCCCCCTGTTCGGTTCGCACCAGAACATGCGAACAGGAAAAAAGTTCGTTCGAACACGCGAACACCGTTAAAGTCTATGGGACACGAACATGAATAATCAAAAGTGCTAATTTTAAAGGCTAATATGCAAGTTATTGTCATAAAAAGTGTTTGGGGACCTGGGTCCTGCCCCAGGGGACATGGGTCAATGCAAAAAAAAGTTTTAAAAACGGCCGTTTTTTCAGGAGCAGTGATTTTAATAATGCTTAAAGTCAAACAATAAAAGTGTAATATCCCTTTAAATTTCGTACCTGGGGGGTGTCTATAGTATGCCTGTAAAGGGGCGCATGTTTCCTGTGTTTAGAACAGTCTGACAGCAAAATGACATTTTGAAGGAAAAAACTCATTTAAAACTACCCGCGGCTATTGCATTGTCGACAATACACATAGAAGTTCATTGATAAAAACGGCATGGGAATTCCCCAAAGGGGAACCCCGAACCAAAATTAAAAAAAAAAAATGACGTGGGAGTCCCCCTAAATTCCATACCAGGCCCTTCAGGTCTGGTATGGATATTAAGGGGAACCCCGGCCAAAATAAAAAAAAAAAATGACGTGGGGTTCCCCCTAAATTCCATACCAGACCCGGTATGGATTTTAAGGGGAACCCCGCACCAAAAAAAAAAAAAAAAAAAAAACGGCGTGGGGTCCCCCCAAAAATCCATACCAGACTCTTATCCGAGCACGCAACCTGGCAGGCCGCAGGAAAAGAGGGGGGGACGAGAGTGCGGCCCCCCCCTCCTGAACCGTACCAGGCCACATGCCCTCAACATTGGGAGGGTGCTTTGGGGTAGCCCCCCAAAACACCTTGTCCCCATGTTGATGAGGACAAGGGCCTCATCCCCACAACCCTGGCCGGTGGTTGTGGGGGTCTGCCGGCGGGGGGCTTATCGGAATCTGGAAGCCCCCTTTAACAAGGGGACCCCCAGATTCCGACCCCCCCCTGTGTGAAATGGTAACCATTTCACTAAAAAACTGTCAAAAATGTTAAAAATGACAAGAGACAGTTTTTGACAATTCCTTTATTTAAATGCTTCTTCTTTCTTCTATCTTCCTTCATCTTCTGGTTCTTCTGGCTCTTCTGGTTCTTCCTCCGGCGTTCTCGTCCAGCATCTCCTCCGCGGCGTCTCGGGCCGCTCCGCACCCATGGCATGGGGGGGAGGCTCCCGCTCTTCTCTTCATCTTCTTCATCTTCTTCTCTTCTTCTTTTCTTCTCTTCTTCTCTTCTTCTCTGGCCGCTCCGCAACCCATGCTGGCATGGAGGGAGGCTCCCGCTGTGTGACGGCGCTCCTTGTCTGACAGTTCTTAAATAACGGGGGGCGGGGCCACCCGGTGACCCCGCCCCCCTCTGACGCACGGGACATGACGGGACTTCCCTGTGGCATTCCCCGTGACGTCACAGGGAAGTCCCGTCAAGTCACCGTGCGTCAGAGGGGGGCGGGGTCACCGGGTGGCCCTGCCCCCCGTTATTTAAGAACTGTCAGACGAGGAGCGCCGTCACACAGCGGGAGCCTCCCTCCATGCCAGCATGGGTGCGGAGCAGCCCGGAGAAGAAAATGAAGAAGAGAAGAAAAGAAGAAGAGAAGAAGAGAAGAAGATGAAGAAGAAGAGAAGAGCGGGAGCCTCCCCCCATGCCATGGGTGCGGAGCGGCCCGAGGAGAAGAAGATAGAAGACCCCGCGGAGGAGATGCTGGACGAGAACGCCGGAGGAAGAACCAGAAGAGCCAGAAGAACCAGAAGAACCAGAAGATGAAGGAAGATAGAAGAAAGAAGAAGTATTTAAATAAAGGAATTGTCAAAAACTGTCTCTTGTCATTTTTAACATTTTTGACAGTTTTTTAGTGAAATGGTAGGGGTACTTTTGTACCCCCTTACCATTTCACACAGGGGGGGGGCCGGGATCTGGGGGTCCCCTTGTTAAAGGGGGCTTCCAGATTCCGATAAGCCCCCCGCCCGCAGACCCCCACAACCACCGGCCAGGGTTGTGGGGATGAGGCCCTTGTCCTCATCAACATGGGGACAAGGTGTTTTGGGGGGCTACCCCAAAGCACCCTCCCAATGTTGAGGGCATGTGGCCTGGTACGGTTCAGGAGGGGGGGGCCACACTCTCGTCCCCCTCTCTTTTCCTGCGGCCTGCCAGGTTGCGTGCTCGGATAAGGGTCTGGTATGGATTCTTGGGGGGACCCCACACCGTTTTTTTTTTTTTTTTTTGGCGCGGGGTTCCCCTTAAAATCCATACCAGACCTGAAGGGTCTGGTATGGAAATTAGGGGGAACCCCACGTCATTTTTTAAAAAAAATTTTGGCCGGGGTTCCCCTTAATATCCATACCAGACCTGAAGGGCCTGGTATGGAATTTAGGGGGACTCCCACGTCATTTTTTTTTTATTATTTTGGTTCGGGGTTCCCCTTTGGGGAATTCCCATGCCGTTTTTATCAATGAACTTCTATGTGTATTGTCGGCAATGCATTAATAGCCGCGGGTAGTTTTAAATGAGTTTTTTCCTTCAAAATGTCATTTTGCTGTCAGACTGTTCTAAACACAGGAAACATGCGCCCCTTTACAGGCATACTATAGACACCCCCCAGGTACGAAATTTAAAGGGATATTACACTTTTATTGTTTGACTTTAAGCATTATTAAAATCACTGCTCCTGAAAAAACGGCCGTTTTTAAAACTTTTTTTTGCATTGATCCATGTCCCCTGGGGCAGGACCTGGGTCCCCAAACACTTTTTATGACAATAACTTGCATATTAGCCTTCAAAATTAGCACTTTTGATTTCTCCCATAGACTTTTAAAGGGTGTTCCGCGGCATTCAAATTTGCCGCGAACACCCCAAATTGTTCGCTGTTCGGCGAACTTGCGAACAGCCAATGTTCGAGTTGAACATGAGTTCGACTCGAACTCGAAGCTCATCCCTACATGAGAGATATGAACACTGATAAGTGGGCTTTGATGGTTGGCTTTTTACAACATAGCCGAGAATATTAGGGTCAGTAGGTTGCAGAAACGTGTAATCCAAACCTGCTGAAATGTTTTACTCAAAATTGTGTTGTACACATAGTTCTCACAGAACAATGTAAAGTTGTGACTATTATACTTACTGTCTAATTGTAATGCTGAACTGTTTTATGGACATACAATTCGGGTTGATTTATTAAAACTAGGGAGTGCTAAATCTGGTGCAGCTCTCCATAGAAACCAATCAGCTTCCAGTTTTTTTTATCAGTTTCATTGAACAAGCTAAAGTTAAAAGCTGATTGGCAACCATGCGCAGCTGCAGAAGATTTTGCACCCTGCAGTTTTACTAAACCAAATCCATTGTGTACACGTTAACCACTTGCCAACCAGCCACCGTCACTATACGGCTCGTTTCCATGAATCACCGTACTGGTACATTGGCTCCTTTAAGAGCCATAGCATACGCATGCGGGCGCCCGCTGCATGGCGGGGGACCCGATTTGCGTGGCTGGCGGCCACGATGCCCACCGGCCACCCACGATCGTGGGCACGAGAGCCACGATCGGAGGAGGAGAGACAGATCTGCTGTTCTTAGTAATTAGGAACAGTGATCTGTCTCCTACTCCAGTCAGTTCTATCCCCCCACAGTTAGAAACACACATGAGGTAACACATTTAACCCCTTGATCGCCCCCCTAGTGTTAACCCCTTCCCTGCCAGTGACATTTACACAGTAATCAGGGCATTTTTATAGCACTGATTGCTGTATAAACGACAATGGTCCCAAAATAGTGTCAAAGTGTCCAATCTGTCTGGCGCAATGTCGCAGTCCCACTAAAAATCGCAGATTGCTGCCATTACTGGTAAAAAATAATAATGATAAAAATGCCATAAATCTATACTCTATTTTGTAGACTATAAATTTTGCGCAAACCAATCATTATACGCTTCTTATGATTAATGATTTTTTTTTTTTACCAAAAATATGTACAAAAATACATATTGGTCTAAACTGATGAAGAAATGTGTGTTTTTTTTTGGGGGGGGGGATATTTATTATAGCAAAAAGTAAAATATATATATTTTTTTCAAACTTGTCGCTCTTTTTTTGTTTATAGCGCAAAAAATAAAAACTGCAGAGGTGATCAAATACCACCAGAACAAATCTCTATTTGTGGGAAAAAAAGGACGTAAATTTTGTTTGGGTACAGCATCGCACGACCGCGCAATTGTCAGTTAAACCGATGCAGTGCCTTATCGCAAAAAATGGCCTGGTCATTAAGGGGGAAAATCTTCTGGGGCTAAAGTGGTTAATGAAAGCACTGAAATAAAAAACAAGGTACCATTAAAAAACAGTTTACCTACTTTATCCCTCACTCTCACAGGTTCCCTCCCATGCAACCGGTACCCTGAGAATGATTTTATGCTGTGCTTCATTAGCTGCAGGCTCTTTGAAGTCATCATGGACAATGAAGAATCAGCAATCCTGCACTGTAAACAAGGCTGCCAAGGACCTGCCCACAACACAGATCGTCAGAGGGAAGAGCAGTGTGCTTTTCACAGGGAAGTGAAATAAGGTAAGCAAAACTGCTTTTAATGGCAGCTTATAAGAAAAGTCCAGATGAAGCTACACACCTTGTCAATGTGAAACGCACTGACGTCACTTCCGTTTGGACGTCACGTTACGGTGTCATCCCCCATGGAGGCTTGCGGGCCCACACGCTAAGGAGCTGAATATGGTCGGCAGGCGAAGGTGACCATAGCGGAGGACTATTGGATGCAAACCTGTGGTTTCACATCAGTTTGCCAGTGCACTCTTCAGTAACAGCACGCCAACACCACAAAGATCGGGCTAGAGCAGAACAGATTGGATGACATGTACGGCCTCCGGAGTATCTGATGGTATCTACCCGTGACCCGGAAGTGGTAATGTACTTTGATGTCCCCACTTTCTGTTTACCAGCTATATTACAATCTATGCTACCTGCTGCTGATGTTGATTACTGATGGAAACGTCACTTATGACTGCTGATGGAATATCTCCTTACCAGTATACACACTAGCGTTATATGCATTAATAGACTTGGCCAACATCAACATTGTTAATACTGGACTGATTTCTCCAATTCATTCAGCATTGTCATTAGACCATACACGGGACTACTTCCCCAGTATAGTCCACGGGTTTCTCTAGTGCACCAACTCCTTATCCCCTTCCTGCCTCTTCTCTTCCACATGTGGCTCGAGCCCTACAAGGGGGATTGATGTCAGCTCTAACAGCCACATACAGCAATTATCTGGAGAATCCTACTGATGGTTGGCTGTGCAGACATCAATTTCCCTGGCGTCCGGACGCTGTTGTTTGTAAGTCTTGTTATATGTTGTTTTGTTCCCCAGTCTGTGGTTGCATCGACTGACCCATATAGGCCAGTCGGCAACTTGCAATTAGGGCAGTTTAGCAAAATGGCTAACTCTTTTATCAATGTGTTTTGAATTTTGTACCACTTCAATAAATTATTGACTGATTAATTAATTCTATGTGTTTTGCTCTTCAGTAAGCCCCATCCTTTTCTTGATCCCCCTTCTGTTTGGGACATATAGTCTTGTTTGCAGTTTTTCTAGGGGCTGAAGAACATCCACGTATTCACAGGTACATAATTCATACACACAACAATCAAGCCTCTTAACTCTAGGAATGTTTATGCTATAAGAAAATTAGCATTTAACCATCGTAGTGCAAGGGTGAACTCACTGTTTTGAATTTCCTTGAGTTCAGATTTACATGTAGAAACCAAGGCACAGAAGTTCCTAAAAAAAAACCTGATGGCAACACCAGCAGGCAAATGTGAAGACATAAGGTACAGGCAGCTATCCTGTAAATTAAATGAAAGCTAAAGGTTGAAGTGGGTAAAAAATGGTCTGTGACACCACAGTTTGACAGCAGTGCCAACAGGCCAAAATATAGATACAGAAATCCCAAAGATGTGTTTTTCTATTAAAAAAAATAAAAAATTGAGCTTTCAGAAGAAAGTGTAGAGGTGGCTGGAGGCTGCTATATTGACACTTAGCAGCGCCTTAATTCTTACATGGGGTTGTGACTAGTGGACTTGTGAAAGGCAGGAAATGCCATGATCAGGCACATTCTGAAATTGAAGGGTTTTAGACCCTCCCTGGAATGATGGGAGGAGATCTGACTTTACAAATGTATTGCATGATTTTAGGAGGCTGATCAGTCAATGATTCTTCTCTTTGATGACAATGTATGCTAAGGTCATTCCTAAGGCACTGCAGCATGAAGGACCCCATACACCACAAATCGCCTGCAGCTGAAGACCTATGTCACTCAGCACAAGAAGATTCTCTGTATGCTCACTCCACTGGTTGAGGTTTCTATTAACTTCTCTCCACCCCTCAATGCTTCACTTGCTCCTTGCACTCCTGCTACCACTGCAGCTCAGAGGTGAAACCAGTAAACAGATAGCATTATGCACTTTGTTGGGAATATCCATATTTGATGAACAGAGGAAGAGGTGTTACGTTCTAGTGAGTGTGTGGATTGTATGGTATGTAATTTATGGGAGTTTCTTTGAGGGTTCTTTTTTGATTTAATGGAGTTGGTTGTTTTATAGATGCCACCCTTCTTCTAATTTGGAGTGATTTTTGAGATTTGGGATGCAAATTCCTCTATCCCCTTTTGGTAGATTTATTGTGCTGTATTGTACAGATTTAGAGTAATATTGGAGTAGTATTTGGAGTAATATTTTCATTTATTTAGGTTATTTTTGGGATGTATAGTTTTATGTTTGTTTGTATTGCATCTTATGGTCTTCTAGCATATTTATTTATGTCAGTCCATTTTCCTGTCTATGGTCAGGACCATCTTTAATATTGATTGGACCCTGGGCCAAATTTTCTTGGGCCTGTTGAGTTTTTTCTGAGCAATCAGTGCCGCCGACTACAGCCAGTAACACTGATCATTGTATTCTTCCAGCGGGGCAGGCCTCCCCACTGTCAGAATACAATACCACAGCGGAAAGGATTTGACGTGGATGGGGGAATTGGCTCATTTTTATTTTTCATCCAACCAGCTGGTGGAACGAAAAATAAAAATGAATCATGTATGGCCAGCTTAAATCATACAAAAAATTGGTATCCACTCCTTACACATGAAGAGGAGCTCAAGAAGAATGAAGAGGAGCTTGGGAAGATTAAAGAGGAGCTCAGAAAGAGTAAACTGGAGCTCGGGAAGAGTAAAGAGGCGCTCCGGAGGAACTGGAAAGAAATGAGGAGAAGCTCAGGAAGAATGAGGAGGAGCTTGGGGAGAACTGGGGAAGAATGGGGAGGATTTCAGGAGGAACTGGAAAAAAATGGAGAGGAGCTCAGGAAGAATGATGGGGGAATGAGGAAGAGCTTGGGAGGAAAGATCAGCTCAGGCTCAGGAAGAAGCCAGGGAAGAAGGAGAAGGAGCCCAGGAAGACTGGCAGGGGAATGAGGAGGATTCCAGGAAGGGGGAGGAGGAGCTTGTGGAAAAATTAAGAGGAGCTTTGGGGGAGAATGAAAAGGACAGGCTGTATATGGGATGTAGTGTGGTGAGAGAAGTCTAACACAGGAAGGATGGGTAACCTAAGGGAATAGACGGTTTAAATTACGGATTGTATGAGTGAGCATGTTCCAAATTAGGGATGAGCCGAACACCCCCCGGTTCAGTTCACATCCAGAACATGCGAACAGGCAAAAAATTAGTTCAAACATGTAAACACCAAAAGTCTATGGGACACGAACATGAATAATCAAAAGTGATAATTTTAAAGGCTTATATGCAAGTTATTGTCATAAAGTGTTTGGGGACCTGGGTCCTGCCCCAGGGGACATGTATCAATGCAAAAAAAAGTTTTAAAAACGTCCGTTTTTTCAGGAGCAGTGATTTTAATAATGCTTAAAGTGAAGCAATAAAAGTGTAATATTTCTTTAAATGTCGTACCTGGGGGGTGTCTATAGTATGCCTGTAAAGTGGCGCATTTTTCCCCTGTTTAGAACAGTCTGGGAGCAAAATGACATTTCTAAAGGAAAAAAAAGTCATTTAAAACTACTCGTGGCTAGGGATGAGCTTCGTGTTCGAGTCAAACCCATGTTCGACTCCAACATCGTCTGTTCGCCCGTTCGCCGAATTGCGAACGATATGGGCCGTTCGCACCAAATTTGTGTGGCACGTCATAGCCCATAATTCGCTGCGGCATCGCAGTGCATTGCTGGCTGATGATTGGCCAAGCATGCACTATGACCCACATGCTTGGCCAATCACAGCGCCGTCTGTAGAGAGAGCTGTAATTGGCCAAAGCCAGGGTGGCTTTGGCCAATTATGGCTCAGGGGGTTTAGTACACGCCCCATACTATATAAGGCCGCCTGCACGGCGGCCCTGTGTAGTGTGTTCCGGCATTGAGAGACAGTGTCATTTGATTTAAGTTACATAGATTAGGCAGGACAGTCAGTCAGTTAGCTGCACTTACAGTGTATTGTGTATGTATATGCATCCCAGGTGTTGTATATATATATATATATATATATATATATATATACACTGTATTCAGTTTAGCTAGATCTGTTCCTGTTAGTATAGTGCGTCCTCCTCACAGTGTTCAGCTAAAGCTACAAGTTAGTGTAGTGCACAGTGTTCAGCTAAAGCTACAAGTTAGTGTAGTGCGACCTCTGCACAGTGTTCAGCTAAAGCTACAAGTTAGTGTAGTGCATCCTCTGAACAGTGTTCAGCTAAAGCTACAAGTTAGTGTAGTGTACAGTGTTCAGCTAAAGCTACAAGTTAGTGTAGTGCGACCTCTGCACAGTGTTCAGCTAAAGCTACAAGTTAGTGTAGTGCGCCCTCCTCACAGTGTTCAGCTAAAGCTACAAGTTAATGTAGTGCGACCTCTGCACAGTGTTCAGCTAAAGCTACAAGTTAGTGTAGTGCGTCCTCTGAACAGTGTTCAGCTAATGCTACAAGTTAGTGCAGTGCACAGTGTTCAGCTAAAGCTACAAGTTAGTGTAGTGCGACCTCTGCACAGTGTTCAGCTAAAGCTATAAGTTAGTGTAGTGTGTCCTCCTCACAGTGTTCAGCTAAAGCTACAAGTTAGTGTAGTGTGACCTCTGCACAGTGTTCAGCTAAAGCTACAAGCTAGTGTAGTGCGTCCTCTGAACAGTGTTCAGCTAAAGCTACAAGTTAGTGTAGTGCGTCCTCTGCACAGTGTTCAGCTAAAGCTACAAGTTAGTGTAGTGCACAGTGTTCAGCTAAAGCTACAAGTTAGTGTAGTGCGACCTCTGCACAGTGTTCAGCTAAAGCTACAAGTTAGTGTAGTGCACAGTGTTCAGCTAAAGCTACAAGTTAGTGTAGTGCGTCCTCCTCACAGTGTTCAGCTAAAGCTACAAGTTAGTGTAGTGCACAGTGTTCAGCTAAAGCTACAAGTTAGTGTAGTGCGACCTCTGCACAGTGTTCAGCTAAAGCTACAAGTTAAAGACAGAAGTAAAGGCCGGAGGAGAAGGAAGAGAAGGAGATCTCCCGGCGAGAGAGAGGAGGCGGATACTGGAAGGCAGGGATTGGTCCTAATTACCATATGCGAGTCGCGGAGCCTTCGGATTAGGCTGCTGGGATGGATCATCCACAACCTCCACCTATCTAGCTGGATTTCTATCTGGTGGTTTAATCAATTGCCTTTTTTGAGTCTAGCATCTGGCAAGCAGGCTCTTTGTGTGGTGTTGGTACACTTACTAATCCCTTCACTGGTAGAGGTTAAACTGATGCCCCATACATCTGCAGAATCACACTTGCTAATTTACCATCTGGTAAGCAGGTTCTCCCTGTGGTGTGCTGCACTTATTGATTTCTACACAGGTTGATGGTTCACATACCTATATGATTTGCACTCAATATTTGCTATTTGGTAAGGAGCCCCTTTGTGTGGTGTTTGCGGTTATCAATTTAAACACTGGGTGTATAATTTATGAAAAAAAAAAAATTTTCACAATGTGAGTGCCACTTTTATTTACATATGTCACAATAATTTATGTGTCAGTATTACGCTATGTTGCCATTTATATTTTTTGGGGATAATTTTTTGTGGATTTAATGCACATCCATCGTGAGTTAAGTCGTTAGACCCTACTGTGACTGGTTTACATTAAGGCCCAGGCGGGGTTACAGCCACCTGCTTGATTGGCTTACAATCTGGTAAGCATACCATCTATCAGTTGGGGATACATTTCGCTTTACCCTAACACAGAGGGTTAATTTCCGGAAGTTGGGACTATTAATCTGGACTTTTTAGAATCACTATCTTATTCACTTTATAGAGATTCATTTTTGAATTTTTGAATTTTTGAATTTTTAAGCGCAGCTTTTTTATTTCCAAAGCTACAAGTTAGTGTAGTACGTCCTCTGAACAGTATTCAGCTAAAGCTACAAGTTAGTGTAGTGCACAGTGTTCAGCTAAAGCTACAAGTTAGTGTAGTGCAACCTCTGTACAGTGTTCAGCTAAAGCTACAAGTTAGTGTACTGCATCCTCCTCACATTGTTTAGCTAAAGCTACAAGTTAGTGTAGTGTGACCTCTGCACAGTGTTCAGCTAAAGCTACAAGTTAGTGTAGTGCGTCCTCTGAAGAGTGTTCAGCTAAAGCTACAAGTTAGTGTAGTGCACAGTGTTCAACTAAAGCTACAAGTTAGTGTAGTGCGACCTCTGCACAGTGTTCAGCTAAAGCTACAAGCTAGTGTAGTGCGTCCTCTGAACAGTGTTCAGCTAAAACTACAAGTTAGTGCAGTGTGACCTCTGCACAGTGTTCAGCTAAAGCTGCAAGTTAGTGTAGTGCGTCCTCCTCACAGTGTTCCGCTAAAACTACAAGTTAGTGTAGTGCGACCTCTGCACAGTGTTCAGCTAAAGCTACAAGTTAGTGTAGTGCATCCTCCTCACAGTGTTCAGCTAAAGCTACAAGTTAGTGTAGTGCGCCCTCCTCACAGTGTTCAGCTAAAGCTACAAGTTAGTGTAGTGTACAGTGTTCAGCTAAAGCTACAAGTTAGTGTAGTGCGCCCTCCTCACAGTGTTCAGCTAAAGCTACAAGCTAGTGTAGTGCGACCTCTGCACAGTGTTCAGCTAAAGCTACAAGTTAGCGTAGTGCGACCTCTGCACAGTGTTCAGCTAAAGCTACAAGTTAGTGTAGTGCACAGTGTTCAGCTAAAGCTAGAAGTTAGTGTAGTGCGACCTCTGCACAGTGTTCAGCTAAAGCTAGAAGTTAGTGTAGTGCGTCCTCCTCACAGTGTTCAGCTAAAGCTACAAGTTAGTGTAATGCGACCTCTGCCCAGTGTTCAGCTAAAGCTACAAGTTAGTGTAGTGCATCCTCTGAACAGTGTTCAGCTAAAGCTACCTGTAGAAGTTTGGTGGTGTTTTCCTGATCCTATCACTACTGCAGGCAGCTAAATTATTTACACATTAGTGTAGTGTGACCTCTGCACAGTGTTCAGCTAAAGCTACCTGTAGAAGGTTGGTGGTGTTTTCCTGATCCTATCACTACTGCAGGCAACTACATTATTTACACGTTAGTGTAGTGCGACCTCTGCACAGTGTTCAGCTAAAGCTACCTGTAGAAGGTTGGTGGTGTTTTCCTGATCCCATCACTACCGCAGGCAGCTACATTATTTACACGTTAGTGTAGTGCAACCTCTGCACAGTGTTCAGCTAAAGCTACCTGTAGAAGGTTGGTGATGTTTTCCCGATCCTATCACTACCGCAGGCAGCTACATTATTTACACGTTAGTGTAGTGCGTCCTCAAAACAGTGTTCAGCTAAAGCTACCTGTAGAAGGTTGGTGGTGTTTTCCTGATCCTATCACTACCGCAGGCAGCTACATTATTTTAACATTGGTGTAGTGTGTCCTCTGCACAGTGTTCAGCTAAAGCTACAAGTTAGCGTAGTGCGACCTCTGCACAGTGTTCAGCTAAAGCTACCTGTAGAAGATTGGTGGTGTTCTCATACTACAGGCAGGCAGTTGATTTTGCTAGCTGCAGTATCAATATATATATATATATATATATATATATATATATATATATATATATATATCCCAGCTTAGTGGTGCAGCTACATCTCACTGCAGGCCATTAGTATGTCTGGAAGGCCAACAAGGAGAGGCAGACAGTCACAAGCCAATAAAAGAGGGCAAGCAGGCTCTGTGTCTAGAGGCAACAGTGCTGGTCGTGGACACGGTGCATCCTCATCAGCACATGGCCGTGGGACACGCTTGGCCTTTTTTTCGGCAGCTGGCCATGTTGAGCTGCATGCGGAAGACTTGGTCGAGTGGATGACCAAGCCGTCCTCATCCTCCTCATCCTCTCTCACCCATGCTCAGGGTACTTTGTCTGGCAAAGCAGCTGCCAACGCAGCCTCTTCCCTCGGCTCAATGGCGTCAGTGACTCCTTCCCTAGCCCCACCATGTCCTCCTGAGGAGTCCCTCAAACTGTTTGACCACAGTGTTAGGTACATGCTCCAGGAGGATGCCCAGCGTTTAGAAGACTCTGATGATGATACTGAGCTAGATGAAGGCAGTAACATAAGCACAGACAGAGGGGGTGCCCAAGAAGGACAGCAATCTGGCAGTCATGCTCCCCCTGCTGCAGCATACTGCCAGGTTTGCTCCAGTGATGAGGAGGGAGGGGATGATGAGGTCACTGACTCAACGTGTGTGCCTGATAGGAGGGAGGAGGAGGAGGAGGCACATCACCAACAAGGCAGGATGCCCTCCAGGGGCCAGCCTAAGGGCAGCACACTGACTGCATCACACCGCAAAGCTCTGCATGTGCAGGGCGCTGCTGTCTGCGTGTTATTTCAAAAGTTCTTTGGTGTGGGCCTTTTTTGAGACGAGTGCATCAGATCGCACCGCTGCTATTTGCAACATATGTCTCAAGCGTATCTCGTGTGTAGGGATGAGCTTCGAGTTCGAGTCGAACTCATGTTCGACTCGAACATTGGCTGTTCGCAAGTTCACCAAACAGCGAACAATTTGGGGTGTTCGCGGCAAATTCGAATGCCGCGGAACACCCTTTAAAAGTCTATGGGAGAAATCAAAAGTGCTAATTTTAAAGGCTAATATGCAAGTTATTGTCATAAAAAGTGTTTGGGGACCTGGGTCCTGCCCCAGGGGACATGGATCAATGCAAAAAAAAGTTTTAAAAACGGCCGTTTTTTCAGGAGCAGTGATTTTAATAATGCTTAAAGTCAATCAATAAAAGTGTAATATCCCTTTAAATTTCGTACCTGGGGGGTGTCTATAGTGTGCCTGTAAAGGGGCGCATGTTTCCTGTGTTTAGAACAGTCTGACAGCAAAATGACATTTTGAAGGAAAAAACTCATTTAAAACTACCCGCGGCTATTGCATTGCCGACAATACACATAGAAGTTCATTGATAAAAATGGCATGGGAATTCCCCAAAGGGGAACCCCGAACCAAAATTAAAAAAAAAAAATGATGTGGGGGTCCCCCTAAATTCCATACCAGGCCCTTCAGGTCTGGTATGGATATTAAGGGGAACCCCGGCCAAAATTAAAAAAAAAAAATGACGTGGGGTTCCCCCTAAATTCCATACCAGACCCTTCAGGTCTGGTATGGATTTTAAGGGGAACCCCGCGCCAAAAAAAAAAAAAAAAAAAAAAAAACGGCGTGGGGTCCCCCCAAAAATCCATACCAGACCCTTATCCGAGCACGCAACCTGGCAGGCCGCAGGAAAAGAGGGGGGGACGAGAGTGCGGCCCCCCTCCCTCCTGAACCGTACCAGGCCACATGCCCTCAACATTGGGAGGGTGCTTTGGGGTAGCCCCCCAAAACACCTTGTCCCCATGTTGATGAGGACAAGGGCCTCATCCCCACAACCGTGGCCGGTGGTTGTGGGAGTCTGCGGGCGGGGGGCTTATCGGAATCTGGAAGCCCCCTTTAACAAGGTGACCCCCAGATCCCGGCCCCCCCCCTGTGTGAAATGGTAAGGGGGTACATAAGTACCCCTACCATTTCACGAAAAAAGTGTCAAAAATGTTAAAAATGACAAGAGACAGTTTTTGACAATTCCTTTATTTAAATGCTTCTTCTATCTTCCTTCATCTTCTGGTTCTTCTGGCTCTTCTGGCTCTTCTGGCTCTTCTGGTTCTTCCTCCGGCGTTCTCGTCCAGCATCTCCTCCGCGGCGTCTTCTATCTTCTTTTTCTCGGGCCGCTCCGCACCCATGGCATGGGGGGGAGGCTCCCGCTCTTCTCTTCTTCTCTTCTTCTTTTCTTCTCTTCTTCTCTTCTTCATTTTCTTCTCCGGGCCCCTCCGCAATCCATGCTGGCATGGAGGGAGGCTCCCGCTGTGTGACGGCGCTCCTTGTCTGACAGTTCTTAAATAACGGGGGGGGGGCGGGGCCACCCGGTGACCCCGCCCCCCTCTGACGCACGGTGACTTGACGGGACTTCCCTGTGACGTCACGGGGAATGCCACAGGGAAGTCCCGTCAAGTCACCGTGCGTCAGAGGGGGGCGGGGTCACCGGGTGGTCCCGCCCCCCCCGTTATTTAAGAACTGTCAGACGAGGAGCGCCGTCACACAGCGGGAGCCTCCCTCCATGCCAGCATGGATTGCGGAGCGGCCCGGAGAAGAAAATGAAGAAGAGAAGAAGAGAAGAAGAGAAGAAGAGAAGAAAAGAAGAAAAGAAGAAGAGAAGAAGAGAAGAGCGGGAGCCTCCCCCCCATGCCATGGGTGCGGAGCGGCCCGAGGAGAAGAAGACAGAAGACGCCGTGGAGGAGATGCTGGACGAGAACGCCGGAGGAAGAACCAGAAGAACCAGAAGAGCCAGAAGAACCAGAAGATGAAGGAAGATAGAAGAAAGAAGAAGCATTTAAATAAAGGAATTGTCAAAAACTGTCTCTTGTCATTTTTAACATTTTTGACACTTTTTTCGTGAAATGGTAGGGGTACTTATGTACCCCCTTACCATTTCACACGGGGGGGGGGGGGGCCGGGATCTGGGGGTCACCTTGTTAAAGGGGGCTTCCAGATTCCGATAAGCCCCCCGCCCGCAGACCCCCACAACCACTGGCCAGGGTTGTGGGGATGAGGCCCTTGTCCTCATCAACATGGGGACAAGGTGTTTTGGGGGGCTACCCCAAAGCACCCTCCCAATGTTGAGGGCATGTGGCCTGGTACGGTTCAGGAGGGAGGGGGGGCCGCACTCTCGTCCCCCCCTCTTTTCCTGCGGCCTGCCAGGTTGCGTGCTCGGATAAGGGTCTGGTATGGATTTTTGGGGGGACCCCACGCCGTTTTTTTTTTTTTTGGCGCGGGGTTCCCCTTAAAATCCATACCAGACCTGAAGGGTCTGGTATGGAATTTAGGGGGAACCCCACGTCATTTTTTTTTTTTAATTTTGGCCGGGGTTCCCCTTAATATCCATACCAGACCTGAAGGGCCTGGTATGGAATTTAGGAGGACTCCCACGTCATTTTTCTTTTTTTTATTTTGGTTCGGGGTTCCCCTTTGGGGAATTCCCATGCCGTTTTTATCAATGAACTTCTATGTGTATTGTCGGCAATGCAATAGCCGCGGGTAGTTTTAAATGAGTTTTTTCCTTCAAAATGTCATTTTGCTGTCAGACTGTTCTAAACACAGGAAACATGCGCCCCTTTACAGGCATACTATAGACACCCCCCAGGTACGAAATTTAAAGGGATATTACACTTTTATTGTTTGACTTTAAGCATTATTAAAATCACTGCTCCTGAAAAAACGGCCGTTTTTAAAACTTTTTTTTGCATTGATCCATGTCCCCTGGGGCAGGACCCAGGTCCCCAAACACTTTTTATGACAATAACTTGCATATAAGCCTCTAAGATTAGCACTTTTGATTATTCATGTTCGTGTCCCATAGACTTTAACGGTGTTCGCATGTTCGAACGAACTTTTTTCCTGTTCGCATGTTCTGGTGCGAACCGAACAGGGGGGTGTTCGGCTCATCCCTACTCGTGTGGCCAAAACATCTCCCGCTTGGGCACCACATGCTTGACCAGACATATTCTGACCTGCCATGCAGTTTGTTGGAAAGCGTACCTAAAAGACCCACACCAAAGAACAAAGAGGACCTCTCCTTGCTCCTCATGAGCTGAGATCTCCAACCCCACTATACCTTCAGTCCTCTCTGAGACCTGCACTGAGAGGAATGAAGGTGTAGGATTAGGTGTGTCACAGCCAAGTACTTGTGGGCAATCTGCTTTCGGTACACCGATGTCAGATTGTACCAGGCAAATTTCCCTGTCCCAGCTGCTGCACCGCCGAAAGAAGTTCGCTCCCAGCCATCCACATGCCCAGCTGTTGAATGCTAGCTTGGCAAAATTTCTAGTACTTCAACTGCTACCTTTTCAGTTGGTAGACTCTGCCCCCTTCCGTGAGTTTGTGGAATGTGCGGTTCCTCAGTGGCAGGTACCCAAACGCTACTTTTTCTCACAGAAGGCTCTCTTATGGCATGTGGAAGGCAATATCCATGCCTTGCTGGACAGGGCGGTCAGCGGTAAGGTGCATATTACCGCTGACTCATGGTCCAGCAGGCATGGACAGGGACGTTACCTAAGTTTCACCGCGCATTGGGTGACTCTGCTGGCAGCTGGGAAGGATGCAGGACAAGGTGCAGTAGTGTTGGAGGTTGTTCCACCACCACGCCTCCAAAATGCCACTACTAATGATTCTGACACACCTCTCTCCTCCACCCCCTCCTCTTCTTCTTCCTCCATGGCCTCTTCCTGTGCTTTGTCCTCGGAACCAGCGGTGCTCCGTAGGCGTTCAAGGGGCTACGCAAGTATGCAGGCCAAAAGATGCCATGCAGTGCTTGAGCTGGTGTGCTTGGGGGACAGGAGCCACACTGGGGCAGAGGTTCTGTCAGCTCTGCAGGGGCAGGTTCAGAGGTGATTGACGCCACGCCAACTTAAGGCAGGAATGGTGGTTTGCGACAATGGCACCAACCTCCTCTCCGTTGTCCGACAGGGACAACTGACCCATGTGCCCTGTTTGGTTCACGTCCTTAACTTGGTGGTGCAGCGGTTCTTGTAGCTGGGCTTACAGGATGTCTTGAGGCAGGCCAGGAAAGTCTGTGTGCATTTCCGCCGGTCATATAATGCCAGTGCTCGGCTGGCAGACATTCAAAAGGAATTTAACCTGCCCAAGAACCGCCTAATCTGTGACATGCCCACCAGGTGGAACTCAACATTGGCCGTGCTGCAGCGGCTGCACATGCAGCAGAGGGCCATTAATGAGTACCTGTGCGACTATGGCACCAGGACAGGGTCAGGGGAGCTTGTTTTTTTTTCCCCACACCAGTGGGCCATGATCAGGGATGCATGCACTGTCACTGCTCACCATTTGAGGAATCCATGAGGATGGTGAGCAGTGACAGTGCATGCATCAGTGACACTGTCCCCCTTGTCCACCTGTTGGAGCACACGCTGCATGGAATAATGGACAGGGCACTTGAGGTAGAACAGAGGCAGGAAGAGGAGGACTTCCTTAGCTCTTAAGGCCGATCACACAGGAAGAGGATGAGGAGGAGGAGGAGGAAGATTGTATCAGTATGGAGGTGGAGCCTGGCACTCAGCATCAGCAGCAGTCTTTAAGGGATCATTTACAGTCCCAAGAAACACATGGACTTGTACGTGGCTGGGAGGAGGTGGCTGCGGATCATGTTGTCCTTAGTGACCCAGAGGACTCCGGACTGAATGCCTCAGCAAACCTATGCTGCATGGCCTCCCTGATCCTGCAAAGCCTGCGGAAGGATCCTCATATTCGTGGTATCAAGGAGAAGGAACAATACTGGCTGGCAACCCTCCTTGATCCACGTTACAAGGGTAAGGTTGCAGACCTTATCTTGCCGTTGCAGAGGGAGCAGAGGATGAAACAACTTCGGGAGGCCTTACAGAAAGGTCTGTGCAACGCGTTCCCAGAGACTGGGAGGTTACAAACTCCTGTTTCTGGACAACGTGTTGCTGAGGCTTCAGTCAGTCAAAGAAGGAGTGGTGGAGAAGGTGGCCGTCTGATCGATGCGTTCAGACAATTTTTTAGTCCGCAGCCCCAAGGTATGATTGGTTCCAGCAACCATCGCCAGTGTCTGTTTTACATGGTGCAGGAATACCTAGGAGCAAGATCTGACTTGGACACCTTTCCCACCGAAAAATCCTCTGGGTTACTGGGTCTTGAGGATCGATCACTGGCCAGAGCTTGCACAGTATGTAATTGAGCTACTGGCCTGTCCTGCATCCAGCGTTCTTTCAGAACGAACATTTAGTGCTGCTGGAGGCTTTGTAACCGATCACAGGGTGCGTCTGTATCAGTCTTGGTACACCACCAGCTACCAAGCACCTGATGCTGATGTAACCGAATAAATGTTTTTGAAATGTCAGATCCCTTCAAAGACTGCCTATGCTGATGCTGAGTGACTATCCTGTTATGCTGAGTAATTATCCTCTTCCTCCTCAATGATCATGCTGATAGCTTGTAAGAACATTTTTGGTTCTGGGCGCCGCCAGTCCTGTCACCAGTGCCTAAGGCCCAATTTTTCAGCCTCTGTTTAACAGGGGTGTGTAATTACAATTTTTGATGCAATTCTTTGCAGTAGGGCTAGTTCCTGAGCTCCAACTAGAGTATCTGTGAGGAGTTGCAGTGTTGTGGCACCATCACCAGTGCTTAAGGCCCAATTTTTCAGCCCCTGTTTAACAGGGGCGTGTAATTTGAATTCTTGATCTAATATTTCACAGCAGGGCCCATTTCTGCGCCCACCAAGAGTATCTGTGAGGACTTACAGTGTTGTGGCACCAGCACCACCACCACCACCAAAGGCCCAATTTTTCTGCCCCTGTTCAACAGGGGCATGTAATTACAATTCTTGATCTAATATTTCACAGCAGGGCCCTGTGAGGGCTTAAAGTGTTGTGGCCACAACAACACCTAAGTCCCAAATTTCTGCTGAGTACCCTGTTTCCCCGAAAACAAGACCTAGCGTGAATGTCGTTGATGGCTGCAATATAAGCCCTACCCCCAAATAAGCCCTACCCTGTTTCCCCAAAAATAAGCCCTACCCTGAAAATAAGACCTACAAGGACTTTAACTAGGGCTTATTTGGGGGGCAGGGCTTATATTGCAGCCATCACCGACAATCACGCTAGGTCTTATTTTCGTTGAAACAGGGTATATAGGGCAGGCCCCTACTTTCCAACATCCAACTTACAAACGACTCCTACTTGCAAATGGAAGGAGACAACAGGAAGTGAGATGAAATCTACCCCTAGGAAGGGAAATTCTCTCCTGTAAGAGTTAATATGGAAAAAACTTTTCTCCTTTCCACTGTTGCTTTATCACCAATCCTTGTTTCACAAAAAACACCAAATTTTCAAAAAACATTTGTCATTGGGACAAAAAGTGAGGTGAAATCTTCTGAAGAGGAGCACAGACAGCAAAACAGATATCACAGGGATGATACCCTTCCCTAGGTTTTCCAAAAAGCTTAAAATAGATTTTTTGGCTGAAGCTAAACACGTTAAAAATGTACCAGTTCAAAATTACAAACAGATTCTACTTAACAACAAACCTATAGTCCCTGTCTTGTTTGTACCGCCTGTATACTGCTGTTCAGAGTATATAGGGCCTGGGGGCCCCACACCTTTCCTTTTTTAATTTGGGTGCGGGGTTCCCCTTAATAACCATACAAGACCCAAAGGGCCTGGTAATGGACTTGGGGGTATCCACGCTGTTTGTCTCACTGATTTTCATCCGTATTACCAGGACCCGACATTACATTAAAGTCGCAAGCAGTTTTAAATGACTTTTTTTCATTTAAAAATGACATTTTGTGCAGGGACTGTTCTAAGCACAGGTAACACGCGCCACTTTACAGGCATACCATAGACACCCCCCAGGTACGATATTTAAAGGAATATTTCACTTTTTTTTTCTACTTTAAGCATCATTAAAATCACTGCTCCCGAAAAAACTGACATTTTTAAAAGTTTTTTTTGCATTGATACATGTCCCTTGGTGCAGGACCCGGGTCCCCAAACCCTTTTTAGGACAATACCATGCAAATTAGCCTTTAAAATGAGCACTTTTGATTTTGAACGTTCGAGTCCCATAGACGTCAATGGGGTTCTAACGTTCGTGCTTTAGCAGATTCTGGTGCGAACCGAACCGGGGGGTGTTCGGCTCATCCCTACTCGTGGCTATAATGATTTGTCGGTCCCGGCAATACACATAAAATTCATTGAAAAAAACGGCATGCGATTCCCCCACAGGGAAGCCCCAAACCAAAATAAAAAAAATTTGTGGGGGTCCCCACAAATTCCATACCAGGCCCTTCAGGTATGGTATGGATTTTAAGGGTAACCCCGCGCCAAAATTAAAAAAAATGGCGTTTACGTAAACGGGTGACCCTGCCACCCTCTGACACCAGGGGAAAGCCATAGGGAAGTCCCTGTGCGTCAGAGGGGGGTGGGGTCACTGGGTGGCCTCACCCTCCGTTAAATAAGAGCTGTCACAAGAACAGAAGCGTCACACAGCGGGAGACTCCCATTGAGGCGGATCATATGGAGGACGAAGCGGGGAAGAAGAAGCTGCAGGAAGATGCCGGATGAGAGGACTGGAGGAAGAAGCAGAGGAAGATAGAGGAAGAAGCGGGGGAATAACAGGATGGTGGAAGAAGAAGAACACTGAAGGAAGACCAGAAGAAGATGGAAGAAGAAGCAGGGAAAGAAGAAGACATTAATAAAGGAATTGTCAAAAACTGTCTATTGTCTTTTTTAACATTTTGACACTTTTATGGTGAAATGGTAGGGGTACATTTGTACCCCATTACCAATTCACACAGGGGAGCAGGATCTGGGGGTCCCCTTGTTAAAGGGGGCTTCCAGATTCCAATAAGCCCCCCGCTCGCAGACCCCCACAACCACCGTGCAAGGGTTGTGGGGATAAGGCCCTTCTCCCAATCAACATGGGGACAAGGTGCTTTAGGGGCTACCCAAAAGCACCCTCCCAATGTTGAGGGCATGTGGCTTGGTACGGTTCAGGAGGGGGGCCGCTCTCTCGCCCCCCTCTTTTCCTGTGGCCTGCCAGGTTGCGTGCTCGGATAAGGGCCTGGTATGGAATTTGGGGGACCCCCACTCCATATTTTTTTTAATTTTGGTTCGGGGTTCCCCTGTGGGGGAATCTCATGCCGTTTTTTTCAATGACTTTTATGTGTATTGCTGGGACCGACAATTCATTATAGCCACAAGTAGTTTTAAATGACTTTTTTTCCGTTAGAAATGTCATTTTGCCCTCAGACTGTTCTAAACACGGGAAACATGTGCCACTTTACAAGCATACTATAGACACCCCCCCCCCGGTATGAAATTTAAAGGAATATTACACTTTTATTGTGTCACTTTAAGCATTATTAAAATCACTGCTCTTGAAAAAACGGCTCTTTTAAAAACTTTTTTTGCATGGATACATGTCCCCTGGGGCAGGATCCAGGTTCCCAGACACTTTTTATGACAATAACTTGCATATTAACCTTTAAAATTAGCACTTTTGAGTTCTCCCATAGATTTTTAAAGGGTCTTCCGCGGCTTTCGAGTTTGCCGCGAACACCCCAAATTGTTCACTATTCGGTGAACGGGCGAACAGCCAATGTTCGAGTCTAACTTATGTTCGACCCGAACATAAAGCCCATCCCTATTCCAAATGTGTTTTTTGACATTGGAGGGTAGACAGGTGTATAAAGGGTACGAGTGTTGTATATTTGGGGGAGAGGTGGTAGATTGCATGGTGGCAGTTGCAACTAGGGTGTAAAAGATGGTGAAAATGAATGAGGGGTGTATAAAGTGTATTATGGGGTGTAATAGGTGTATACAGGGTAGGATGGGGTGTGGTGGGGGCCATAGCTGTAGGAAGGGTGTGATGGGTGTAAGCAGGAATAGTGGAGTGTGGTGGGTGGTGAGAGGTGCAGGAGAGTTTATGTGAGTGCATGCAGAGTATAGTATAGAGCAGGAATCTGCAATTAGTGGACCTCCAGCTGTTGCAAAACAACAAGTCCCATCATGCCTCTGCCTCTGGGTGTCATGCTTGTGGCTGTCAGAGTCTTGCAATGCCTCATGGGAGTTGTAGTTCTGCAACAGCTGGAGGTCCACTAATTGCATATCCCAGGTATAGAGGGTGCTGGCAGGGTATGTTGGGGTGTGATGGGTGTATGCAGGGTATAAAAGGGTGTAATGGGGAGTGTTGGGTGGTGTCAGTTCTTTGCAGGGAGTGGATGGCCTTACATTGGTCTGTAGGGTAGCAGGTGTAATGGGTGTGTGCAGGGTATGATGAGTGTATACAGGGTATGGTAGTATATAGTGGAGTGTACATGCAGGGTATCAGGTTTGACTGGTGCAGGCTGGTATAGACAGAGTGTGATGGTGGTTGGGTGACACTCAATAGCTCCTCTGGGGTGCGGCTCTCCCTCTTACCACAGCAACAGCACATGTCTCCCCCACAGGTCGCCATCCTCCCACACCCCTCAGATAGCCACCTGTCATGTGAGTCCACCAGACAGCACTGCGACCCAATAAAGAAACCGGAGCCTCTCATGGGGCCAGTCCTCCCCTGGGATCGTCTGCCCAGCTAACCTGTAAAAACAACTTGTGGGCAGCGTGGACTCAAAAGGCAGCTGATTAGAGTCCCACAACAATAACTGGGCCTTTCGCCCCACGTTAAAGACGGCCCTGTCTATGCTGTGAAAGATTGTGCCCTTTGGATTGTTTGGATGGGTCTTGTCCATGTCTACTCATTATCCCCACTCTCTACCCCACAGCTTAGATCCTCCTCTTATATGGGGTGAGTTTGATATTTCCCTATTTCCTTTTTTCTCCACCCTCCTCCCCTTTCCTTCCCTTTTTCCCCAGTTGTCCATTTGCTGCTCTCCTTAAGGTCTTTTTTCATTGGATATTTGTTCATGGCTTTTTCATGTATCATTTTGGTATGGATACATGCAGGGACGTAACTAGAAATCACAGGGCCCCATAGCAAAATGTTGTATGGGGCCCCCCTGAAAACAGCCCCCCCACAGCTGCCCTAGTATCATTGCAGTGTGACCTGTGCCCCATACAGCGTGACCTGTGCCCCATACAGCGTGACCTGTGCCCCATACAGCATAACCTGTACCCCATACAGCATGACCTGTGCCCCATACACCGTGACCTGTGTCCCATACAGTGTGACCTGTGTCCCATACAGCGTGACCTGTGTCCCATACAGCGTGACCTGTGTCCCATACAGCGTGACCTGTGTCCCATACAGCGTGACCTGTGCCCCATACAGCGTGACCTGTGTCCCATACAGCGTGACCTGTGCCCCATACAGCGTGACCTGTGCCCCATACAGCCTCACTTATGCAGAGGAAGAGGCAAGCCATCTGGATCAGCAGAGAGCAGGATTGCCAGCTGTAATAGCCTTCATTTGAATTTCCCGTCTTCCTGGGGATCATCGTCACATAGTCCCTCCTCTTGGCCTGACGCCTTTGATGACGTCACACGTCCCGCATTGGACCGTCGTTCTGTCTATCAAAGGCGCCGGGCCAAGAGGTGGAGCTATGTGACGTGAGCCCCGGGAACACTGGAAGTTCTAATGAAAGCTATTACAGAGAGCAATCACCCTCTCTGCTGATACGGACAGCTCGCCTCTTCCTCTCCTCTCTCTTCCCCTGGCTGCGGTATGCACAGGTCACGCTGTATGGGGCACAGCGGTGCTGTCATCCTCACCAGGCTCCATAGCGCCTGACCCCATAGCATTTGCATGGGTTGCTATGGCGGTAGTTCCGCCACTGGATACATGTTGCTTTGTATATTCATATATTGTAGACTGTTGCTAGTTGTACATATAAGTGTGTGGATCCTGAAAAAGCAGGATTACTGCAAAATTTGTCAATCCATCATGCCAATTTAAACCAAAATATACATGTATCAATGAAAGAAGATTGTTAAAGACAATTACTAATGGCTATTGTGGAACATGGAAGACAATCAGACACTATTAATACAAAAATACCATAAAATATCTGTGACATAGTGCCCAGGCGTGAAGGATCCAAGATGGCCACTAAAGCCTGATCCTCCGCACCCCGCTAGATCAACGGCGCTCCTGGCACGGCTCTGCATGCCCCAGGAGGCAAACAAAGAGGGTACCTGCCACCCGTACCTCTGGAGACCCCCTCGGATGAACAACTCGGCTGCACGCCACGACCTGGGCCCACAATTTGAGGCGTCCACCTGCTCTGGGTGTACCAAGATGACCGCCGCGGCTGAGGCAAGCAAGCAGCCTCATGCTTCCAGCACAGAGGGATCCCCGGAGTGCAGGCAAGTGCTCACCCCAGCTACTGTGACATACACCCCTCTCTTGCCTGGGAACTGCCAGCAGGTCTCCACTCCCTCACCCACCTCCACGGAATCACTTATCGGCCACACAATGGCAGAACAGGCCCTCTCCCCCACAGGACTTAACAGGCCATTATACTCTGACTTCCCCACACCAGGCCTGCATCCACAAAATCATTGCTTCTCCACAGCAGATCTATATGACAAACTTTCTATCCTCCTGGAAAGAGGATTGGTCACAACGGCAGCTAAGATAACAGGGGACATTAAATCTGACCTACAAAGCATAGGCTCCAGAATGGAGGCGATATAAAACAAACTGGAACTCACTGCCGCAGTATCTAACCAAAATACTGACATGATTCAAACCCTACAGGACCAACTAAAGACCCCCTTATCACGCACAGATGACCTCAAGAACAGATCGAGACGGAACAATTTCAGGATCAGGGGACTACCAGAAACTGTAACGGATGTATCTGCAGCAACCCAAGACCTAATTTAAACTGTACTGCCTAACATCAATCAACGGCGCCTAGAACTGGACAGGGCTCACAGAGCCCTGGGTCCCCCCAGGAAAGACAGCTTGCCTAGAGACATAATTGTTAAACCATACCACTATGCTGTAAAAGAGGCCGTTATGAAACAGGCACACACTTTAACCCAGGTGACATGTCAAGGCCACGCAATACAGATTTTTGCAGACCTTGCCCCCTCAACCATCCAACGAAGACGCACCCTGAAGCCCCTGCTGACCGCCATGGCCCAGAAAGACATAAAATACAAGTCGGCATTCCCATTTGCGGTAAAATTCACATACAAAAGTCAAAACCACTCCTTTTCCAACTTTGCTGCAGGAGAAAAGCCTCTACTACGCCTGAAAACACAAGACGCGAAAATGGATACGACCTCTGCATCTACAGGCTCAACTAAAAGACCTCCACCCGTCAGCCCTTCAACCCCTGTATAATCAAAGCTGAAGTCAAGAAGATCGGGGGACAATGGCCCTACCTGAAGGTCTCCACAATTGATCCTGGATCCACCCATTTGCCTAACTGTTTGTCAGTTCTTTTGACACCTTACTTAGGGCCCCCGAAAACAACGGGCTTCTAACCCAGTCCCATACTACCGTTGTTTGCTCCTAAGTGTACTGTTTTGCCCCTTCCCCCCTTTTTTTTCTTTTTTTTTGTATTTGTTCCCCCACCCTGGTCTTGTCTCCCTTTGTACCGACTCACGTTTTATTCTACAGGTTTAAGAACGAACGCATTAATCACACAAAAACTGTGGAGTTTGCATTTCTCTGCTGCATTGAAATTCGAACCTCAGAATATACAGCCTCCCATCCTCTAATGTCCTGTCCCCCTATTCATCCTCCTCCCCACTCCCACCCCCCACCCCCATTTAACCCCTTTTCCTCAAGGGACCTGTATCTCCTCTAACATCACCGTGCCATTCCTACTTTGATATAGTGGTCATCCAGAATAACAAGAAAGCCACTGGGTGTGACAAATGAGGGGTCTAATTGTTCAACGTCAAAGTCCCGTTTGTTCAGGTTCTCAGGTTGAAATGTTTTACCTCCGTATACCCTCCTGACGACTCTACGTGAGAGCATGTATCATAGCTGAATTATATTGTTTTTCTTCTTTGTATATTGAGCGCCCTGATCTGGGGTGGTACACATGTGCCTCCACCTATCCCCTGAAATCCATCCAGCTTCCAGGGGCTAGGGCATCCGAGATGACAAGCTCAGACATTTTCCATCATTTTTTGGACCGGGGTTTCCTTCTCCCCCCTGAGACCTATTATATTCTTAGGGAGAAGACCTTCTTTACTTTCTTCTTTCCCACTCCATGATTATTCCCTTGTCTTGTCTATCATGACACAACTAACTACCATATCTCTAGCAGATACCCCCGCTTCCCGGATTTTGAACAAACAGCACTCGAAAAGGCCCAAAGAGGTTTCCACAGGTATTACTGAATACAGAAGAAGACTTCCCACGGTAAGTGATGGTGAATGTATCCACAGCCCTCTCCTCTGCTCCCATGGCTAGCCTCACACCAAACACTTTTAGGGTCTCCTCTCACAATGTGCAAAGCTTGAACTCCCCTTTGAAACGCAAGAAAATGTTCAAATTATATAAATCCCTCAAACTAGATGTTATTATGATACAGGAGACACACTTCCCGGTTTGGTACAGTCCTAAGTTCATCCACAGGCAGTATCCTAAATTCTATCTCGCAAACACAGAAAATAAAACCGATGGAGTGGCCATTCTTTTCTTGAAATCATGCAAATTTAACTGAACCTCTGATTATAAAGACACGGAAGGCAAATTCATATTAGTCAAAGGCACAATGGAGGGCCAAATGTACTCCCTAGTGTCCTATTATGCTCCTAACAAAGGACAAGCAACGTTTTTTGCCTGCCTATTCCGCAACCTTAACCCTATGTTAGAGGGAACAGTTATCTTTGGGGGAGACTCCAACGTCGTCTTTGATAAAGGCTTAGACAGATCAAAGCCCCAGGGACAACAAGGCCAGCCACAATATAGCTAAACTGATTCATACTCAGGGACTGACCGACGTATGGAGAGAACTGAATCTAGCCACCAGAGACTACACACACTACTCGGCCCCACACAACACATTCGTCAGAAAAGACCACATTCTATTACTCACACAATCGATACCTGCAGTCACCCAATCCCGAATCAGAGACACGATCCTCTCAGATTACGCGATAGTAAGCATGTCCCTACAACTTACATCCTCAAAATCAGGACTAAAACCATGGAGACTGAATGAATCCCTTCTAGTGGACCCAATCAGAGTCACCATGCTTGAAAGTCACTGACAGAATACTTCAAATTTAACACGACAGGAGACACCTCAATGGAAACTGTGTGGGGGCGGCTGACAAAGCTTTCATTAGGGGGGAAATCATTCAAATGTCTACTCATATAAAAAAGGAAAGAACCGCTTTCTGAGAGACTGGAAAGGGAGTATGCCTCATTAAGATCCCAACACAAAAAAAACCCTCGAATAATAATATACCACAAAGAGACAAAATCAAACTGGAACTTAATCTAGCCCTCACAGCACAAGCAAAAAGAAGCATAAGATGGAGTAAAATCAAATACTATACACAGAAGGATAAGATTGGCTCCATGTTGGCAGCCATATTATCCCCCAGAATACAACTACATACAATGCCCCAAATCAGAATCCCTGGACACGGCCTCACAGCTAATCTGGTGAAAATTCTAGACGCTTTTCAGAACTTCTACATGAAACTATACACAGCCACCCCACCAAAAAACACTGAGGCCATCAAAACTTTCTTAGATAATTTACCCATCCCACTTTTGTCCCAGGATCATAAAAATTCATTAGAAGCTCCCTTCACGGAAGAGGAAGTACTTGGCATTATCAAGGAACTAAAAAGTGGATCTGCTCCGGGTCCAGACGGACTGTATAACCCTTATTATAAATCCTTTGCTAACATCTTAGCTCTGCATTTAGCCAAATTTTTCAACGCCAAGACCCGAGGAGACCCACTAGACTTACAGCTCAACTCCGCATTAATTGCGGTGATTCCCAAACTGGATAAAAACCCGGAGGAAGTTAGCAATTATCGCTTGATCTCTCTTATCAACTGTAATCTTAAAATACTAACCAAAATTCTAACCAATCGATTCGCTTCCTTCATAACTAAATATATATACAAAGACCGAGTAGGATTCATGCCTGGCAGACAAGGCCCAGACCAAATTAGGAGGGCCATCGACATAATATCTATCCTTCAATCTAACTGGGAAGGGGGACCCAAACAAGCAGGCATATTAATCTCGTTAGACTTAAAAAAGCCTTTGATTCCATATCCTGGCCATACATCTTCACCCTGCTGGAAAGATGGGGCTTTGAAGATAGATTCATGGGGCTAATCAGATCCCTTTATTCTAAACCTCAAGTGAGAATATGCCTCCAGGGACACTACTCGAACCCCATCCATATTTTAAAAGGCACCAGGCAAGGCTGCCCGCTATCCCCACTAATCTTTGCCTTAGCAACTGAAACCCTCACCATCTCGATTAGGGAGAACCCAAACATAAAAGGAGTAACATGCGGCACACAAACTCACAATTGTGGACTTTATGCAGACGATATACTCCTATTCCTCACCTCACCCATCACGCCACTACCGAATTTATGCCGGATCTTAGAGGAATTCTCAAGCATCTCAGGGCTTCAAGTGAATTACTCCAAGTCTCTAGCCATGAATATATCGCTCCACCCGCAAACTGTATCCCTGCTCCAAAAATCCTTCCCCTTCGAATGGAAAGACAAGTCTATTAAATACCTTGGAATCAACTTAACACCCAAGAATCTCTCTACAATAACAATTACCCCCCTATGTTCTGGAAATTGGAAATGAAATTCAAAGTATGGGCTAGCCATAACCTCTCCTGGACAGGAAAGATAAATTCCATAAAGATGACTCTTCTCCCCAAACTCCTATACTTGTTTCTCTCCCTCCCCATCCCAATTAACAGGAGCCACATCAAATCCTTTTAAAGCAAGATCCTACAATTCACTTGGGGCAAGGGAGGCTGTCATGAAAGGGTTCACCCGTTGGTGGTGCTGTCGGTTTCTTGGATCGCAGTACCAGTGTCCACCAGTGGGTGTCTTTCTACACCCAGGACCTGTAATAAGAGGACTCACCTGCTGGTGGCACCGTTGGATCCTTGGGCCGTAGTACCGGTGTCCACCAGCGGGTGTATCCCAGCAGTGTGGAGCAGACAGCACCTCCTACGCTCAGGTGTTACATGAGGTCAATCACTGGCAGTCTCATAAATACCTGGCAAGCCCTTACATGCTTGCCTTGGTATCTCTCTCCTTGAGCCTTGTCCTTGTTCACCTGTTACCAGATCCTGAGCCTGCATCTGACCTTGTTCCCGAGCTTATCCTGACCCGGTCCCTCCTGTGTTCCTGTACCCTTTCCTTTACCATTCAGCCTGATCCATCCCCTGCCTGTCCTGTTGGTTCCCAGTCCCTCATCTACTGATCTCCCCGTGTATGACCTTGGCCTGGCTAATGTTTATGTTTCTGGAACATCCTTTGTCCTTCTGCCGATCTGCTGTGTTTGACCCTTGCCTGGTTGACATCTGTGATTCTGGTACTGCCCCTTACTGTATATACTGTTGTTGTTGGTAGGTTTGTTGGGTTGGTTGTGCACTGTTTGTATTTTCTTATTTATCACCTATCTTAATAAATATCATTATTATTCACTAATTTACTTCAATACTATTTCGCAGCTAAACTAGCTCAAATCTCAATCATATATTCAAGTTACGAGACACCAGATTGGGTCCAAATTGAAAGACAAGCAATACCCCACCACACTATAGACTTTTTAATATGGTCTTCTCCAAAATCCCGTCCACCGATAATGGCACCGACCCTTTCCCACTCCCTAGCGCTCTGGGACAAGTTACGCAGCTCTAAAGCCCTAACCTCAGTCAGCAAACCACTGTCCCATTTATTTAACAACCCCGACTTCCCCCCAGGCAAGAACATTATGACATTCAAATGGTGGCTGGACAAGGGACTGTACCGAATCGGGCACTTCTCTCCTGCAGGCCTTCTCTCCCTCAAGTATTGCATTAATAAGCTGGAGCTCCCCACAACAGAACACTTCAGATTCCAATATACTTTCTCTATATGGTCGGAAAAACCACTACCGCCTAGATACAGGGCATATGAACTATAGTGTGGACAGGACCCAGAGCAGAGGGGAGGAATATCGATCATTTACTCATCACTGGTACTCCCAGACACTAAATCTCCTTTCAGGACAAGATGGGAAGAGGAGCTACAATTCAGTTGGGATCTGGAGGCCTGGCGATCTTCCTGCTTTAAATCCTTTAAGGGCATCTTAAACACATCACTCACAGAGGCCAGTATAAAAGTAATTTTGAGGTGGTATTATATCCAGATTAGCGTCCATGTATGCCTCTGTTTCAGAGAATGTCAACTTACAGGCACAATGGCCCACATCTGGAGTGCCACAGGATACGCCCTTTCTGGAGAAAAATCTTCAACGTTATAGACAAATTGGCCGGTCACCAGGTGCCTAGATCTCCGACAATAGCCCTTCTCAACGAACCCAAAAACCCCTGCACATACTATAAAGCTAATTCACTTCATACTAGTGGGCCCTAAACTTACAATAGCTAAAGATTGGAAACAACCAAACATTTTCATCAAAGCCTCCCAGAGGAAGATATCATGGATTATGTCCCAAAAAAAATTATCTAGTATACTGTCAGACATCCGCACTAAATTTGAAGCTACATGGGAACCGTGGGCTCAGTACATGGGTATCTCCCACTGAGACTTTAAAATTTCAACCTCAAAATTATTGACGATAGACAAAACCAAGCAGCATCTCCTTCTCTCCTTTCCTCTCCTTTATCCCTTACTCTCTGTCATGAACCTTGGAATACTGGATTGTCATGAACCTTGGAATATTGAAGTATTTCTTCTTTGATTCTATTACACAGTGGTGGGTCTTCCACCCTGTTTTAAGGCTAACCCCCACCAGACGGCTCTGTGGTCTGGAAGGAATGCATTGTTCTGTGTTTAACCATTTGTTTATGTACTTTAATTACCCCCCTGGGGCTTCTCTGTGTCATGACACATATCAGTCCTCCTATTCAAGCTATCGGACCAATCCCTGCTGACCCTGTTTCAAGTCCTCACTTGCATGGCCAAGAGGACCTAATTGAGGACTAGAGGGTACTTTACAATTGACCAATAGGAAAGTGGTTGTTGGGGGCGGGGTGTTCAAATGGTTGTGTATAAAAGTGTGTTGTGTGCATCCAATAAAAGTGAGATTCCTTTTTGAACTTACATACAGCCTGCCTGTTGTTTGTTCTGAGCTATTACAACTGGATTAGAACGGCACATAGCTGTAGTTCGAATCCCGGAGGATCATATGACCGAACCATCAGACGTTGTGATCTGCAATCTGATTCAATAGCGGAGGAGTGTCGGGAGAGTGGAATCGAGCGAGCAGGGGCTTGTTACATTGGTGGCAGCAGTGGGACTTGCTCTCCAGTTACTGAGACACTCCAGACCACCACAGTGAATGACCAGCTATGCAGCCTGCAGGAGACCCACGCTGAAAGACTTGCTTGAGAGCCGTGGAGGGACCGGTGGGACAAAGAACAAGGCCACCCTGATCAGTGAGCTAGACAAGATGGATCAGAGGGATGGTGATGCGGAACCCTGGTCAGTTGAAGACGTGTTTCAGCAGCGAGTTCGAGAGTGGTTGGCATAATATGGTGCTAACCCATCAGAGACTGCCATACAGAATGCCATTAGAGACATCCAGCTGCAGGATGAGTGAAAATAGAGAGAACTAGAGCGGCAACATGAGCGGAGAATGGCAGAAATACGGCAACACCTAAAGATACAGCGCCTTTCCATAAGTTGCCCTTTCGGGCGTTCAAACTATTTAAGGAAGGAGAGAAGGAAATTGAAGCGTTCCTGCAGGACTTTGAGAGACTATGCAAGATACATGAAGTACGGTCCCAAGATTGGATCGTCTTACTGGCAAGTAATTTAACTGGCAGAGCGGCCGATGCATATCGGGCCCTGGAGGACGAGGACGCTAAAGATTATGACCAGGTAAAAGAAGCTCTGCTAGCCTGATTTGCCATTACACCCGAAGCCAGCCGGATTAAGTTTTGAGAATCCCGGAAACAAGCCAACATAACATACATGGAGTGGGCACATCATCTGCAGCGGAACCTTAAGGGCTGGTTCCAGGGAAGCCACGCTTATACCATAGAGGACATCACCCAGCTAGTACTAGTTCTTTAAGCACACCCCTTAGTAGTACGGGATTGGGTGCGAGATAAGCGACCACAGACTGTACAGCAAGCGGCTACTTTGGCCGATGAATATCTGGACTCTCAAAGGTCAGGCGAAAGCGAGCGTTATCCACTATCTCTGCCCAGTTTACCAGCCTCTAACCTAACTTCAGTACCTCAGTGGTCTGCCTCTAGACCCCCAGCCTGACCCAACCCTCCTACCGGACCTAAGTGCTATACCTGTAACCAAACTGGTCATCTGCATCGATATTGCCCTACCCGATCCACGAGATACCGAGAGACTGCTCATCCATCCAGACCAGCGGCTCATTGCTTCCAGAAGGAGCCCAACCATTGAGATGTTCAGGAAGAGTGCGGCGAACTTTTCGAGGCTGATCCCGTCCAAGCTGCTGCCGGAGATAATTGGCAGCACCATCGTCAGGCAGTATGGGTTAATGGGCAGCCGGCCCAAGGACTACGCAATCCCGGGTTAAAGATTACCCTCATCCAGCCTCACATTATTCCCCAATCGGCCCGGACCGGCCAGACTGTTGTAGTCAGGGTAGCAGGGGGCAAGGTGCTACATTTATCCACCGCCTAAGTCCTCTTCGATTGGGGCTCAGGGGAGTGACAAGTGCGAGTGGGACTACTATGTGAGTTACCCGCGGAAGTACTTTTGGGGAATGATTTGGGGCATTTAACTTCCTCATATGCCCCAGAGGCCGCCATGGCCGTGACCACCCGATGTCAGAGCCAACTTCAAGGCAACTCCACTCCTATGGGGACCCAGGTAAGACCAAATCCTCCTGCGTTACACCGACTTGACAACCCTGTGTCCTGGGATTCTCCCTCCAACATTAGTCAAGAGACTCAGAGTGACCCAACTTTAGCTGGTTATCGGGACAGGGCGGGCAAGGATCCAGGGGGGTTGGGGAAAGACAGAATAGAGTGGGAGGAGGGTTTCTATATTGTTACACGGAGGGAATGGGCACCGGGAAGCGACAGGGTCCCCACAAACAGCTAGTTGTACACACAGGAGCTATTGCGGCTGGCTCACAACATCCCCTTGGCCGGACATTTAGGGATAGCTAAGACCCGAAGTTGGTTGTCTCATGCTTTCTTCTGGCCCAGGTTACATGCTGAGGTGCGAGAATACTGTCGGACCTGTGAGACTTGTCAGAAAGTAGGGAAGACAGGGGATCACCCAAAAGCCATGCTGCAACCCCTGCCAATCATTAGAGAACCCTTTAGCCGCATAGCGGTAGATATTATAGGCCCACTGGCCCGCCCCAGTGCCACTGGGAAGAAGTATATTCTTACGGTGGTGGATTACGCCACCCGATACCGGAGGCCATTTCCTTATCCAATATCCAGGCTGATACAGTAGCAGATGCCTTACTGCGGGTATTCACTAGGGTAGGGTTTCCCCAGGAGATATTGTCCGATCAGGGTACCCAGTTTAAAGCTGAGCTGACGCAGCAGCTCTGGCGTCTCTGTGGGATTATACCCCTCCAGAGCCCCCCCACCACCCTCAGACTAATGGGCTGTGTGAGAGATTTAATGGGACCCTGAAGCAGCTGCTTCGGGCCTTCCTGGAGAGTAGGAAGGATTGGGAGAAATATCTTCCCCATCTACTGTTTGCCTATAGAGAGGTACCCCAAGAGTCCATGGGGTTTTCCCAATTTGATCTGTTATATGGACAAAGGGTTAGGGGACCCTTAGACTTAGTGAGGGCCCAGTGGGAGGGGGTAGAGAATCCAGAAGGCCTCACCATCCTTAGTTATGTCTTGGAACTCAGGGAGCGACTGCAGGAACTTACTAATCGAGTCCATGAGAATATGCAATCGGCCCAGAGTCAGCAGAAGGTTTGGTATGATCGGTCTGCGTGGAATCGCACCTTTTATATCGGACAGAAAGTCCTGGTACTAAAACCCCTGAAGCAAAATAAATTACAGGCCTCCTGGCAGGGCCCCTATCAGGTGGTAAAACAGCTGTGCGATACCACCTACGTGGTTGCCAGCTGTGCAGACACAAAAATTAAAAGGACATTCCACATTAATATGATAAAGGCCTATCATGAGAGGACTGAGGCAGTAGCCGCCATATGCGCTCCTGTCACCGGGGACTCTGAATATCTACCGATGCTGGAGCTTCCCGAAATCAGTAACTGTTCTGGGGGTGTGGAAGATGTACGGCTAGGAGATAGATTAGGATCCCAAGAACGAGAACAGGCCAGAGAATTACTCCAGGACCGGCAGGAGATGTTCTCAGCACTCCCTGGGTACACTCACATAGCTGTGCACAAGGTAGAGACCCCCGGGCAGAAGCCCCTGAGACAACCAGCCTATAGAATTCCCGGAGCAGTGCAAGAAGGGATAAAAGCGGAGATTAGGGAGATGCTCGAGTTAGGGGTGATCAAACCATCAGCAAGCCCCTGGGCCTCCCCTGTAGTATTAGTCCCAAAACGGGATGGCACGACCCGATTTTGTGTGGACTATAGGCGACTGAATGAATGTACTGTGACAGATGCCTACCCTATGCCCTGAGTGGATAAATTGCTGGATAAAATAGCTCAGGGATGATTATTGACTTGTGTAAGGGCTACTAGCAGATCCCCTTGGAAGCGGATGCAATTCCAAAGTTGGCCTTCATCACCCTGTTCGGCCTTTACCAGTTTCGGGTAATGCCATTCGGGATGAAGAATGCTCCGGCTACCTTCCAGCGGATGGACTCCTCGATGATCTGCAAGATTTTGCATGCGCATATCTTGACAACATCGTAATCTATAGTCAGACATGGGAGGAACATCTTAGACACATGGGAATAGTGCTAGATAGGATCCAAGCTGCTGACCTGACCCTGAAGACAGACAAATGTAATATTGGGATGTCTGAGGTACAATATCTGGGACATAGAGTGGGATGTGGGAAGCAGAGGCCAGAACCTGCAAAAATCGAGGATGTCCTAAACTGGCCGGTTCCCAGAACCAAGACCCAGGTACTTGCATTTTTAGGGACAGCAGGGTACTACAGGAAGTTTGTACCCCACTATAGTGACAAAGCCAAACCCCTGATGGACCTGACCAAAAAGACTCTCCCTAGACAGGTCCTGTGATCCCTGGAGTGCGAGACAGCGTTTCATCAATTAAAAATTGCCCTAACGCAAGCTCCCATACTGGTGGCACCCAATCCTAACAAACGCTTTGTCATTCATATAGACGATTCCATGTTCGGACTGGGAGCTGTACTAAGTCAAGTTGGCGAGGACGGGAAAGAGCACCCGGTGGCGTATCTCAGCGACAAGTTGTTACCCGGTGAAGTTGGATATGCTGCCGTGGAAAAAGAGTGTTTGGCCTTAGTGTGGGCTTTTAGAAATGATTGAATCGCACCTGGGCACTACAATCATCAGAACCAACCAAAATACGGATCAAATACAGGATCTTCCAGACCAGCTTGAGTCAGCCATGTCCAAGATAGATGACCTCGAGAATAGATCTCGCTGATACAACTTCAGGATTAGGGGCCTTCCTGAAACTGTCACGGATGTGAATGCAGCAGTTCGCTCTCTCCTTCAGGACCTCATTCCAGATATTCCCTCTGGCAGATTGGCACTGGACAGGGCGCATAGAGCTCTGGGGCCCCCCGCTCTGGCGGGCTTCCAAGAGACATTGTGGTAAAACCCCACTATTATGCGGTCAAGGAGGAGGTCATGCAGCGGGCCCTCGAACACATAACTCAAGATCCAGGACACCCTATCCAAGTCTTTGCGGACTTATCTCCATCCACAATTCAAAAAAGGAGATCACTTAAACCACTCCTCTCAGTACTTTCTCAAAAGGACATAAAATATTGGTAGCTGTTCCCATTCAATCTAAAATTTTCATTAAAGAACAAGTCAAACACATTCTCCAAAACTCCTCCTAAATGTGGGACTCATCACTCAGACGTTGGCTTCTCCACCTTCAGGACCCGCCATGGGAGTCTCTAAATGACAAATGCCCGCAAGCCTGCTTACTCCAGTATGGCAGAAACCTAAACCAAAAAGGTCCAAAGACTCAGCACCTACCTGAAAAGGCTGGATCCTTTTGGGAATATTTTGGTCTGATGGGCACATTAATTTTCTGGACCCTTTTATTTTTGAATGACTCCAGCACGGTCCCTTCGGAGCCTTTGCTCCCTCTCTTTTTTTTTCTATCTCTCTGTTTTTCCCCTCATTGGGGGGGGGTTTATTACCCTTATCTTTACATATTGTGGTCAATTTAGAATATTATACTTAATCTGAGGTTTAATTGTTACTGTTTTACATAAGTTGCGAATACCCTGGATGAGGGGCTCTTAGGCTAGGCGGCTATGGCCACTGTAGTGGGGTCAATCCGAACCTCTTTCGGTAGTACGGGTTGCACACTAGAAACTATTTTAGGCAAAAGAAAAGGAGTAATGCCGCATACACACAAGCGGAATGTCTGACAGAAAAAGTCTGATGGAAGCTTTTCATCGTATATTCCGATCGTGTGTATCATCAGACTTTTTTTTTTCGAAAATTTTGATGGACCTAGAAATAGAACATTCTAAATATTTCCGATGGAACCAATTTCTACCGGGAAAACCGCTCGTCTGTATGCTGTTCCGATGGACCAAAAACGACATATGCTCTGAAGCAAGTACGAGACGGAAGCTATTGGCTACTGGCTATTGAACTTCCTATTTCTAGTCCCGTCGTATGTGTTGTACGTCACCGCGTTCTTGACGGTCGGACTTTGGTGTGATCATGTGTACGCAAGACAGTTTCAGTGGAATTCCGTCAGAACTCTGTTGGAAAAACCTTCAGAGTTTATTCCGACAGGAAAACCGGTCGTTTGTACGCGGCATTACCCTAGTTCCAGTTTACAAGGCCGGAACAATCCATAACTGAAAATATCATCCCCTCAGGGTACTTTCCAGAAGGGGGGAGGAGGGAGGGCAAGAATGGCTGACAAGATAGCCGAAATAATGTGTCAGGCCTACCAGGGATACCCAGGATATACTTGGGACTATCCTGATGGTTCACCTGACCACCAGATTCACCCCACTCTCCATCCACTATTCCTTTTATTCCCACCCACTATCTAGCCTCTCCAGGCATAATTTCTTAGGACCCTATACTAGTCCAAACAGGTTAAGCCCCTCACAGGGCTGGTAAGTTTCAATTGTAGTGATTGTGTTGTTAATATATACCACTATTGTTCAGTTCTATTCTTTAATGTTTGTTATATTACAAGGGCGCTGCAGTCGGAGCAGCTTACTTGAGCCTATTCCTGACCAGGAGACATGGATTTCCACTCTCCCCTGGACAGGGGTGCTTCTTCTCTGGCAGAAGAAGACTTTACTAATGTGCTAGAGGGACTGTGGGGACTAGGGATGAGCTTCGTGTTCGAGTCGAACCCATGTTCGACTCGAACATCGGCTGTTCGATCGTTCGCCGAATTGCGAACGTTATGGGCCGTTCGCGCTAAATTCGTGTGGCGCGTCACGGCCCATAATTCACTGCGGCATCGCAGTGCATTGCTGGCTGATGATTGGCCAAGCATGCACTATGACCCGCATGCTTGGCCAATCACAGCGCCGTCAGTAGAGAGAGCTGTAATTGGCCAAAGCCAGGGTGGCTTTGGCCAATTATGGCTCAGGGGATTTAGTACACACCCCACACTATATAAGGCCGCCTGCACGGCGGCCCTGTGTAGTGTGTGTTCCGGTGTGCTGAGAGATAGAGAGAGAGAGAGACAGTGTCATTTGATTTGAGTTAGATAGATTAGGCAGAACAGTCAGTCAGTTAGCTGCACTTACAGTGTATTGTGTATATATATGCATCCCAGGTGTTGCATATATATATATACACTGTATTCAGTTTAGCTAGATCCGTTCCTGTTATCTTCTATCTAGACTATTTACATTTAATGCAGTGCGTCCTGCTCACAGTGTTCAGCTAGATCCGTTCCTGCTATTTACATTTAGTGCAGTGCGTCCTGCTCACAGTGTTCAGCTAGATCCGTTCCTGTTATCTTCTAGACTATTTACATTTAGTGCAGTGCGTCCTGCTCACAGTGTTCAGCTAGATCCGTTCCTGCAATTTACATTTAGTGCAGTGCGTCCTGCTCACAGTGTTCAGCTAGATCCGTTCCTGCTATTTACATTTAGTGCAGTGCGTCCTGCTCACAGTGTTCAGCTAGATCCGTTCCTGCTATTTACATTTAGTGCAGTGCGTCCTGCTCACAGTGTTCAGCTAGATCCGTTCCTGCTATTTACATTTAGTGCAGTGCGTCCTGCTCACAGTGTTCAGCTAGATCCGTTCCTGTTATCTTCTAGACTATTTACATTTAGTGCAGTGCGTCCTGCTCACAGTGTTCAGCTAGATCCGTTCCTGCAATTTACATTTAGTGCAGTGCGTCCTGCTCACAGTGTTCAGCTAGATCCGTTCCTGCTATTTACATTTAGTGCAGTGCGTCCTGCTCACAGTGTTCAGCTAGATCCGTTCCTGCTATTTACATTTAGTGCAGTGCGTCCTGCTCACAGTGTTCAGCTAGATCCGTTCCTGCTATTTACATTTAGTGCAGTGCGTCCTGCTCACAGTGTTCAGCTAGATCCGTTCCTGCTATTTACATTTAGTGCAGTGCGTCCTGCTCACAGTGTTCAGCTAGATCCGTTCCTGTTAAATTCCTACTGACCGGCAGGCTTGTCTGGTTACAGTATATAAAGCTACCTGAAGAAAATTACAGGTGTTCTATTTGATCCTATTAGTACCACGGTCAGGCAGCTAGACTATTTACATTTAGTACAGTGCGTCCTGCTCACAGTGTTCAGCTAGATCCGTTCCTGTTATCTTCCTACTGACAGGCAGGCTTGTCTGGTTACAGTATATAAAGCTACCTGAAGAAAATTACAGGTGTTCTATTTGATCCTATTAGTACCACGGTCAGGCAGCTAGACTATTTACATTTAGTACAGTGCGTCCTGCTCACAGTGTACAGCTAGATCCGTTCCTGTTATCTTCCTACTGACAGGCAGGCTTGTCTGGTTACAGTATATAAAGCTACCTGAAGAAAATTACAGGTGTTCTATTTGATCCTATTAGTACCACGGTCAGGCAGCTAGACTATTTACATTTAGTACAGTGCGTCCTGCTCACAGTGTTCAGCTAGATCCGTTCCTGTTATCTTCCTACTGACAGGCAGGCTTGTCTGGTTACAGTATATAAAGCTACTTGAAGAAAATTACAGGTGTTCTATCCCAGCTTAGTGCAGCTACAGGCCATTAGTATGTCTGGAAGGCCAAGAAGGAGAGGCAGACAGTCACAAGCCAATAAGAGAGGGCAAGCAGGCTCTGTGTCTAGTGCTGGTCGTGGAGACGGTGCATCCTCATCAGCACGTGGCCATGGGACACGCTTGGCCTTTTTTTCGGCAGCTGGCCATGTTGAGCCGCAACATGCGGAAGACTTGGTCGAGTGGATGACCAAGCCGTCCTCATCCTCCTCATCCTCTCTCACCCATGCCCAGGGTGCTTTGTCTGGCAAAGCAGCGGCCTCTTCCCTCAGCTCAATGTCATCAGTGACTCCTTCCCTAGCTCCACCATGTCCTCATGAGGATTCCCTCGAACTGTTTGACCACAGTGTTGGGTACATGCTCCAGGAGGATGCCCAGCGTTTGGAAGGCTCTGATGACGATACTGAGCTCGATGAAGGCAGTAACATGAGCGCGGACAGAGGGGGTGCCCAAGAAGGACAGCAATCTGGCAGTCATGCTCCCCCTGCTGCAGCATACTGCCAGGTTTGCTCCAGTGATGAGGAGGGAGGGGATGATGAGGTCACTGACTCAACGTGGGTGCCTGATAGGAGAGAGGAGGAGGAGGAGGAGGAGGAGGAGGAGGAGGCGGCAGCACATCACCAACGAGGCAGGATGCCCTCCAGGGGCCAGCCTAAGGGCAGCACATTGACTGCATCACACCCCAAAGCTCCACATGTGCAGGGCGCTGCAGTCTCTGCGCGTTATTCAAAAAGTTCTTTGGTGTGGGCCTTTTTTGAGACGAGTGCATCAGATCGCACCGCTGCTATTTGCAACATATGTCTCAAGCGTATCTCGCGTGGCCAAAATATCTCCCGCTTGGGTACCACATGCTTGACCAGACATATGTTGACCTGCCATGCAGTTCGTTGGCAAGCGTATCTAAAAGACCCACACCAAAGAACAAAGAGGATCTCTCCTTGCTCCTCATCAGCTGAGATTTCCAACCCCACTAGACCTTCAGTCCTCTCTGAGACCTGCAGTGAGAGGAATGAAGGTGTAGAATTAGGTGTGTCACAGCCAAGTACTTGTGGGCAATCTGCTTTTGGTACACCGACGTCAGATTGTACCAGGCAAATTTCCCTGCCCCAGCTGCTGCACCGCCGAAAGAAGTTTGCTCCCAGCCATCCACATGCCCAGCGGTTGAATGCTAGCTTGGCAAAATTGCTAGCACTTCAACTGCTGCCTTTTCAGTTGGTAGACTCTGCCCCCTTCCGTGAGTTTGTGGAATGTGCGGTTCCTCAGTGGCAGGTACCCAAACGCCACTTTTTCTCACGGAAGGCGATTCCGGCTCTCTACCGGCATGTGGAAGGCAATGTCCATGCCTCGCTGGACAGGGCGGTCAGCGGTAAGGTGCATATTACCGCTGACTCATGGTCCAGCAGGCATGGACAGGGACGTTACCTAAGTTTCACGGCGCATTGGGTGACTCTGCTGGCAGCTGGGAAGGATGCAGGACAAGGTGCAGTAGTGTTGGAGGTTGTTCCGCCACCACGCCTCCAAAATGCTGATTGTGACACACCTCTCTCCTCCACCCCCTCCTCTTCTTCTTCCTCCATGGCCTCTTCCTCGGAACCAGCGGTGCTCCGTAGGCGTTCAAGGGGCTACGCAAGTACGCAGGCCAAAAGATGCCATGCGGTGCTTGAGCTGGTGTGCTTGGGGGACAGGAGCCACACTGGGGCAGAGGTTCTGTCAGCTCTGCAGGGGCAGGTTCAGAGGTGGTTGACGCCACGCCAACTTAAGGCAGGAATGGTGGTTTGCGACAATGGCACCAACCTCCTCTCTGCCCTCCGACAGGGACAAATGACCCATGTGCCCTGTTTGGCTCACGTCCTTAACTTGGTGGTGCAGCGGTTCTTGGGCAGGTACCCGGGCTTACAGGATGTCCTGAGGCAGGCCAGGAAAGTCTGTGTGCATTTCCGCCGGTCATATAATGCCAGTGCTCGGCTGACGGACCTCCAAAAGGAGTTTAACCTGCCCAAGAACCGCCTAATCTGTGACATGCCCACCAGGTGGAACTCAACGTTGGCCATGCTGCAGCGGCTGCACACGCAGCAGAGGGCCATCAATGAGTACCTGTGCGACTATGGCACCAGGACAGGGTCAGGGGAGCTTGGTTTTTTTTCCCCACGCCAGTGGGCCATGATCAGGGATGCATGCACTGTCCTGTCACCATTCGAGGAGGCCACGAGGATGGTGAGCAGTGACAGTGCATGCATCAGTGACACTGTCCCCCTTGTCCACCTGTTGGAGCACACGCTGCGTGGAATAATGGACAGGGCACTTGAGGCAGAACAGAGGCAGGAAGAGGAGGACTTCCTTAGCTCTCAAGGCCCCCTTTATCCAGACAGTGTTCCTGCGTGCCCGCCGATCACACAGGAAGAGGACGAGGAGGAAGAGGAGGAGGAGGAAGATTGTGTCAGTATGGAGGTGGAGCCTGGCACTCAGCATCAGCAGCAGTCTTTAAGGGATCAGTCCCAAGAAACACATGGACTTGTACGTGGCTGGGAGGAGGTGGCTGCGGACCATGTCGTTCTTAGTGACCCAGAGGACTCCGGACCGAATGCCTCAGCAAACCTACGCTGCATGGCCTCCCTGATCCTGCAAAGCCTGCGTAAGGATCCTCGTATTCGTGGTATCAAGGAGAAGGACCAATACTGGCTGGCAACCCTCCTTGATCCACGTTACAAGGGTAAGGTTGCGGACCTTATCTTGCCATCGCAGAGGGAGCAGAGGATGAAACATCTTCGGGAGGCCTTGCAGAAAGGTCTGTGCAACGCGTTCCCAGAGACTGGGAGGTTACAAACTCCTGTTTCTGGACAACGTGTTGCTGAGGCTTCGGTCAGTCAAAGAAGGAGCGGTGGAGAAGGTGGCCGTCTGACCGATGCGTTCAGACAATTTTTTGGTCCGCAGCCCCAAGGTATGATCGGTTCCAGCAACCATCGCCAGCGTCTGTTTTACATGGTGCAGGAATACCTAGGGGCAAGATCAGACTTGGACACCTTTCCCACCGAAAATCCTCTGGGTTACTGGGTCTTGAGGATGGATCACTGGCCAGAGCTTGCACAGTATGCAATTGAGCTACTGGCCTGTCCTGCATCCAGCGTTCTTTCGGAACGCACATTCAGTGCTGCTGGAGGCGTGGTAACCGATCACAGGGTGCGTCTGTCCACCGACTCGGTCGATCGGCTGACCTTCATAAAAATGAATGAGTCTTGGATCACCACCAGCTACCAAGCACCTGATGCTGATGTAACCGAATAATTTTTTTTGAAATCTCAGATCCCTTCAAAGACTGCCTATGCTGATGCTGAGTGACTATCCCTGAGTAATTATCCTCTTCCTCCTCAATCATCACGCTGATAGCTTGTAAGAACATTTTTGGTTCTGGGCGCCACCACCAGTGCCTAAGGCACAATTTTTCAGCCCCTGTTTAACAGGGGCGTGTAATTACAATTTTTGATGTAATACTTTGCAGCAGGGCTCGTTCCTGCATTCCAACTAGAGTGTCTGTGAGGGGTTGCAGTGTTGTGGCACCAGCACCAGTGCCTAAGGCCCAATTTTTCTGCCCCTGTCTAACAGGGGCGTGTAATTACAATTTTTGAAGCAATAATTTGCAGCAGGGCTCGTTCCTGCGTTCCAACTAGAGTGTCTGTGAGGGGTTGCAGTGTTGTGGCACCAGCACCAGTGCCTAAGGCCTAATTTTTCAGCTCCTGTTCAACAGGGGCATGTAATTACAATTCTTGATCTAATATTTCACAGCAGGGCCCTGTGAGGGCTTACAGTGTTGTGGCCACAGCAACACCTAAGGCCCAAATTTCTGCTGAGTATATAGGGCAGGACCCTACTTTCAAACATCTAACTTACAAACGACTCCTACTTGCAAACGGAAGGAGACAACAGGAAGTGAGATGAAATCTACCCCTAGGAAGGGAAATTCTCTCCTGTAAGAGTTAATATGGGAAAACAATTTCTCCTTTCCACTGATGCTTTCCAATCCTTGTTCCACAAAAAAACCCAAATTTTCAAAAAACATTTTTCATTGGGACAAAAAAGTGAGGTGAAATCTTCTGAAGAGGAGGAAAGACAGCAAAACAAATGTCACAGGGGTGATAACCCTTCCCTATGTTTTCCAAAAAGCTTAGAAAAGATTTTTTGGCTGGAGCTAAACACGTTAAAAATGTTCAAAATTACAAACAGATTCTACTTAACAACAAACCTACAGTCCCTGTCTTGTTTGCACCGCCTGTATACTGCTGTTCAGAGTATATAGGGCCTGGTGGCCCCACACCTTTCCTTATTTTAATTTGGGTGCGGGGTTCCCCTTAATATCCATACAAGACCCAAAGGGCCTGGTAATGGACTGGGGGGTACCCATGCCGTTTGTCTCACTGATTTTCATCCATATTGCCATGACCCGACATGACATTAAACCCGCAAGCCGTTTTTAAAAGTTTTTTTTGCATTGATACATGTCCCCTGGGGTAGGACCCGGGTCCCCAAACCCTTTTTAGGACAATACCATGCAAATTAGCCTTTAAAATGAGCACTTTTGATTTCGAACGTTCGAGTCCCATAGACGTCAATGGGGTTCTAACGTTCGTGCGAACTTTCGGTCCGTTCGCGGGTTCTGGTGCGAACCGAACCGGGGGGTGTTCGGCTCATCCCTAGTGGGGACCCAGTCCCACTTTCCCTCTAGAGATAGCTACATCTCCTTTTCAATGCTCTCTGATTCCCTCTACTCTCTTTCTTGCTCATACTTTTCTGTCTTCTAGATGTCCTGCTGGAAACTCTCACTTCTGTGTCCTACCTGATGTGAATCCTAAGTACCTGGGCAACTCATCCAACTCCCTTTCACAAGACCCGTAGGTAGGTGGCTATGTGTCAATTGTGCTCCCTCCCTATCTGCTCCATGGCTGAGGTTGACAAACCACCTCCCCCATTACGAATAGCGTCCCATAACACAAAGGGTCTGAATTCTCAGGTCAAAAGACGGAAAATTTTTCAATATTACCACAACCAAAAGATTGATGTGATCCTGCTTCAGGAAACTCACTTCCCCAGATTGTACAACCCTAAGTTTATCCACCCTAAATACCCTACTTTTTTCCTAGCTACAGTGGAAAACAAAGGGGGTAGCAAAACTCTTTTTGCACAACTCAAATTTACACTCCAGACGGAATTTAAAGATCAGGACAGTAGATTCATCCTGCTCAAGGGGGTACTAGATGACCAGCTCTACTCTTTTGTATCTTACTATGCACCCAATCGAGGACAGGCAAATTCTTTGTGCGTGTTCCAGAAGCTGGAACCCTTGCTCAAGGGCACAATTGTAGTTGGGGGGGATTCCCATATGGCCTTTGACTCAGGACTTGACAAGAAGCACCCACCGGGAGCCCAAACAGCTTGTCCTCCTAAACAAAGCCTCTGAATAGCTAAGCTCATTCACCAACAAAAACTAACAGATATCTGGAAAGAACTCAATCCCCAAACGCGAGACTTCACTAACTTTTCACACCTTGGGGACGCATAACCCACAGAGAATTATTGGCGCCTTCCATGACTTTTATAAAAATCTTTGTAGCGGAGGGACACAGGATGACCGCACTAGCATGAAGTCCTTTTTAAATTCTCTACCTATCCTCAAACTAGAAGACCGCCATATAAAAGAATTAGAATCTCCAATAACGGCTAAAGAGGTAGCCCTGGTTATCAAAAACTTGAAACGGGGATCTGCCCCTGGACCTGATGGCTTCTCAAATCCCTACTATAAAACATTTGCACCCATTCTTTCCCGATACTTAGCAGGCTTCTTCAATGCATTAAGAAAGGGAGCTACCCTGGAACGCTCACTTAATTCAGCCTTTATCACTGTAATCCCAAAACCAGGGAAAAACCTAGGGGAGATTAGCAACTACAGACCCATATCGCTGATAAATTATGACCTGAAGATATTAACCAAGATTTTAGCGGACAGAGTTTCTTCCTTCATAAGCTTATACATTCACAAAGACCAGGTTGGGTTCATCCCGGGCAGACAAGGTCTGGATCAGATTAGACCGGCAATAGACGGTATTTCGCAGTTGCGCTCGGGATGGGATGGGGGCAACCACAAGAAGGACTTCTTTTATCTATAGACTTGCAAAAGGCCTTTGACTCTGTCTCCTGGCCTTATCTATTTAATATCTTACAACGCTGGGGGTTCGGCCAGAACTTCACTAACATTCTAAGAGCATTACACTCGTTTCCCGAAGCCCGTGTAAGGCTTCAGGGATACTATTCAGAGCCTTTTCTGATTTCCAAAGGGACAAGGCAGGGTTGCCCCCTATCCCCCCTGATCTTTGCAATAGCAATCGAAACTTTAGCTATCGCAATAAGGAGCCACCCGGATATCCATGGTGTACGTTGTGGCCAAAACGCACACAAATGTGCACTCTTTGCAGATGACCTGCTCCTCTTCATCATATCACCACTTATCTCACTACCAAATGTCTGCCATCTATTGGACAACTTTGGAAAAATCTCTGGACTCATAGTCAACGTGTCAAAATCACAGGCCCTCAACATAAATCTTCCAAACTCATTAGTCTCCCAGTTAAAAAGCTACTTTCTCTCTTCATGGAATAAGAATAACATTTCTTACTTAGGGGTGCACCTACCACATAGACTAGATCAAATATATGCAACCAACTACTGGCCATTATTTAAAAAATTGAAATCGGATTTGCGTGACTGGTCTCGACTCAATCTATTTTGGCTAGGGAGGGTACATTCCATAAAGATGACATTGCTCCCACGAATCCTATACCTGTTTCAATCCCTACCCATACCTATTAAAACAGAACATCTGCGACGCTTCCAAGTGAAAATTATTAGCTTTATCTGGGGTTCAAAGGGATACAGACTAGCTAAGGGGGTACTTTTTCGAGCATGAAACAGAAGAGGGATGGGTCTACCCAACCTACTCAAATATTACCAAGCAGCCCAGTTAGCCCAGATATTGGTTGTTTTCTCTCGGTTTGCTAAACCCGATTGGGTACATATGGAAAGAGAAGCAGTACCACAATTCACGCTAGACTTCTTGATGTGGAGTCACCCAAGCAAATGACCTGCGATTCTCGCTCCAACGCTTTCTCACTCCATGACGTTATGGGATAAACTCAAAATTCTCCCAGGGCTGGTCTTTTTGATTCGTCTGCTAGCTCATCTCTTCCATAATCCCCAATTCCCACCGGGCATGAACATTGGAAACTTTCAGTGGTGGCTAAACAAAGGGTTGTACAGAATCTGACATTTTTTTAATTCAACGAGTCCACTTACCCTAAATCACTGCATCAATAAACTCAAAATGCCTTTGAGTGAAACATTCACAGACAAATCTCACATTTCCTACACTCCATTTGGGGAACCAAACCCTTTCCACCCAGTATCACACTATACGAACGCTGGTGCGGCCAGATTATGGAGCAGAGGGGAGGGATTTCAATGATATATGAGTCACTTTCAGCAGTGCACACTAAAACAAGCTATATGTTGGCCTGGGAGCAAGATCTTCAACAGGAATGGGAGTTGGATGAGTGGCACAGAGCAATAACATGGCCAAACCGAGGTATACCTAACATGTCCCTGATGGAGGCAGACTTAAAAGTTCTAACAAGATGGTACCTAGTCCCCACCAGACTAGCAAAACCATCAACCTCCCCCTATGTTTCAGAGGGTGCGCACATATAGGGTCCATGGTCCACATATGGTGGGAATATCCTAAGCTAAGAGACTTCTGGGATAGAATCTTTACAATAATCAGAAAGACCACTAGTCTGTCCATTTCTAAGTCCCCTCACATGGCATTGCTGAACTTTCCAATCGAAAGGACCACTAAAAGTAAGAGGAGCCTCATTCACTTCATCCTCCTGGGAGCCAAACTGACGATAGTGAAAGCATGGAAAAAGCCCACTGTTTCAAGTACCCAGGCCAAACAAAAAAGATCATGGATCATGGCCCAGGAAAAGATGGTCAGTATCCTCCAAGACACAGTTGAAAAATTTAAGGCCACCTGGGAACCGTGGGCTGACTACATGCACGTATCCCTAACACCATCGTAGGACCTGATCAAAATTTGTTAAGAGTAGTATTCCGGCAGGACATCTTATTCTTCTCTTTTTTCATCATCCACTCCACCTGATCTATTCCTACCCTTTCCCTTTTAAGTCTCTCTTTTGTTAAGTGATTTTTTTCTGTACATTTTGTATGTGTAACACCTAATATCCCTAAAAGTCTCCTCTCTTTCTCCATATGTCTGTGGAGGTTAGGAGAAAGTACACTGTATGTTTTCTACTTGAGGGATGGTGCCTTATAAGAAATCACTGGCATGCTCCACCTTAAACATTTTGGAGTAGCATTACGCACTACTTCTCCATTTCCTGCTGGCTGCCCCTCCCCTGCATTGTTCAGTGCACCCAATACTCTTATACCTGGGGTTTCCCCTGCTGCTGTGCATCCATTGCCTTGTCTACAAACCATACATGGAAGGTGTGTCATATCCATATCATGTTCACAGGTAGCCTCCTCCTGTATCAGAAGCTACTGCTAGGGGGAAAACATATAGGATAAAAAAACTATAATATATATAAAAAAATGGACTAAAATTTCCAAACATTAACTTGACTTTTATTACAATTTTTACTGTTATTATTATCACCTATTTATCTCAATAGTGGCCCCTGCCAGCGCTCCATTCTACCCTCCTTAATACTTTCGTGAGATACTGTATATATATATATATATATATACAGTATCTCACGAAAGTGAGTACACCCCTCACATTTTTGTAAATATTTTATTATATCTTTTCATGTGACAACACTGAAGAAATTACACTTTACTACAATGTTAAGTAGTGAGTGTACAGCTTGTATAAAAGTGTAAAGTTGCTGTCCCCTCAAAATAACTCAACACACAGCTATTAATGTCTAAACTGCTGGCAACAAAAGTGAGTACACCCCAAAGTGTCAATATTTTGTGTGGCCACCATTATTTTCCAGCACAGTCTTAATCCTCTCGGGCATGGAGTTCAACAGAGCTTCACTAGTTTCCACTGGAGTCCTCTTCCACTCCTCCATGATGACATCATGGGGCTGGTGGATGTTAGAGACCTTGCACTCCTCCACCTTCCATTTGAGGATGCCCCACAAATGCTCAATAGGGTTTGGGTCTGGAGACATGCTTGGCCAGTCCATCATCTTTACCCTCAGCTTCTTTAGCAAGGCAGTGGTCGTCTTGGAGGTGTGTTTGGGGTCATTATCATGTTGGAATTCTGCCCTGCGGCCCAGACTCCAAAGGGAGGGGATCATGCTCATGTCACATTACATGCTGGCATTCATAGTTCCCTCAATGAACTGTACTTCCCCAGTGCCGGCAGCACTCATGCAGCCCCAGACCATGACATTCCCACCACCATGCTTGACTGTAGGCAAGACACACTTTTGTACTCTTTGTACTCCTCACCTGGTTGCCGCCACACATGCTTGACACCATCTGAACCAAATCTTGGTTTATCTTTGTCTCATCAGACCACAGGACATGGTTCCAGTAATCCATGCCCTTAGTCTGCTTGTCTTCAGCAAACTGTTTGCGGGCTTTCTTGTGCATCATCTATAGAAGAGGCTTCCTTCTGGGACGACAGCCATGCAAACCAATCTGATGCAGTGTGCGGCATATGGTCTGAACACTGACAGGCTGACCCCTCACCCCTTCACCCTCTGCATCAATTCTGGCAGCACTCATATGTCTATTTCCCAAAGACAACCTCTGGATATGACGTTGAGCACGTGCACGCAACTTCTTTGGTTGACCACGGCGAGGCCTGTTCTGAGTGGAACCGGTCCTGTTAAACCAATGTATGGTCTTGGCCACCATGCTGCAGCTCGGTTTCAGGGTCTTGGCAATCTTCTTATAGCTTAGGCCATCTTTATGTAGAGCAACAATTTTTTTTCACATCCTCAGAGAGTTCTTTGCCATGAGGTGCCATGTTGAACTTCCAGTGACCAGTATGAGAGAGTCAGAGCGATAACACCAAATTTAACACACCCCATTTACACCTGAGACCTTGTAACACTAACAAGTCACATGACACCGGGGAGGGGAAATGGCCAATTCGGCCATATTTTGGACATTTTCACTTAGGGGTGTACTCACTTTTGTTGCCAGCGGTTTAGACAATAATGGCTGTGTGTTGGGTTATTTTGAGGGGGCAGCAAATTTGCACTGTTATACAAGCTGTACACTCACTACTTTACATTGTAGCAAAGTGTCATTTCTTCAGTGTTGTTACATGCAAAGATATAATAAAATATTTACAAAAATGTGAGGGGTGTACTCACTTTTGTGAGATACTGTATATATATATATATATATATATATGTATTAAGGAGGGTAGAATGGAGCGCTGGTAGGGGCCACTAGTGAGATAAATAGGTGATAATAACAGTAAAAATGGAAATAAAAGTCAAGTTAATGTTTGGAAATTTTAGTCCATTTTTCTTTCTGGATCCAGACCTGTGTTAAAGTTTCTGGTAGAAGTTGAAAGCATCAGCCAGCTCAGGAGAGCAGAAGAGACACTACGATAATGAATGAAAGGAAGAGAGAGAGCAGCGCAGCTCTAAGCGTAATAAGTTATTTTAAAAGAGCTTTAATTTGCTTTAAAATACACTCACATTTGAGCAATGATAATCAGGCATTTGGTTATGGTTGTTCTGTTCAGCTGTACTGGATGTTCCCTCGGTTCCAGACTGGGCAACAGTGATGAGTCAGTCCCCGGCCGCTCCAGTGGCATCCGTAGCTCTGAGGCTGGAGGATATCACAGCAGGCACGTCAGCAGGGCACTTCACCAGGAATCGTCAGATGCTAGAGAACAGTGGGCATGGCTTGAGCGCTCGCGTTCGGAGCATACGTGCTCCTTCGTCAGGCATGTGATTTGGCCGTCCTCGGCACAGTTCATATAGAGCAGAGATATGCAATTAGCGGACCTCCAGCTGTTGCAGAACTACAAGTCCCATGAGGCATAGCAAGACTCTGACAGCCATAAGCATGACCCCAGAGGCAGCAGCATGATGGGACTTGTAGTTTTGCAACAGATGGAGGTCTGCTAATTGCATATCCCTGATATAGAGAAAGGGGAGGGGAGGAGGCGGTGCTAGGAACTGCAAGGTTCAGCAGACCAGCGCTAGTTTCAAAAGCGTAATAAAAATGCTTGTGTTGGACAAAAAATGTTAAGGAGATCCATACATACTGTGTATGTGCACAACACGGGACTAAAGGTTAGTAATGAATTGAGATACAGTAAAATTAAAATTAAATAAGGGTAGACATACAATAATCATGAAAATAGATATAAATAAAAAAGGAAAAGTATAATGATAATATTGATGAATAATGTGATAAAATGAAATAAAGTAAAGTAGAAAGTAATAAATAAAAATAACAAGAAATAATAATAATTAAAATAAGAAATAAAAAATAGATATTACTAAAGAAAAAATATATAGAAAAGTATAGATAGATTGATCCAATGGAATGAGATAATATCAAATCAAGTAGCGTAAAGTGATATAAATAGCATTACAAATGTTTTTGCTATATATCTATATAGCTTTAGAAGATTTATTAATTCATCAGGTATACTTACAAATATTTTGTACTTAAAAAATATTTAATTTTTAATTTAGATCAATATCTGGGTGTTATCATGTATTTATTATTTTACGGGAAACTTAGTTCTAACTAATAGTGAGCATGACAAACGCACTGATTTGGAGGTGTCCAAAAACACATCTGCACACATGCATATCCAAGTGTGAGCATGCACACACCCATACCCACAAGGGAGAAGGTTGTTGCGGAACAGGCATGCACATAAACACACATTCATACACATTGGGGTAGTAGAGTGAGAACTGGTGGTAAGTTGTAAGGGATGGCTAGGATTACGGTGAAAGGATATATGGGTACCATCATAGGTTAATAGATTGAATTAATTTAGATTTCCTCATTTAGGCCCCCAGGCGTTAAACTATCCAGGGTGTAGATCCAGAAAGTTTCCCTCTCGCGCAGACGCTTAATGTGTTTGGCTTGAGGGAAACTACCCGGAATGGTCTCTATGGCCCAGACCTGTAGGCCATTTGTAGAGTCCTTATGGAATTCAGTGAAATGTCGAGAACGTCTATGTTCTCCAAATCTTTTTCATAGGGTTCTAGTAGCGTGGCCTACATAGAGCAGGCCAAAGGGGCAAGAGAGGCAATATACCGCAAATTCTATTGAGCAGTTAAAAAATTGCCAAGGGGGTATATTTTGCCTTTTGTAGTAAATTGTTTTTGTCTATGTTGGGCTAATTTGCAGGTTAGACAGTTAAACTTGCGACATTGGTACATTTCCTTTATGTCTAGGAAGGTGAGGGTTGATGTTAATTTTGGTTTACAAGATTTTAATTTGCTGGGTGCTATTTTTCCTTTTATATTTTGGGCCTTTCTGTATGTGATTTTTGGTATATCGCTCGTTTTGAAAAATATTTATTAGGTTTTACACAATACAGTAGTATAAAACAGAGTACATAATAGCTATAAAGCATGTACATGCAAATTCTCTAATCAGTAAGATAGTTTTATACCTAAACACAGGTAGGGGGGAGGGGGATCAGTAATTCACATTTGCCATTGTAGCAGTGGTATTAAATAATATAGTGCCTGTGAGGCTGTACCTTACACCAGGAGTGGAAGCAACTTTTGGACATAACTAACTAGGGAGCATATAAGTTCATCTAGTTAAAACAGTGAAACTAAAAGATTATACTGAGGTTAAATAGAAGAGAATCGTGGAAGTCAAAGACCATCGTGAGATTGCGGTTGTCCTATGGCGGCCCAAGAGTAGAGGGGTCAGAAGCCTGAGATATTTTGAGGTTACCAAGTGAATTGGTAAGATTTCTCTTTAGGTACCAATCTGTAAAACGGAATGGTTGCAATAAATCTTGCATTGTTTGTTGAGTAAATGTGGCTTCCATATAGTTTCTCCATCTCTTGAAAAAGCGTGAGGCAGAACGAAAGTTCAATGTAATGGTGTCTAATCTCTCCAAGTAAAAGAGTGAAGTCATGGCTTTTTTAACCGCCGGCAGATTAGGTGGTGTTGATGTGATCCAGTGAGACATAATAGTCCTGCGGGCAACTAAAAGACATAGATGAGCCCATTGTGGAATATTCTGTAGGTCTATTGGTGATGAGGAGGATGATGGTGGTATACTGAACAAGCATAAGAGATAGTCTTTCGGTATCCACGTTTTATTGATTTTGTTGATGTAGGCTATCACAGCATTCCAATAGGTAGTGACAGCTGTGCAATCCCAGAGTCGGTGGAGCAGTGTGGGGCGAGGCAGGGAGCACCAGGGGCATTGTGCTTGAGTTGGGTCTGCCTTGTTAAAGCGGAATGGAAAGTAGGCCCTTCTGATGCAGTAAGTTTGCGGATATGTCTGTATCCCTCAAGGATTTTTTCTGGCAGATAGTCGTCACCCATCATGTGAGACCATTTTTGGAATGGTTTGAGACAATATTTCCGTGATTGGTGTTGGATGAGGTAGGAGTAGATATTGGAGATGGAATAATCATTCCTTTGAAGTACAGTGTCGATGAAGGACATTTGAAGGGGATCGGACTCAGGCCCACAGCAAGAGCTTAAATAATCGGTGAGTTGGTGATAAAAAAAGATGTGTGTCGGCGGCAGTGAGAATTCCCGCATTAAGGTTTGAATAGGTTTAAATTCACCTGGTTTGTCTTGATAGACGGATGTTATTCTCGTAAGGCCCTTGAGCTTCCATTGACTAAAAGCTATGTGCAGAGTGGATGGAAGGAACATAGGGTTTCCTTGGATCATTAGGTGACGGGAGATGCTAGAAGGCAGTCCAAGTAATTTTCTGACCTCTCTCCAGGCAATGACTGTATCTCTGAAAAGTACACTTGTCTTGAGGTGGGGAGGCAAAGTATTAGGATTAGAGTGAAGGATGGCTGAAAGGTCATATGGGGAAGCCATAGCACCTTCAAGTGCAGAGTTGGAGTATTTAGACTTTCCAGCCAACCAATCTAGGCCCTGTGTAAGTAGGCATGCAAGGTTATAGAAACGTATATTGGGTAGTCCCGCCCTGCCTTCACCCTTTGGGAGACATAATTTTTGTAGCGCAATGCGTGGTTTCTTGCGAGACCATATAAAAACAGTTAACGCTCTCTGGATTTTTTGTACATCAGAGTGTCATCTCCCCAAGATGCCCCCCAAGCTTCCAACTCCTTCACAATTTTGGTTATTAAGGGGGGATAGTTGAGTAGATATAGTGAAGATGGCTCACGTCCTATATGAATACCCAGGTATGTGATATGTTGGGTTGCCAGGGCAAGTGGTGATAGATGTCTCCATTTAATAGATAGGCATGGGTGTAGTGCTAAAACTTCACTTTTGTCAAAATTTATGCTAAAGCCAGAACATAGTCGGAAGGCCGCAAAGAGTTGTTGGAGTCTGTCGAAGTCTGATATGGGGTCGGTAGAGAATAACAGTATGTCGTCCGCGAACAGGGCGGAGCGAAGAATTTGGTTACCCAGAGTGATGCCACTAATCCCATTAGACGAATTGAGTACTCTAGATAAGGGTTTAATTGCAATGTTGAATAACAACGGGGATAGGGGGCATCCCTGCCTCGTTCCCTTTGCTAAGGGGATCGCGTCAGAAACAAAGTTGGAGGTGATAAGATGCGCAGTTGGGGAGGCATACATTTGTAATAAGAATCATATAATTTGACCCAAAAAGCCAAATTGTTCCATTACTCTGAAAAGCCAGGAGAAACTAATGTTATCAAAGGCTTTTTCAGCATCAAGAGACATAATAGCGACATCTTGGTTAGGGTGAGTTTTAGCGTATTCTAAAGCCATCAAAACCTTGTGAATGTTCAGGGTAGCTGAACGTCCTGAAACAAAGCCGGATTGGGCTGGGTGTAGTAAAGAAGGAAGTAGGAGAGCTAAGCATGATGCAACTATTTTAAACAGGATTTTTACATCAACGTTAATTAATTAAATTGGACGGTATGATCCTGGTAGTAGGGGATCCTTGTCTTTCTTGGAAATCAGTTTGATGTGTGCCTGCGTACCTGAGGTTTGGGTCAGTAATGTGAGCTCCGTTTGTGGAAATGTATTCTTCCCATGCTTCATATAGTACGTGTCGGAAGTCTTCACTATCCGCCAGGTACGAAGGAAAGCGCCATGTGGGGGAGGGAGATGAAAGCTTAGCCTGAGTTATGTGTACAGCGATAGGGCTGTGGTCTGAAATTCTGGCGTCATTTATTTCTGGAGCACATATTGCGGAGATTAACGCTGGGGAGGCAAAAAATTAAAAAATGTGAGAAAAAGTATTATGTGGGGGTGAAAAAAAGTATATTCTTGATCTGTCGGGTGCATTAAACGCCAAACGTCAACTAACTGCATGGAAGTGATGGATTGTGCTAGGAGGGTAGAGTCAGGTGTAGGGGGGGTATATGTACGCGGCTCACGTATTGGGTTGCACGTACGTTCTGCCAGTGTGGACATAACAGAGTTGAAGTCGCCACCCACTAAGTGTAGTGTCTCAGGAGCAGTGAGTACCCACTGCACCATATCTTGGAAAAAGGAAGTGTCAGGTGAGTTAGGAGCATAAATGTTGGTGATAGCAACTGTTTTGTTGTCTAAGGTCATATGTAGGGTCACTTTGAGGCCTGTCGAATCAGCCCTGACATCTCTGACAGTATGTCGTAGGTTTTTGTGTAATAATATAGCTACTCCCGCCTTACGGCCTACGGCTTACGGTGAGCCATATACAGAGCCCATGCACAGTTTTTGAAGGCGTGTTAAATCGTCTGCGGACAGATGTGTCTCCTGAAGCAAAGCCACATAAGCCATAAATGCCAAAGGATTGACATGCGTTTACTTGGAGAGCAAAGCCCTTTAACATTCCACAAAACAATCTTTAGGTGACTCCCATCGGTTGAAGATGCCATGTCTGAAAATAAACAATGTAGTGGGTTAGAGGCTTGCAATGGAGCCTCTCTGCAGGTACAGTATCAACCATCCGAGAGTCACCAAAGTGTTGTAGGTCTCCTGAGAGCGTAGGTACAAAACAGGTAAACATGAGTTTTACATCATCTAAACTACAATAAAGAAAGAACAGTAATAAAGCAGATTTCTGGTTAAATAAAATCAAAACACACATGGTAGACTCCACTTTTTTCCACATGAGGTTAAACTACCTATCATATCCCCTGCCGGGCGCTAGCTCCTCTTGTAGGGACAAGATGCGGGCTATGGGAAGTGGAGGGAGGGAGGAAAGGAAGGGAATAATGGGAGGGAGGGAAGGAGGGAGATGGGTAGTGGGTAGCAGGGAAGGGTAGTCAGAGGGGAGAAGATCAGGTATAGAGCATATCACAACTGGACGATGGGGCAGTCTCAGATGAGTGAGGGCTCAGCTCATGGGTCTAATCCTCAGAAGGGCAATGGCTGCGACTATCACAGGAGCCTCTAGAGTGATCCTCTAAGCTGATAGCATGCGGCCTTATTGGTAACTGAAATAGCAAACTAAGAAGCAAATTAATGTTGAGCAACAGGCTGAAAAAAGTACTGCGTCAGAAAGTTCAGTCATGAAAAAGTAAAATAAAAATAAAAATAAATAAAAAGAGAGAAATAAGGGGGGTAATACTACCCGTCTTTACATGCACGACTGGTGAAGGTGAGTTTCTGAAGTCCTTCAGTGATTCCCAGAGTGGTCCTCCTGGTGGGTGAAGCGGCTGCGCTTATATTGAGGTTTGGTCGGGCTGCATTGATGTTTAGGCAGTGCGGTTGGAGAGGACGTTGATGTCAATGGAGAGCCCTCCGCAGAGTTGCTGTGTGCCCCGGGCATTTATGTAGTTTTCCGCCTCGTCTGGTGTGGTGAAAGTGAGGTGTTCTCCTTCATGCGTTTGGATGCGGAGGATAGCTGGGTAAGCTAGGGAGAACCGGATTTGGTTGTTGTGCAGAGTGGAGCAGATCGGCGAAAACGCTTTATGTTGTTTCATCACCTCCATGGAATAATCCGAAAAGAGCAGCAGTTTTGCACCATCCACAGTTAAGGACCGCGTGCGGTGAAATTTTTGCATTATGGCATTCTTGTCAGCATAGTTGAGGTATTTGACTATGACGTGATGAGGTTTGGCGCGGGTTTCTGAGTATTGACCCATATGGTGTGCATGTTCAATAGTGCAGGGTATGAGGAGGCCCAGTTGCTCGGGGATGATTTTTGCGCAGATATTCGTGAGCTGGGTAGCAGATACCGATTCTGGCAATCCAATTTTGGGCAAATTTTTCCTTCTCAAACAATTTTCCAAATCGTCTAGTTTATTCCATATGTCCCTGTTTGTGGCAGTAATGCGCATGATCGAGGCAGAGGTGGCTGTGGATTCATCTTCCAAGGATGAGATCCTCTCCTCCACATGTGTGAGTCTCTGTGCCTGTGCTTGTAGCTCTATATGGAGCTTTTCCAGTCCTCTGTGTACTGCTGCATCCACAGTGGCTGTTAGTGTGGGGCCCAGCAGTGTTACCACTGCTTGTGCAATGCCAGCAGGGGAGGCAGGATCCGTACCTGTCAGTTCTGGGGCTGAGGGAGGCTGTGGCTGAGTCTGCAGCAGTTCTGGCAGGCATGGAGCGGCCGCCATCTTGGCTGTGTCTGCTGCTGTCTCTCCCGCGGGGGTATCGTGGAGGATACCGCTCGGGCATATGATCGCTCCACAAAGCGATCCATGTTTGCCCACAAGGTAGCAGGGATGGAGGGGAATCTCCCCAAAGCAGTGGCCGGGTTTAATAGCCGAAGTTGTGAGGAGCGCTGCGGGAGCTGGAGATATCTATCTCCTCCTCATGTGGCGCTGGAACCGGAAGTCTCGCTCATTTTGAAGGTGGAGATCTTCTAGCAGTATGCCCCAATGTTTTTGGAAGATGTGTTCTATCTTTTTATACTATGTGTGGAACTGCGTGATGCATCTGGGTTTCTGGGAAGACGTGGTGGACTGATGATGGTTGGGTCTGGGTGCTGCACTTCGAAAATGGTTATAGGCACCCCCAATTATAGTCATAATATAGTCACTGTTCATTATAGTCCTCTAATTGGGTGCAATTGTGTTTTAAACGACAGAATCGGCTTTTTGGTATGTTGGAAATCCATCTCGGATGGTGGCAGCTACGGAAATGAAGGTATGAGTTGCCTGCGGTTAGTTTTGTGTAATTCTTTGCGTAGATGATGTTGTCTGTATGGCTGAGCTCTAAATTGAGAAAGGCAAAAGTGTCTGGATGGCAGACTGAGGTGAAAGATAGACCTAAATTGTTGGTATTGCAGTATGTCATAAAATCGTCAGCCAGGGGCCAAGACCCATTCCAGATAATTACTATGTTGTCTATGTATCGAACGAGATACACAATATATTCAGAGAAAGGGTTATTGTTCCAAATCATACGTTGTTCCCAAAGACCCATTGTCAGGTTGGCATAGCTGGGGGCAAAATTTGCCTCCATATCTGTGCCTTGGGTCTGTATATGGTGTTGGTTATCAAAAATGAATTCTGCCTGTCTAGAATTGATTGGTGGGTCTTGGGAGAGGAAATATTGTACTGCTTCTAATCCAATGTCATGGGGGATTGATGTATACAAAGAGCAAAAGTTGACTGATAACCACAGGTGTTTTTCAGGGTGTCCAGTAAATGGATACCATCACGGATATATGCTGGTAAGTTCTGAGACAGTGGGTGCAGAAAATGGTCAATGAAAAGGGATTGGTGACACTGTCCATGACCACCACTATGGGGCGTCCAGGGGGATTAGTCAGGCTTTTGTGAATTTTGGGGAAATGGTAAAAATATGGTGTGTTGTAATTTTCACGCTTGAGAAATGCAGCTTCGGCTTTTTCAATAGTTTCGTCTTTGGTGATTTTTTCAACCAGCATGTGTATTTCAGAGGTGAATTGGAATAATGGATCACGGGGGAGTCTGGGGTAGGTGTTGCTATCGGACAAAAGTCTATGGGCTTCTTTGGCATATGCGTCCCTATTTTGAATAACAATTCCCCCTCCTTTGTCTGCTGTTTTGATAATGATGTCCTTATTTTGAGCTAGGGCCTTGAGGCATGCCCTTTCTGGTGCTGAGAGGTTATGTTTATGTAAGGTGGTTGGGGTCTGATTACACATACGTTTGATTTCAGAGAAGATGGCTTGGTAGAAGCTTTGTATATATGGGCCTTTAACATGGGTGGGGTTGAAAATGGATTTTGGTCGAAATGAAGTATGTTGAACAGGTGGGGAAGTGGAAAGATGTTGTGTTAGATATGGTGAATGAGTGTCCTCATCACCCTCTCCAGTTTATAAGTCCTCAAGAAGAGCTAGACAGGAAGCATCCAGTTCGGGGTCAGTAATGGGCTCCTCTAGGGGTTCATCTGGTTTGGGGTCTCCAGTTGAGTTTTTTGCAGATTTAATATTAAAGAATATTTTTACTGTTAGGTTGCAAACAAATTTATTGAGGTCTACAAATAGAGTGAAGGGGTATGGGCAGGCTGAGGGAGCAAAACTAAGGCCTTTGCTCAGTAGTGAAGTGTCCTCCAGGCTTAGTGGTAATGTGGATAGGTTAAATATTTTTCTCTTTTGGGGAGTTTCCCTTTTCTCTTTCTGTCTTCTTCTCCCCCCATGTCTGCCTCTTCTTCTAGATTTCTATTTTGTGCAGGTTGGGGAGTTTTTACTAAAAAAGAAGGGTCTGAACAGGCATTTCTATGCTAGATG